>NC_134051.1:10732345-11035130 GCF_965140245.1 Athene noctua | reverse complement strand
CAAAGACTGATCCCTGGGGAACACTGTCGGGTAATTTGCTCCATTCTTATAACTCCTTTTTTATTATAACCTGTTGCTCCTTGTTCACATTGCTTTTGTATTAGTCCCTATCATCTCCACTTTCAGTAACGATTTCCTATAGAGCACTGTGTCAAGTGGTCTGTTTCAACTTCAACAGACAGAGTTCACTGCATTATTCAGTTCTAAAAAGACAATTACCTTACTCAAAACATGCTAGCTCAGTCTGACATCCTCTACTTTGGTAAACCATGTATTTTTTCTCACATTCTGTTTGCCTCCCTACAATTAATTGTTCTTTACTTCAAAATTTGTTCTAAGACTTAGCATTATACTGAATTTTTAAACCCCACATTTTAGAATATATATACTAACAATACTTTTTAGAATATAAATATTATATTTGCTACACTCTAGTCCTAGGCAAGCTTTCATTCAAATTCATTAAACACTGGCTGCTTTCACTTGTAATTTCACATACCAGTCATTTCAGTTAGTTAGGGAAGAGATTGTATGCATCCCTCTGTTTTTTGCATTAAGAAATACAGTTTGTTTCTCCTAAGATATTGTGATTTCTGTTAACCTACTGATTCCTTTATGTATCATTCCCATCTGTCATTGGCTTCATGTAAATCAAAGCAAAATTCCTTTTTGCTCACTCTGAAGTTAACACCATCTCTTGTTTGTTAATAGATCATTGAAGAAAAACATCTTTTACCATCCCTATGCCTTTGATGGAGCTCTGCTGTCACTGGTGACATTTATTTTCTGCTTTATGTCTGGGAAATTAAGGTCTTACATAAACAAAGAATTGTGTTTATTATTTTCTGTCATTTTACATCCTTTATAATTTATATCCAAGTTTGAATAGAGGAAGGACTCTGTAAAAGATCCTCAGCACTATCCTTCTGGGGCAGTTAGTGTCATCTCTTGTCCCAGTAATTTCCACCCAAACAGAATCTATTTCATCAATGTGATCACAGATTTCTTTACACTTAGCCATCTTTACACTTAATGTTCAGTGATACCTTTCCTCCCTTGCTTGTGTCTTTCCTAAGAAGATCCTTATGTAATGCATTAGTGGGAATATTCTGTCCCCAGCTGAAGTGCAGGAGGCATCTCCATGCTCCAGCAGAGTTCTATAAAGACCTTGTTGCTTCTGGTTTCTAATATTGCCTTTGGCATTGCCATTCTATCTATGCAAGACAATTTTCAAAAGAGATGGGGCATGTTCCATCTGAGGCATGCAGAAGAGAAGCTGTGTACTGCCAGTGGTCAGCTGGTAACTGAATTCTTTTCACAGTCAAAGATGGTCTTAAATTGACATTTCATAATTTAGTGGCTGTCTGAACGCCCTGACTCCATAGGTCCTCAGGCCCTGACTACCCACTCAGGGTTATCAGAGAGAAGTATTAATGTGAAGTTAGAGCACAGAAACACTCTTTTTCATGCTTATTGATTTGTTAGCCTGTGGATATAATTTTTTCAGTATTTTTTCTGGCATCCAGAGCAAATGAGAATAGTCAGAGCACTTCCTACAGAGAGATCTATTTGAGCTAACGAGTCATCTCTATCTCTTATTTGTTCTTTACTTCTTCGGAGAAATTCTTTTAGCCTCATCATGAAGGCATTCACTGAGATTATAAATTTCAGCAGAGCCAGGGGCCGGGGGAGAAATTAACCACAACTTACCTGATCCCCTGAATCCACCAGAGATTTGCTTCTTGGCAATGAGTGCAACATCAAACAAAAACTGAAGGACCTGTTGACAAACGACATTGCTGAAGTTCTTCTCACCCCAGTCACTTGTGGCTGCACACACCCAGCTGCTGTCGTTGGGAGTGCCTCCAGACAGAGCTGGATGATGCAAAGCATTTTTCAGATGTTTACACAATGAAGAATTGCCATTGTAAGGTCAGGAGCAACTGTTTTCAGAAAGTAAATATTGTGCATTTCTACGTTGGATAATAGCTAAGGGCTGCATGCATTGTAGCTGGAGCCTGAAGGGAAAGCATGGCAGTGAGGCAAAAGAGGTATTCTTGTCTCCTGAATCTCGATGAGATTTCTGCTGTGTGGTTCAAGTTATGTTTCCCTTTCATCTGCTACTACTGGCTGCAATGCATCATGCTTAATTTTTCAGAGATGTAAAATTAAATTAGAAAGGGGGAAAGCAGCAAAAGGTTCAGTGAATTGGAGAAAGAGTAATAATTTTCTATCTGACTCATCTTCAAACCATTCCATCAGATCAAAAATAGCTCAACTCCTCTTCAAAGATAAGTGCCAGCAGCAGCATCCCAGCAGTTTCACAATGTTTACAATTTAGCAGCTCTGGTCAGGACTTCTGCATTTCTCCATGTAGCAAGAACAGTTTTCTTTAGCTACAAAGTTATGAATTCAAATACAGTAACTCTCCTGCCTGTTATCTGGTAACACTCTTTGACTATGTTTCACTACTGTTGTTCTCATACCTTTCCATTGTCATATGTTACTTACAGAAAGTATTGGCACTTACCTGACGTTATAGCTGCAGATGGCTTTAGTAGGTCTTCATTAGTCGTTCTCAAAGTATATTAGGAGGTAATTTCTCGATAGAAAGGATAAGAACAGAAAGTTTAGTATTAGAATGCCCCACTGGCTCTGTTTGATGCTCAGAATACATTTTGAACAGATGTTTGGTCAGAGTCATGTCTTTTGAGGAGTTTGGGGACTGACTACTTGCAAAAGGACAGTATGGTTTAAAGACGTACCACCAGTGCAATAGTGTTTCTAAAATCATAGAATGATTTGTAAAGAACTTTCGACCTGCTGGTAATAAATTTTATATGCTTTATATAGCTGAATGGCAGGAAACTATCTGAAGTTTTTGTCTTCTTAGCAAGGCACCAGATAGTCTGCATGAGGCTCTAAGAGTGAAACATCTAGAATGAAGACAACAGCAGCACAGTCACAAGGGCACAGAATGAGTTGAGGAGAACTGAATATCGAGTTAATTTGGTAGTTACTAACATTCATTACATCACACAGTGTTATCCTAAGCTTGTTTCTGGCTGGGACAGCCAAAGGGGAATTTATACCTTCGGTGAATGAGATTGGAGGTGATATAGATATGAAATGGTCAGCTGGAGGAAGTGATGGAATCCATCTAGACTAGGACAAAGCCAGCATCCTTCCTTATCCTCAGGAGTGGCCAGCTGCTAAGAGATCTGCAGCATGACTGAAGTCCTTGTTTTGTCTTCTGCCTAACTTCATTAAGAACTGAAACATCTTTTTCCCATTGCAACTCAGTTGAAGTCAACAGATTTGCATGCAAGAGTTTGGAGCAGAGGCTGGTATGCTGTCTGTTGTCAGTTCTCTTTGCATGCCTCTGCTGAAAGGTGGGTGAGACAGGAGAGCTGTTTCACATGGGGGAAGAATTACAGGTGGGAAATGACAGCTGAAATAAACACTTGATCCTGTGCCTGTAGTTTTAGATGAAAGTGAACATAAGTCTTACCTAGGGTTGGTGAGCAGATCCAGCTTGCGTGATTCATAAGTATTTCCATGCAGTCTATATAGTGCTACTTGGATTGTAAGGTCCACTGCACAGGTATGATTTTGTCCATGATGTCAGCTCTTAGGCAGTATGTCACTGCAAATACTACCAAAAATGGTGATGAAGAAAATTGGGCAATTGTGTGCTCTGTTTCTGAACATCATCTTTCAGCTCCAACGCAGGTCGTGTTTTGTACATGTAGCAGTACGTGTGACAGCTTAAGAGAGATGACAAAACAAACCTGAAACATTAATTATTGTATGGGCACAACTACATCTATGTATCATGTTTCTTATAGATACCAGTGCAAATTTATGATAGTACTAATAGTCCTATCATTAATACTGTTTGTATTTTAATAGTACATAACTCCCAATATATATCCCAGGTCCAATTAGGGATGCCTCAATGGTTTGGAAAAACAAATATTTTTGGTGCCTTCTCAGTAGGCAGTTACCAGTTCAGCTATTTATAGTCTACAGCATCAATCCAGGTCTTTTCAAAGCATTGTATTCACATTATGTTTTTGACAAAAAACTTTGCAATGGCAACTTTCACTCTGATTTTAACTCTTTCAGGCAGTATTACCAAATCAGGATTGTGATCCTATAAGATGCATGAGTCAACATTGGGACACATAGCTGAAGTTCTTCTGACTGCAGAATCAGAGTTCAGAGACTCGACTGACTTGGGGGATAGAGAAGCCTTATGCAGTATCTCACATCTTGTTCTATAATCAGAAGATACATAATGTGAGTTTCCAGGGGATGTTTGCTTGAGGGTTGAGCAACAGGGAAGATCCCAACAGCCTAGCCTATTATTTTGTTTCACCATAGATTCATTAGGAGTTAGGAAAAATATTTCATAAGTGATCACATATTTGTTTGTTCAAAACTGTATTGTAATGTGAATTACATACCAGTGAAAATACAGAATAATCATTCCTGTTTACAGAACCACAGCTGCACAGTCTAGACCTCAATTTCCCTGAAGTCTGTGTTATTTATTTAAAGCTTCAGTTTTGACCTAGATCCAACTCTCATTTCTGAAAACTACATAAAGTTCTGACTTGCAGCAATTTTCTTCTTAAGGTCATTAATGTAGATGTATGTACAATCAAGAATTTCAGCCCCTTATCACATGAACTATATAGTATTTTCAAGAAGAGTCATTGTTTCTACATAAAGATATGCCTAGGAAATGGCAGGCAGGGGAAAAAAAATGCGTGGGCCACATATTTGTTATTAACTGCTTTAACTTGACTTATCTGGTTTTATAAGCAGCATTGTCAGGGGAATTAATTGCATCGGAGTCAGCGGAGAGAAAAATCAAGGAAATTCTACTCACAACAAATTAAGATTTAATACTGAAAAGTTGTCATTATGTGTATCAAAGGCTGCTGAAAGTCATGTTGCTGGGAACAGCTAGGGGGCTTGTTAATGCAATCATGATCATCTTTCTGACAGAAGCTCACTTTTGGGAAATGCGATATAAAATTTTCCTTAGGTTCTCATCTCATTCCCATACTGTTTATTTCACTCTTAGTGTGCTCCCTCTAATTTCCCAGTTAGGAACTCATTTTTCAGCATCTACAAATCTGTATAATGAATGATGAGCAAGTCTGAAAGGAGTCTTAAGTGAATGCAAGTTACATCTTCTTTTCCTAGTTTTGGGAATGGGGGTTTCCTCAACTAATTTGAGCTGGGACCCTTGCATAAACAGGGTCATATTGTGCTTCTAAACATAGCCACAATAGAAGGCAGATCCCTAATTTCTGCTTCTTGTAGTTCCATTTTGAAAGACACTATTTTCTTCCTAGCATTCCTCCTTTTTTAGGAGAGTAAGCCCTAAGTGGGTGTATTTCTTCCTTTCTAGTGATTTCTACAATATCTTATCAGTCTCTTAGGGACTGACCCTTCGTTCTGTGAATGGCCGGAACTGCTATTGAAGTCTGTAGCAGTTGAAAAAAGTGCAAAATCAAAGAGGTGTTCTGCTAGCAGTTTAAAGGCTTACAGAATTTGTAGCACTAGTATAGACATTGTTTCTCTGGGATTTTATATACATTCTTATCTATGTCTATCACATGCAAATCTATCTGTGGAATTCCTTTTCCATCCTTCCTCAGTAATTTATTTTTTGTAAGACTGGGCAGGAGCCTGAGCTCTTTTGCCAAATGTAGTAACGTGAGGCAAAAAGCAAAAGCATATCAATAATAATGTAGTAGTCAGAGAACACATGAATGCCTGTTCTGCTTCAAATCCATTTGACTATGTCTCGTTTATGCCAAGATCTCTCTACACTGATCATGCAGAAAACAATCAGACCCAGTATAAGAGTCTCTTTCTTTTCCAGAGTGGTGTAAATAAACATGACTATAAATGATAGCTGTTCCCAGTATTTCCTGGGCCAGATGATGAATTGTACTCAAAATTACATAAACAAAATGCATGACCAATTGCATATTTTAATTTGCAATTATCACAAGAGCATATGCTAATTGCTTGTTACGCAGTAGCATAAAATAAAAAAGCCACACAGTTTCAGTTTTTGTTGTCAGTACATTTTCAGTGTACAACTAAATTATTGGTCCCCTGAATGTAATGGATATTCTTCCTCTGCGTGGATGATCTATATATATCTATAAAGCCTTAAATGCAAGACTCCTTCAAATCAGGGTCAGCAAATCCATAGTTATTAGGTACGTGTTGTGTTCCAAACAGCGACCTTCATATCTGTGTCTTACTTAGCTTTTAGCCTATTTAACAGTGGGCTGAACATTGTGTTTTCATTTTACAGCACTAAGCGTACTTTCTCTGATATGAGAAAGTTATGTCTGTTATGTCTTGCAATTCTGTACAGCAGTATAAAACTCTGCTTAAAGGAAGCAAATATTCAGAGCCATCTGGAGATGTACTTAATTTCTCAGTGGTGGACAAAACTGTATTTCAGACAAGGACAGGAATGACAGAGCAGAAAAGCAGTTAGAGCACATATGAGAAGCAACATAGACTAGTGAGCTCTTTGGACATTAAACCAATCCATGGCAGAGCTCCTATGTGTTTCTCACTCAGAGTTTAACTATAAGGAGAACTGTGTACATTAATTGAGGCACCTGCCTAAGTGCCACAGCACCAGAGGCTACAGAGAAGGTCAGCCCGGGTTCAAGCTGTAACTGCTGCTGTTCACATCTCCGTGGGAGGCAGTGGCAGGTGATGGTGGGGTACAGACAGGATCTCTTGCCTTTCAGTGATCACCTTGTTGTTGTAGACGACTTCCTTCTCCACTTTCTCTCCTATTAGTACCTCCTTTACAGGATGAGACTCCCAGTAGATGAGACCAGGAATCCTCAGCATGGATATTCCCTCTCCAGTGGGTCTGCCCAGGCAGGGAATCTAGCTCACCATGGAGGATGCTAACAGATTGTTGCCAGGCTTGTGTTTGCCAGCTGGAGCAAAGCACATCGCAGCAAGGACATGCGTACAAGGCCATTCCCAGTGGTGGGACCAGCTAATTGTTCAACACTGCCAGTGAAGAGGAAAGCTCTTGTAACCATCCTGATCTCTAACAGCTGTAATCAAATACTAGACAGAGGAAAAAACCAGACATGATACACTGATGTTTCTGCTTATGCACAAAGAGTAATGCAAGATTTTTGTATAAGATAGGAATATTTAATGTGTAGGAATGTAATATGAGTCATGTTAATTTGCTTGATAAAAATAATATTTTCTGTTACCTACATTCAGTGAGTCGGCATTTTTGATACACGTCTGACAAAAATGTTTCCAGAGGTTTGTGTTGTATGAAGATTGTATCTGGGTTAAATTAAAAAGTGGTCCATACTGTGTTGGATGGTTAAGCTGTAAAATTTAGCCAATGAAAGGGTAAAAGTGATAATGCTTTTACCAGCTCAGCAGTAAACAGAGCAGGTGCAAGCCATGTTTAATCCATGACCCCTGGGAAATGGTGATGTTTATTTCTGTTGTCTTCCTGTGCCAGATGTCAGGCTCCCCAAATTTCTAATTGAGAGCACTAGCTGGAAAGACTGATAAGGCACAACTGAGCACCTGTGTCACATCAAAATGAGAATAGCTCTGTTAACTGCTCCTTATTGTAATATCCCACTGTAGGCAACACCTGTGGTATGACTTTATAAATAGATAACCTGAGCTGTGTTCACACAAGGTTAATTCAGGAGTTGTCAGCTTATTAGGCAGCTTTCCAGCCATTTGCTGATGGCACATGCTCATAACATAAGAGGAAATCATACTTAAGTTCACATGGTACATTATGACATAAAGTTGTTATTTTTTCCCCTTATATTTAAAATTCCTAGTCTGTTTCTGCATTAAAAGTAAGTCTCAAGTAGATGTGATTTTAACATTTTCTAATGTCTTGGAGTAGGCATGTCACCTGCCGTGTTCTAAAAACATTTGGATAGTTAAAATTACTTAGCACTGGTAGCATGTACTTGCAGAGGAATTAAAATTTTGGCAAAGGTGCTGTTAACTGTTTCCACACCTAGTTTAATCTGTTATGGTTGTTTTTTCTCAATTTACAGTGATAGTCAATGTACCCCGTGGAGTTTACAGCACTGAAACAGCACATCCTTTTGGTATTGTGTACAGATCTAAATAGGCGATCCTCTTGCTGAACATCCTACAGGCCTTGGATTTTGATTAGCTTTGACTCTTTAGACTGAATTTCTTTCATGTTCAAGTAATTGACATTTGGAAACTATGAAGAAAAAATGCAACTTGTCAGCCACCACTTCTTCCTAATTACTCAGTGTATATGGAGGTTGATTCACGAGATTCATAAATAGTGAACAATTTATCATCAAACCCCTTGGTACTGTTCAGAAGTTATTTAGATTCTATGTTGTCTCATATATCATAAACATCCTACTAAGGGGTATTTATTGGTTTTTACATTACTTCGATAGCAATAGAAAACACCAATTCTCCATAAAGATAAATGCATTTTTTATTTGGATGAATTTTTCCTTTCCTGGATTGGAGAAGAAAATTATAACTACTGACATTTATTGAATGAAATTAGACCTTTTCAGTTTAGTCAAAACTTTGAAAAGTAGCAAAGAGGTGAGCATTTTGAAAAATGTCTTTTATGCTCGGGTAGCTACTGTTCTTTACAAGATAGGATCATTCCCTGAGTTTTTCTAGAGTTCATCAGTAAAAATATGAGACATATTTCTGCATATACTTGCACACATGAGTAATATCAATCACATAAGCAGCACTACTTCTTTGTATAGTGCACAGTTAAAGGACATGCAAACATGCAATAGTCCTATGATGCTGTAACAAGGGGGGGGGGAGCAGAATATCCCACACGGCGAGTTGAGCTCATTAAATTGTTAGTATTGGAAGTGAAAAAATAGTTGTTATATGATCCTTGCTTAAATTTTCACTATATTTTTATCTGTCTCTATTTCATAATCCTACTAGTGAAGAAACTTCACCTGTAAGACTCCAAACTTTTAAATAATTTTGCAAACCAGTTTCTGCTGGATTAGTTTTATTTAAAAGATGAAGGGACTGTGGAAGAGAGGAGGCCTTTGATTCTTGGACGATCTTTAGACTCTCAGACTGCACAGATAAGGAAAATAAGCGACATATTTCAGGTCTGTTTGGTTTTTGTAAGTAACCAGTTAAAATTAATAAGTAATCTTTTTTAAAAAGACACTGTCCTTAATAGTGCCAAGGTTTTAAAAATCTGTCTGCAATTTGGTTTTAGTGAGTTGTTCCTTGTCTGCAGCATAGCCTTTGCTCATGGGTTTTCATTGCTTTCTCTGTAACAAATTTTCATTGAGGTACTTTATACTTTTTCCTGTTCTGATTACCAAATAGTGCAGAAATTTATGTTTAATTACTGCCTTTGATAAACGGTTCTTGTTCAGAATTCTGTCTTTTGAACCCATAGCTATTAAAAATAAATGAAAGTATCAAAAATTATGTTTTCCAGTGTACATGTGCTGGATATACTGGTTTGTGCTCCTTGCTCAGTTGACAAGATTCTTCCTGATCCTGCTTAATTTGTCTTGATTCACCTCAATACTTCTCTGCCTAATTGGTCATGTTGAAAATTCAGTGCTCTGGAAGGCAACATTCATTAATATAAGTAAGATTGCAAAGCATCAGCATTTCCATACAAGGTAGATCCTTTCTTCCTTTACAGTACTTCAAGGAACTGCACCTTCCTTTAAATCTTGAATCTTTGGGTTTTTCTTCCAAGTGTGCACTTTAGCTGAAAGCATCACAACACCAGTTCTCTGTTAGCAGCTTACTTCGCTGTTTTATTTACCCCTTTCTGGATCTGGCCTCTAGATGCAAGTGCTTCTTTTAAAAATTCCTTTTGGCAGTATTGCAAATTATTTCCAAATTGGGCTGCTTCCCCTCCATACACAGAGTGGTCTTAGCCTGAAGTCTTTGTTTATACTTTTACTAAAACTAAGTGTGGAAGCCAATGAAAGACTGTTGAAGGTGAATGCAAGTGGTCTAAGATAATTTCTAGATTAATTTTGGAGTAGTTACTTAGGATCAATTTCTAGTTTAATTTTGGAGCAGTTACTTAGGATCAGGTTATTGAAGATACTTAAAATGAGAGGGGAGTGCTTACATGTGTAAAAAATTGTCCTTTAATCTTCCCTGAACTTTGGCTTGCTCAGTGTTAATGAGAACTAGTACTTCTATGAGGGTTTTCCTTAATTATAAAGTTAGGTATAAAGTGGTATGGAAATGGGAAGTATTACATTTATAGGCAGGTTGATCAAGAATACCCTGTTTGATAGGACTCAAAACACAGATCTAAATAACTCAATTTTTCTCTTTCATCAGGTGACACATTCAAGTGGTGATTTATAATATTTAGTAAAATTTAGTATTAGGATTACTTTTTAGAGACATGAAAATCATATTATTATATCTTTTGCTCAAATGTTTGCTTTTCTTTATTGAAAGGATTTGTGATGAAGGCATTCCTGCTGATCTAGAGGTCCAGAAACAGAGAGTGTGTGAACAGAGGTTACACCATCAAGCTACTTGGCTAATTACAGGACCATTCACTGCAGCCTGTAGATTGTTTGTTTGTTTTCAAAGAAGCACTGGTTCTATAACTTGTAGGTAGTTTTACTAGACCCTTACACTTAGGCTGAAATGTTGTTGAACTATTCCTTTGCCGGAGTGCTGTTCTTGTCATATTACACCTACAGTGTAAAAACACATGAAGCCTTAAGCAGTAACAGTTGCTTATTTGAGTAGTCTCAGACAGGACAAGTTTGAGAGTTGCTGAGTAGCTTCCACAACTATTGCCTTAAATCAAAGTATTGCATGAGGAAAGCATGAATTGAAACCTCGTTGTCTGATCTGTTGTGTCTTACTTGGTCTGTTTGTGAGAATATTCTTTCTGGTTTGCCTTTTTTCTTTTTCCCTTGACACACACATAATGTATATTTAGACCAGTACTGCATTAGACATTAATTTGGTTTAATAGTTTCTCACTATATTCAGTACTGCTTTGCTGCACTTGGAGCAAAATTTAATACAGCACACAGTTTAGCGTTTGCTAAAAATAAATAGGAGAGGGTGGCAAGGAATTTCTAATGTAGCTATGAAAGTTTTACAACTGCTTCTTTACACAGAAATCATCACTTTGCATTTCCTTTTGTGTTAATGGAAATTACTTAGTTAAATCTCCTATTACCTTTAGAGAGAATAGACACATATAATTTCTTGAAATTTTGGTGGAAGGTTCTGTAGGAAGCTTTAAGATACAGATCTGTCACCACGGATGTGTCTTTAAGTCCAGCATTAGACAGCTGTCAGTGGCATAAAAAGCAGGTTCAAAATCGGCATGATTTGGCATTTTGGCTGGCAACATCATCAGAGAGTAATATGTGGGGAAAGAAATTTGCCCACTCATGACTGTATTTCTTGTAAGCCAGGATGGAATCCTGCTGAGAAGAAATTTATACTGATGTTGGCACTTCCTATGCCTTTTTGAGGGAGTACTTAAATGCTCTTTCACAAAAATTCATTCTTTTGATTAACTCCATTTTTCCATGGTTCAGTGGACTAAAGTGAAATGAATTTGATTCAATAAAGCAAATAAATTAAAATGAATTGAATAAGAGAGACAGACAGTTATGATCCATCTTCATATCTTAATGTTAAAACCTCTACAAAGTACACCTGTTTGAAGCCAAAGTAGGTAATGCCCTTCCAGATCAGGCCCATCAAAATACAGTAGGTATTCCTGAGTCAACAGAAATGAAATCTGGACTAAATTTTCCAGGACATTAGTGGCAGATGCAAATCCAAATATGAAATATTTCCCGAGAAGAATGTAATTCCTTAATGCATTTACAAGGAATGGATTAACAGGAGCTGCTAGATCTTTATTTAACACATCATAAAATGAATATAAACTGAATTTTCTACTAGTGATTCAAAATATGCCCCACCATATTTTTCAGAGTTTGTTTCTCCATGTGCAAGCTTAATCATTCGTGGGAAGAAATCAGAGTGTTCCATTCTAAGCCCATCTTAGAGTGACAGATACTAAGAGGAAAACATTTGACTCAAATAAGCAGTTTTCCTTTAAAGATAGTTTTAAACCCAGTTTTCTGTAGCCAATTTTCCTTGGGAGGAATAAAATAATTTTGGATGCTGTAGTATTAGAACTGAGAAAAATGATTCCCGTTATATAAAAACACTTTAGGTAGGTCACTTATGACTGAAAGTGGAGGTTAAAATCAGTGATACTTATTTTGTCTCTATCAGGTGGAGGAGCAAATAATTTTGTTAAATATAGAAAGACAACAGTGACAGGGAGAGAAAAGGTTATATATGAAAGGATGAGACATTTTTCTTTTTGGGGAAGGGACAGCAGGGTGTGTGTCTCAACATTCATCTGTATGGAAACTAATCTTTCTGCTTAAAAGTGACCTGGAATAAAGACCTTGGTTCTGTAATCAGCTCTGTTCCTGATGCTCAGTGATACTCTGTTTTGTAGTAAGCAAATTGTGAATCTTTTGGGGCTTTATTCACAGTTACATTGAAGACCTTTAACACCCCTCTGGCAACTTGCTCAGTCTGCTAGACAATATTCCTTCTGCACCAATAATGTTATAAAAAGTATTGAAGAAAACCAACTGAAAATAAAACCATCAACATCCTTTAGTTGATCCAATTATCTGTCTCTAAAAAAAGGTTTTAACACCTCCCACACGGAACAGCAGCTTCAGTAATTTGGCAATGATAACAGCACATAATCAAGAAACATGAGGCTGTGATATGTGATAATACGTCCCATTTTGTGTACAGGAAGAGTTTTGTTTAAGTAAATATATTTTCTTTTTAAGTACCTTTTGGACTACTTGCTATTAGGTTGCTCATCCCATTAGTCTCATATAGTCACTGCAAATGTTTAACTGCAGAAATTGCAAATGGGTGAATCGTAACATTCTCAGTGATGGCAGACAGGAGATGAGGCTTTCCGTCTTTGGTTTTTTGTGATGTTCATGGTGCATTTGAAGATAGGGAGTAACTGTGACTAACATTTAGAACAAAGGATTGGAAGGTTTGGTTATTTAGCTTCTACCAGTGACTAATTCACAGCTAACCTCAAGTGTACCATCATTATAGAATAGTGCTCTAACAAGTCCTTCTAATGATATGCTGCCATAGCTTCCCAGATGGTATTACAACATGATGTTTTATCAGCAAATTACATCAAAGGCCTAACATTCAATTATGATAGGGTGGGTTGGGAAATAAAGCAGTCTGCTGTGTTTAAAATGAAATGAATTGTTTTCACTATTGAAATGAGAACACCCTTACATTGTAAACCTGCTGAGAGGCTACAAGTGAAGTTTTAAATTTTATGTCTGTAGCTGCTGTGAACCTCAAAATTATTTATGTATGGAATTTGCGTGATCAGTGACAGATCTCAGAAGTACCTTAGACCCTAGAGACTGTAGTGATAGGTACACTAGATTTGCCCATGTACTTATATCACAGAAGTACAGTGTAGTTTGAATAACCATCATTAAAAAATGTGGCTATGATGTCAACTAGAAGGAGACGCATTTACATTCAGAGACCCCAGCCCCGGTGTCTGTACTCAGTGGAGGGACATAATGAGAGAGTGAAGAATAAAGGACTAATCATGAAGTTTCCACTGGATATTTATAGTAAACATGAGAAAGACCTGGCTTCATGCAGTTTCACATCCGTAAAGAGCTATTTAAATTGATATGGGTACTCTTTGTACATGAAAAAAAATAGTGTTACATATTGCATATTACGTATCACTGAGTTTAAAGGGAAAGGACCACATTTTGCTTTCGCAGTCCATAAAATCTACAGACAGGCAGACAAGGAATTATTTGGGACTGTTTATTGGTTTATATTGATTGAAAAAAAAATTCACAATAATCAGTGTTATGCATTAATAATAGTTTACTAAAACAACAAAAGAGGAGATTGTCTTCCATATCATTCAAGTAAAATATTTCCCTTGGAAGAAAAACTAATTAGAACATTTCAAAAAATATGGGTCATTTGGTAGTACAATTAGTGAGGATATCTGGGAGTAGACACAGACTCGGAAAGAGGAAAGTAGTTTGATTTTAAGTACGTCCCCACGGTAGGAGAAATATTATCCTAGGAAAAAATTCTTAGTGACAGAGAGAGATTTAGCTTTGTGTCTTCCTGGACATCATATTCCAAGTACTACTTCGAGCACAAAACTTTTCCTTTCATGAAGTCCCAGGGGTGCACTCATTGTATATTTCTTTGGACAATCTGCCATCCCAAAGTCATTATATAATCTTGACATAATTAGCCTTTCTGCTAAATTATTTGGAAAATTGAAATCTAGTTTGTTAGTTGTATGGGATTTCCCTATTTCCTCCCTGCATAGACTCCCTGATTCCTTAGGATTAACACTTCCATTTATGCTACTTAAAACAGCCACCTCATTTTCATGTACGCTAAATCAATCGGAATTACAAACCTAAACCAGAATAATAATTATTTCTGAATCCTGCTTTTATCATGAATTTAACAAGGTCATTTCCAGCCCTGGAAACACACCGGCTGCAGAGGGTAGTTCATGCCCACCTCTGTGTCTGACTTGAGACTCCCGATACGCCTCTTCTGCAGAGGAGCGCGAACAGCCCGGGCACAGCCCGAGGGAGGTGGAAGGGATAGCGGGGGGCAGCCGCGGGCCCGCTCCCGCCCGCCCGGCGCGGGGAGGCTCTGCCGGAGGGCTCCAGGGCTTCTGCGAGGGAACTGCGTTCGGCCGTTTACCGTTTCTCTCGAGTTTCCTCGCTCGGCCTCTGGCCCAGCGCGGAGCTGGGGGTACGCAGAGGGGCACAGCTGAGCAGGGGCTGCCCGGGCGGAGCGCTCGGCCATGGCCCCGCGCCGGCCCAGTCCCCGGGGGGGGGCCCCAGGCCCAGCATGGCCTGGAGGAGCAGGACACCGCCGTGGTCTCGGAGGCGCCACGGCAGAGGTTCGGGCCTGTGCTCCGCCGTGCGGGGACGGCCCCGCTGGCGGGCTGTGTGTAGGGAGGGGCCCGCCGGCACTCGGCCGTCCGGGGGGCACAGGGCGCGCCGAGCGCGGGCACTGCGGCGGGGCGCCGCGCCCCCAGGTGGCGCCGTTCCGGCTACTCCCGCCTGTGTGCGCACGGGCTCAGCCAAGCCCCGCCTCCTGCTCCCGCCCCCGGGAACAGCGCCGCCAGCCGGTTGGCGGAGCGCGCCTTCAATCCGACGGAAACTCCGCCCTCCTCCCGTCTCTCGGAGTGCGGCTCGATTAGCAAACGCGCTCCGCCGTTCTCGCGCCGCAGCCTTCGCTCGCCCTAACTCGCCCTCTGCGGAGCGACTGGCCGGCCTGGCTGTCAGTCACGGATTAGCTCCGTCCCAGCCACTGATCCCGCCTCCTCAGCGTGAGGTGCGGGTTGATTGGCGCATTGGGCTGTCAATCAGTACCGCGCTCCACCCCCTCCCGGTCAGGTAGCCCGGAAGATGGCGGCGGCGGCGTCCGCAGGGGCTGGCGGGGTGCTGTGAGGGGAGCGGGGCGGCGGGGTCCGATGCCGCGGGCAGCCGCGCCGCGGAGGCGGGGGGCAGCGGCTGCCGCGGGGGCTCGCCGGAGACGCTGAGAACCTCGAGCCCCTCGTTCGGCGCCGAGCCTCGGGCCGGGAGCGGAGGACATGCAGCAGCGCGGGGGGCTCGGCGGGGCTGCCGGGCGGCGGGGGGGCGGCCCGCTGCCCTTCGGACTCCGGCGCCCGCTCGGGCTCGTCCTCCTGCTGTCGCTTCTCCTGGGGAGCGGCGGGGCGGCTCCGCTTCCGCGAGCAGGTGCAGGTGAGACGCGGGAGGCGGCGGCGTGGCGCGGGGCTGGGAGCGGGGGGGGAAGGCGGCTCCGCGGTGGGGCCTGCGAGGGGCAGCCTGGGAGCAGGGCGGCGGCGGTGGGGGCCCGGGGCTCCGGGGGCGCGGTGGCGGTGGAGCGGGGGCACTGCGGGTGTCCAGCCCCCCGTCCCTCCCCCGTGCTACGAGCGGGGCTCGGCCCCGCGCCGCGCTCGGCGCTCTCCCCTCACCGGAGCGTCGGGAAGGGCACGGCGGGGGCCGGGGCTCCCCGGCACGGTGGGCTGCGGCTCCCGGCCTGTCGGTCACGTCTTGTGCTTGTGCCGTGGAGCGGCATCCCGCTGCGGACATCTCGGTCTCTTCTGACTGACCTACGCGCCGGCTCCCTCTGTACGTTTGCCCGCATACGTTCTTTCTGTAGTGGCTACTGTTCTAGCCTACACAGACCTCGGCGTGATTTGTCTTTTTCTGATGGGTGAATCACCGGGACTCCCGTTCCTGGGTGGAGGCTCTTCAGGGCAGACGGCGCTTCCCTCCTTTCCGGTCAGATTAATCTGATTCCCCCCGCGGCCCCCCCGGCCCAGTCTCTCTAAATAGTCATGTAGTTCACGTTTATTTCTCTCTTATGTTAGGTAATGCGAACTTCCTTCGATTTTCTTGCTTTTCCTGTTTGTCTTAAAAGTACAAACTAAACATGTCTTCTCAATCATATGAGTTACTGATTAGAGATTTATTAGTACCGATAGGTAGCAAACATCTCTTTGATTTAGGCGTGTTGGAGCTTTTCTGTATTTCATTGGGGCTTGTGCACATAACACTGTATTGAGACAGAATTTTGTTAGGTTTGGTTTGAATGTGTGCTGAGATTCATTTCTAGCTATGAAGAGTTGAACAGCTGAAATAGACAATATGTGCAGAGAGAAGGAGGAGGTGTGGTGGGGAGGGAGAGATCTGAAGCACCGAGATTGGGTAATTTGGCTGTTGTTCCATGGAAAGTACCAAAACTGGAAGTGGAACCCATACTTCCTTTATTTTTGGATCTATGCCTCTTTCCCAGTTTTTTTTATTCCCAGGAACATTTCAGAAGTGTTCATAAGTTGCTCCCTCCATCAGCCTTCTTTGAGGTCTTCCTTTCTATAAAAGTAAACTTCTGAAAAAGAGAAAACAGTCAATCAACTCTGTATTTCCTTTGAGACTAAATTATAGTTTTATCATTTATGAAATACTTGAAGTTTGTCCAAATAATATTAACTTGTCATCAAGCTATAAGATAAGACAGCAGAATCGGTTCTGTGTGGAGGTCTTTTCTGACTTTCTGTGTCTTACTTTTCCTGAAATGTGATTAATTTTTCTGTTTAAGGGTAGATGTCAGAGTGTCAGCATTCTGTGGGTTTTTTTAAACAAAAATTCCTCTTTGCTGTAAGGACTATGCTATGTATCTGACAAAGCTGGGAGATCCAAACATAATATGAAACTGGTAAAAAGCTGCATTCTTGGAATGAAAAGCTGATTGGACAAAATGCAAGAGATTGATTGTATTAAAGTGTTTGGGGTGTTTTTAATTTTGCTTTTTTAAAAGGCCATATCAGGCATGCTAAGTGCAGTACTGCTAAGAAAAGTGATGTTGTAACAATTGTACTCATACTAATGAGATATTGTAAATTTATATATTGGTTTTGTTTATAATTTAGGCCATAGTGTGTATGCATGGGATGTTATCTAAAGTTCAGCAAACTGCCAAATTCTGTCATGAAAAACCATGAACTCCAGGGAATTGCTGCTTTCCACTGTATCTTTACCCATATAGTAAGAAGCAACATACTTGGATTATTCTATTGGCAGATATTTAGTATTTGAACCTTTAGGGCCTCAAGAGGAACCTTTTTCAGTTTCACTGGCATCACTTTTCCTGGGAAGACTTCCTACTGAATGAAATAATGTGCACAGATGGCTTTGTGTGCAACAGATTTTTAGCCTGCACCATCATCACAACAGCAGTAACCAGTTAGAAAGCTACAAGGACTTTCTTTTTGGTTTTCTTCCTTTGAATAGCTTACCAGTGGATGACAATGAGACTGTTTTGTCTTGTACCTTCTCTGTCATACGAGGCAAATTTTATAACCTGTCTGGAAGACAAACCTGTGACTATTGTGCTGCTTTAAGAATCATGAATTGTCTTTAAAACCAGCTTTAGCCATACTGTGAATTTCTCTCTCATATATCCCATGACAGGTGGCTTTGATTTCTTGTATTGGGATGGCAGTCTCTGATGGGCTCCATTCTGGGCCTTGGCAGTTTTTGCAGTTCACTGTAGCACTTGGTCTGATACATACGAGTTGTAAACTTGGGAAGAATTTAATGGGCTTTTCATAAAATAATCAGTAACTGCTTTCAGAATTATTTCAGGATCCAAATTCTTCACCTAGGAAGAATGGTTGCTTTTTTGACAATGGAGAAACATTTTGATGTGTGGTTGCTCTGAGCTTGTTACAGGAAAGGTGGGAATAGGGAATACGCAAAAAAAGAAGGCAGGTGTCTGTAGTTGTTGTAGTGAACTTTGTGCAATAGTTCACAGAATATACCCATAATAAATTAACTTTTATTTTGGGGAGGAAGCTGGAAAGCAGGAAGTGGTGATGGGCAGGTTCTAGCAAGACTAGATTGGATTCCTTGTTCAAAAATGCTCCATTTTTTGGACCTGCTGTGAAAGTATGCCAGACTGTGGCTGGGGAACTGTCAAGTTCCCAGGGCCTTGATCAAGATGACTGCCACTCTTTTTAAGTATGGCTTCATAGTGTTTGTAGATGAAGGTATGCATTGATGTTGTGTTCTATATTTGTCTTGCATTTTTGAGGTTATATTTCTTAACTTTTTTTTTTTTTTTTCCTTTTAACAATAAGGAGAGGAGGTAAAGGAAATAAGACTTTAACTGTTCCCCTGGTAGGGTTCATAGCAATTACTATAGGAAAAACGATGCTGAAGATGCTACTAGCTAAAAATACTTTGACCAACTTAGATTTAATTTATTCTGTGAATGGAAAAGGAGGATACTGATATGTGCTGTGATAGTTCTGAATTTAAGGTTTCACTTTATACTGGAGGTGAGAGCTGGGGCAGGTCTACTGGAAAGGAGTTCATAGAATGAAGTGCTGCAGTTGTTTTGAGCCTGTGGAGTCTTGGTGATTTTACCTGAACACATCAGACTGAGATGACTTCCACTTTCAGTACTGTGTGGCTGAAGTAAGGGCATTGGGAACTACTCTTTAGCAGCAGTATTTTGCAGCCAAACATAGTTATAAACTGACATGTCTGCTTTACTGTGCTAAAGCTTTACATTTACATTCAGGATCTCTTTCTGTTCTTCTGACTTGGATTTCCATACTTGACCTTAATTCAGCTGCCTCTCCAAGAAAGCTGAGAATCTGAATCAAGGCTGTGTATTTAATGTCAGACAAAGTATTTCAACCATCTCTGTGCGCTTTGCAAATACAAAGTAACAGAGTCTCAAAAATTTTCTTATTTTCCCGTAAAACTTGAATAGATGGTAGCATTTTTGGCAGGTGTGTTCAGTTTTACATTTGGGATGAATTGTGCAGTCTGTTCATTTAAACTGAAACATCTGGGCTGGTGCCTACATGCTTGCTCTGATTGTGTTGAGAACCTCAGTCTTGGGGACTGAATGGACCAGTTGAATGTCACAGCAGTGAGTCCTTGCTGATGAGCTTAGTCATGTACAGTCCAGGAAAAGACACTTAGAAATTGATGTATACTATCTAGAGACATCCATCTAGGTGTTCATGCAGCTGTATTTAGTATAGTCAGCTAGCCATAGATGACAAGTTAAAACTTAGAGATGAAGTCACCTTTTGATTTATTAAGATGCGCTCTGTAGCATATATGTATAGGCTCTTGGGAAAATTGTTGCTTTGGCTTGGTGTTCTACTTGGAGTTCTGTCAACCTCGGGTCCAGTTGTGGTTGTGGCCTGTGGTTTGGTACAATGTAAAATGTCTGACACTTGCACATAGTAAGAAAAGCAATTTTCTAAGCATATGTAAGTCAGTGACTTGGATCACTTGAAGTTAAGAAAAATCTTGCTTGTAAAGTGGGGGTTTTAATTAATGGTATATACTTTTCTTGGGAGTGGTCTATCTTCCCTCCTCCTTTCAAGCATTAAACTCGTCTACTTCTCCCTATATGTCTTTTTCTAGCTTCTGTCCCAGACACCTAATAATTGTAGAGCTAGAGCTGCTAAGTTGTCTTTTATCTTTTGTTTCTATCTGTGAGTTTGTGACTCTGAGGTAAGAAGCCAACCCTGACTCTTTGGCCTGGAGGGATGTTCCATGCAAGGCTTTGTTCACAGGCTTGGTCTACTTTCTCTGCCCCTGGCTGTAAAGTGTCTGGACTTTGGTACAACTAAAGCAGTCCTTGCAGGAGGAGGTAATTTCTCACATCTTGAATGCTTGGGTGTATTTAGTAATTCCTCCAGTATCATTGCAACATATTAAGATAGTACTGATCAGAGACAGTCTAAAGGTATTTTGTCATATCATCAGGCACAGATCATTGGTTTGAAATGGCTCATTAGTTAGTGCTGGTTTTGCCCCAGATCCTGTAAAAAACCAAAAAGTTTGTATTACGTAGTGAGATCTGGCATTCCATTTGAAAAAAAGCACAGAAGACAAAATTATGTTTTGGGGGGCTACTGTCAGGCAAATCTGAATAGAAGTAATTTTCTGGGCGTTACCATAGTCTGGTTTCAGTCACTATCCATGCTTGGTTTACCTGCACAGGGTAAAGGGACCCACAGTCAGTATAATGCCAGAGGCTACAAAAGTTGTAGTTCTCTCTCCAGTTCTGCAGCAGAAGGGCAGAACATGGAGTACTGGAGTCTTCCTTAGACTTTACTTTGGGTCTGCCTTTCTGTTTGGTGTGTGCGCCTAGTATCTGAAGCTTGATAGGTTCTGGATACAATTTGCAATAGCTTCAGTGCTTTTATTGCTCTCTATGAACTCTTTGTTCTTACTGTACTGCTGTTATGAAAGGTCTTGAGCAACTTCAGTGCTACTAGAAACATTTTGTAGACACTTTTATAATCAGAAATGTACAAAGTGTATCAGGATAGCTGTTCCAGTCTACATGCATAGTTTAAGCACAACCTGTAGCAAGGTATTGTGCCACCTCGGGCAGGGTGATGGTGTGAAACAAGTTATGTCAGTGAATTGTCTTCTGTGGGATTTTCAGTGTGAGATGCTGGTACAAAGTAACACACCTTGTCTAACACTACTACACTTGCAAAAGTTTCCTTAGTGGTAAGGAAACATCACTGCAGTGACTTTAAGTGACATGACTTTTTTTTAGGACTACCTTTACACCCTAAGGTGGCTTTGGTATGAAAGAAGTGTAGAAAATTTTAACAGTAGACTTTTGAGTGCTGGCTTTTAAGCTTTCATCAGGTAGACCTGATCCAGTTCTTCAACATCAGTCATTCATTTTATGGCCTGTTCTTGCTAGGATCCTTCGGTTACGAATAGGGATGAGAAATAGAGCTGGACAAGCTCTTTCGGCAAAATGCTCCTTCTAACTTTCCTACGTTTCTTAACCCAGTTGTACATCAGAGTTGGAAATACATCTACTGTAAAATCAAGATTCTAGAAAATCCCATCACGTGAAGGTTGCATGTATGGATGTCATTCACATGAACCAAAAGAAATTAGTCTCTTCAAAATCAGTATATATTAATAGGTCGTATTCCTGTCAAATGGTGGGAGAAACAGATACTGTTGTTTTGGTTTCTGCAGGTACTTCTAATGGTTTAGGATACCATGATGTGTAATCTTCTCGTACTGCTTGAATGACTGTGGTCTACCCTGTTTAAAAAAAAAAATAATCTACAACTTCTGTGCCTGACTGTTGGAGAAATGGTATAGCAGATGAAAACATACTGTACTTGAGCAGGAATTAATTGTCAAAAGCAGCATCTAGCAGTATAGAATGAAGTATGCTCAGCAGAATTTTTACATATATATATATATATACACACACACACTCTCTCTTAAGAATCAGATGGTGCCTTTGCAAGATAATAATGCTACCCAGATTTTCCAGAAATACTGCCATGAAGGCATAGGGTACATAATTATTTAACATGTATATTTTTTACCTTGTCTTAAGATGCCTTTGTGCAAACATGAGATTCTAACACTGAAACTTCAAACAGATCTCACTCTGTAAACACTTGAAGTACTAGCCTATATTTAGTCCTTATTAAAATTGAGCAGTATGCTGTTGTGTGAGTAATTCTCTGACATTACTGGGAAGACTTGTAGGGTAATAGAATCAGGACAGAAATGTAAAACTAATCCCAGCTCACAGTTTTACAAGTTACTAACTGTTCAGCCAACACTCAGTCCAGGACAAGTGTTCAGAAAAAAAATGAGGATTGTAGTGTGTTGTTCTGAGGGTGCTGTACTACATGAGAATCCAGCATCCCCCCAGATAGTCTTGCCTTAGGATATGTAACCTGTGCCACCCAAAGTGTATAAAGTGGACTTATGCAGCTGTAGAAGCTAGTTTGAAACACAGTGTAAAAGTATTTAGGGGGAGCATGAAACAAAACAGTTTGAAAAAGTGTTGGCTTAGATTGCAGCATAAACTACTTCTTTTTAAGGACAAATGGGAGGACTGAAATAAATTGCCAAGCATTGTTGTCATACAGAATTACACATCCAGTTGTGATATGAAACAGCTAAGATTTCTTCTTGAAGGTATTGTAACTTGTTGCATAGGGCAGTAGTGATTTCAGGGTCATGTTTTCACAAAATACATCTGTGAAACTGGCTTTTGTCACTGTAGAACTCTAGGACACAAGGTGGGCTGGAGGAGTGTGTCAGAGGTTTTTTATTGCTTTATGGGGAAGAACTGTAGGAAATTGCCACTCGCTGTCTTCGTTACCCTTATTTCTGATGATTAACTACTGTAAAGAAGAAAAGCCATTGCTTTTTCAAAAGAATTGTCTGTGCACATGTATCGGCCTTTCATTCCACCCACCTCCCCCACAAGGGACTTAAATAATAGAGTTCTAGGCTAAGTTAAGGACTGTGTTTGACAAGTTGAGTAGAAGGGTGAAATGTCTCCATTTCTATCTAGAAGAATATAGTAACAGAGTAACCTGTAGGTGACTTCTGGTTTTGTGGAGTTTTGTCTGCTACTGCGGAAAGTCTTGTCATCTTACATCTTCCTAAGTGTGAGACTTTGATTTAGGCCATGTAACACAATTCCGATTTAGGCAAGGAATAGTTTTATTGGCAGACTGTTAATTGCTGCTTCTTGTATTCAGAAATATTAAATGCAAGTGTGCACCAATAACTTGGACAGCTGTAGCTTTAAGTCCTTAAGAGTTTTTTTCTTGAGACTGTATCTAGCAGTAAGGATTTTCCACATTGTAAGGAAGAAGGGAAAATAAAACTAGGTGATAAAGAGCTTTTGCATCAAGATAAATTTGTAATATCCATACTGAAGGTTATTTCTGTTAGTTATGCACACTTTGCGTTATCTAATACAAGGGTAGTAATAATGTAATGAGAGGATAGACTTTTGAGGTAACTCTCT
Organism: Athene noctua; assembly: GCF_965140245.1. Taxonomy (NCBI): domain Eukaryota; kingdom Metazoa; phylum Chordata; class Aves; order Strigiformes; family Strigidae; genus Athene; species Athene noctua. The sequence goes on along the minus strand of NC_134051.1, from coordinate 11,011,589 downwards.
TCAATTAATAAAATTTTGAATAGTTTGTTCCTTATTATAGTTTTAAAATTTTAAATATTTGTGTTTTCTTTGAATAGCAATAAGTACTAAAAATCTGAAAGCTGAGAAGTTCAGGTATAAACTGAGAACGTCATTAAAGCCCCTTAAGGACTATTATATATATCTCTTCTTAGGGATTTGCTCAATGGAGGAATATTTCCAGTCTCTGCTTGAAATACGTTGGGCATTTGGAAACAGTTTTAGATTTCTTTAAGGTGCTGGCATTCTGTTGAGGACATTAAGTCAATGAAAGTCATCTGAGATCTTGGAAATGTTTTGTCCTGCTGTACTGGTAAGTGGTTGTTCAAAGGTCTGACTGGAATTTGGAGAGCCTCTTACCTGAAAATTCTCTTCTTTTTATTCCCAAAAGAATGTCTGAAGTGCAAATAACACTCCTTCAGAACTTGTGTTAAGTTTTTGTTTGCTTGTGTTGTATCTTAGTTGAAGGTGGTTAGTGATTTGAATGCAGTTCTGTCGCAGTGTTGTAAAGCCTATTGTAATATAGCGTTGCACAACCAAATGATGGTACTGCACGCACTTCTGCTGAAACTTATTTTCAAAAATGATGCTGTTTGGCTCGATTGTTAAATGGAGCATAGCAGGAAAAAATTGAGATGACAGGAATGCACTAATGGAATGTGCTCTTGAGTTGGGTTTTTTTGGTGAAATATGGGAGTTGCAATGCATGTTGTGCTTTACCTTGTCGTACAAATCGGATATACACAGTAGATGTGTCTAAAATTGTTTTGAATAGGCTTTTGTTTAGTATTCTACCTGTTACCTTAGGCCTTCAGAATTTATCTGTATTGGTTTTGAGCCTATTACTAGCAAACCTCTGAAGATTTCAGGTAGTAAATAAATGCAGGAGAAAGCCTTTGTGAGGAAAAGATAATGATCTGAATCTGACTTGCGGAGAATGCTTTCCCACTTAATTGCTAGAATAGAAGAGAATGACATCATTATTTAGGAAAGTCAGGATAGCTTTTAAAATCATATTTATCAAACCCACCATAAATTAGAGGGATATTACACTTTTTAATCTTGTTACATTAATATCCATTAAATGTGGAGTAAGTAAACTGATCAAGTTTATGAAAGATACCACGGAAGTAGCTAGGGAGCAAAGTTAAGCTTGGTCATTCATTAGTATTTTAAAGGCTGCTCTGTTGCACCTTGGTGTCATAAAATAGCATCTCAGTTCATGATCATATAATTTGACGGTGTCCAAGAGACAGTTTAAGTGACTGCTGTCATGCTAGATTTGTGCTGGAAATAGTTATAGCTATTAGTGCAGTACTGTCATTTATATAGCTGCTCTTGAAAGAAAAGAGGCTCTTGCTTATGCAGTGGGACTGTTGTCGCATAGCAACTACTGTGCTGAAAGCTTAAAATCAGATGCTCCCTTGAAGCTTACTGTGCCCTAATAACGCTTAATTTATCTGGGCCTTGCACTACCTTTATCGCAGTAGTGAATGTCTTTTATTACTGTACTCAGTAATGTCTGTCATGTACACTTTTTTTCTCCAAGCTTAGAACTGTGTGATGGTGTGCATTTTTTAGCCCAATTTCCTGAAGGTTGAGACCATAATAATGTGATTAATCACAATGAATGAAATTTGAGAGAGTCAGAGTTCAAGTGTGATGGCCTTTTATAATCTGATAGTAGAAGACAGGCAAGCCTACCTTCCCTCATATGGACAGGCAGTTGTGCCTGGTCCTCTATTGTTTGGAGTGGTGCTGTTGGTTGGCAAGTGAACCCGGATGGACCATTTGGCTAGCTGACATGCTTGTTGCTCCTAATTAATGGTAGTGAAGGATGTCACAGGTGGATGACATATTGTGGGTGTTTGAGAGTATTGTGAGTAGACTGGGAAATTGAATAGAGAAGGAAGCTGGTTGTAGTGAGAAACAAACTTGTGTTTGCTTAGGTGTTGGATTTGGTAGTTGGTGAACTACCTTATGAAGAAAGTAGACTTGAAAGAAACTTAGGAGGGTATAGAGAATCCTGACATATATAAGTTGTTTTGAAATATGCTTTGTATGAAAATATCATTTTTTCCACCCCTGGAAACATTCTAATACATACTGAAGTGTACATTCTCGTGTCTATACTTGATCCAAAGAATGCCAGCATAATTTCTCATCATTGTTTCTTCAGTGAGCATGTTTACGTACTTGCCTGTGTACAGGGTTTGACTTCAGGTGTGCTGTGCTCAAACTTAGACATCAGTGTAAAACTTGCTTATGAAATGGCAGTCTTCAGATGTGCTGAAGAATCTGCTTCAATAGCTATTAATGAAATACCTACCTCAGCCAGAGCCTTGGATTGTTTATGATACCATACTGTTAAGAACTGAGTAAATAACAGCATAGAATTAGTATTTAATACTGTGAGGCTTTGAAAAAAAGACCTTATTTTCTGTGTTGATAATTTGGGACCATCTAGATACCATTTTGAGATGGAACATTTACTAGCACAGAGTTCTTTGTAAGGAGTTAATGTTGTGTTAACCTCGCAGTAACATGTATAGTAACACAGACACACTGCATCTCCTGCTTATTTTAATATAGTAGTGATATAATCCAGGCCTCATCCTCATGCTTAAGTAGTTTGGATATACCAGACCAAGGTAGTCTAGACTGTATTAACTGATAGGAAGCCTTATATTGTTGGCATTTTATATACAGTATTTTTTTAATCTCTTTTGCAGTTCCTTTCCTAAAGAACAGATTCTGACTTTTGGATAGATAGTAAGTTGTGGTAGGTTGTTACCGCCTAGGGTTACATTAAATATAGGATAGGTTTTTAAGCTGAGAAGATATGCTTAGGTACATTTATTAAGTTCTCTACTTTTAGGATATGTTAAGATTCTTAACTTCTGCATTCCGTATGAAATTGATATTTATTGGATTTTATCTAGGTTTAGATTAAAATTAATTAAATTTATAATGTATTTTAACAGGGTTTTTTATTAAAGAAAACTGGCTTTTATAATGACTATATAAAATGGTCCTCTGTTTAATTGAATGGATTTCTTTCTGGTTGCTTTTTCAGTCAGGCTCTTATAATAAATAGGTGTTGTTTCTTCATACTTTCACAATTTACAAACAAAAGGGGGTATTAAACATTTACCTTTTCAATTCCAAGTCATTTTACAAAGCTCCAGTGAATTAATCGTTCTATGGAAAGCGTTGAAAAGTGCAGAAGAGGTTATACTGCAGCAGATTTTTCAACACTTTGTCAAACACCAGTTCCAATACTTACTCAGTGACTTCCATCCTGAATATGTATTTATGCAAGTTATTAAAATAACTTCACATAATAAATTTTAGTCCAATTACAGGTTGCCATCATTTTATACTTAATTTTACATTCTTTTTTTTAAAGTGCAAATTAAAAGATATCACTTATTAATGACTATGTGAGAGACTTCAAAGTTTATCCAAATAGAGATGGATTCTTTAATTCTTAGTAAGTAGCTCTTGTATGAGTCATTCTATAAGTGCTGCAGAAACTTGCCCGTGATAATTGGTGTTTTTCTTGTATTAAAGCATCTTTTTATAACTTTGTGTGTGTAATTTGCCTTGTGCTTTTGGAAGTTTAGATGATTTCCATCTTCTTAATGAACTGTTAATGGCTAGCTGCCTTTTCAAAGGTGATCTTTGCTTTCCTATTTTTTTAAAACTTCAATACTTTCTCCAATAAATTACTGTTAATTCACACAGTTTCTTTTCTTGGGAATTATAAAAGGTCTGTAAGGTTAGGAAGTAACATAATGAACAACAACAACAACAACGGGTTTTTTCTGTATTCATTCTAGGACACGGTTACATTATTGAGAAGAGTGTGATTTGCATAAAGCCTTAGATTTTTAGGCTTGATAAATGTGTAATTTTCTTTACAGAAGGAATTAAAAAAAAGTTGTCTTTTTCATATGAAAAAATAGCCAAATATATGTGCATTTTATCTAACATTAACAGTAAATGCAGCTTATGGTTGTTCTCATTATGTCTCATTTTGAGTTAAATAAACCAGAAAATTGGCCTAAGACCATTGGAGCTTGAATCCTCCTAGCTGGATTTGCTGTCATAACTTGTAACTTCTGGGATGTCAGAAGTGGGATTCTAAGTTGGAGTGTGCATGATAACGTTAATGTAAATACATGTTGTGGTCATGTTTAGTGTAGTTGTGATAGTCTAAGGGCAATGGTGAGAAGTTTGTAGGTGTAGAGATAACATCTTCTACTAGACCAGCTAATATAATTACAATAGATGTTCATTTGGATGCACGGCCCCTTGTCAGGTCTTGGAAAGAAGCAGTAAGGTTGAAAGCAGTAAAGCAACTGTTGAAGAATTGCTCGAAGATTTGGTTGAGGCTGTTCAAAAAGACCATCTAGAAGAAGATACGGTATTTGGAACAGGGGAGGATGCTAATGAGAAGTGATAATGCTAATCTCCTGTGGGGAACAGGAAGACACTGTGAAATTCGTTAGCTATGTGGGCATTAAAAAGGAGACATTATAGTGTACCCTAAACCCAAAATAAAAGTTTGATAGATTCTGTGAGTGTTACATACTTGACAGCTTTATACCTCCCTCTTAAGGATCTGGTCTGCGGTTAGCCTCTGAATAGCATTGTTTTAAGTCATGCTAGTAATGAGTTCTGTGAATAATAAAACATGCTGTTGGTGCCCGAGTTCATTGTGCAGTGATCTACTTTTGCTTGGCTAACTCTCCCAGATGCATCTGGTACACTGGATGAAACATTCTTGGGGGTTCAGGAGTGTTAATCTACTGGGAGGAATATATATTGTACTTGTGGTGATGCGTTCCTGGGTGTTTAGTCAGGGAAAACTTGGATCTGTTCAGTAGATAGTCTGTGGTGAGTTCTCTTTTCAGTGAAGTTGGTGGTGAAGGTGAGGAAGTTGTTTGGAAGTTAGGTGGAATGGTTTTAGAAAAATGTCTTTAATATTTTTAATTAGTAATACCTCGTAATGCTTACTTTTTTGGTAGTAAAGCTACCTTTTATTATTTGGTTTCAGGTAGAAGTTCAAAGGGATCTCTTAAATTTTATCTAAAGCTATATTACCTGTGTGTGTGTTTGTTACAGTAATTTGGCTAATGACTTCACAAAACACTTGTATCTGTGGTTTAGGTAATTTTCAGTCTAGTAAGGTTACTGAAAATCTGAAAGAAGTAAACATAAATCAGCTGTTACCTTCCCCTTTTTTCTTTTGATGCTTACAAATGGGAAAATACATGGTTGTTATGTGGAGGACTTGATTTGAATGAATATAATTTGTTCTATTGAGAGCCCTCTTCAGAGATTTCTTTTCAGAATTTTGGCTAAAAGGTGGTGAATAGCCTTATATCGTGGTTGATCTGCATTTGAACAGTACGTAATATCTACAAATGCAGTATTCATGTTCTCTTAAGAGGTTAGAATGCCAGAGCTATTGTGGAAACCAGAGACAGTATCACTTGTTTGAAAACCTTCCTTTTTTGGTTAACTTTTATTGTTGTTTAGATAATATTCCTAATTCTACAGAAAATGTCATCTTCTGAAAATATGGTAGCACTCTTTAAAGCAGTATTTTGATTATGTCAATTTGCAATTTACGTGTAATTAAAATAAGTAATTATTCTGTGGAGCATGATGAAAAGCTGTAGGTTTTTCTGGAAACCTCTTAATTACTTGTCGGTTTTTTGAAGGTTTAAGAGATAGGTGGAGAAGTTTGTATGTCCCTTAACTAGTGATCAGCTTCTGATTTTCTTTATTGTTGAGGCTTCATTTATACTATATTATGTTGTCAGATGTTCCCATTGATACTTGGATGTTCCCATAAAATCCTGTCAGTCCAAGTCACCTGACATTGTCAAACTGCAACACTGATGTCATATCTAAATATATTTGAATTGGATGTGGTCTAACTGTGCTTCCAGCCCTCGTGGCAGTACTCGTTTAAAACGAAACAACAAAAACAGACCCTGAAGATGTGTGCTGTGGTCTCCTAGGGAACTATGTATCTTTGTTCTCAATTTAAGATGAAAACAGGGATGAAAATAAGTCTTTGCCAGGGGAATTAAACCTAACATTTTTATAAAATGCCATTTGAGGCTTTTGATCCTTTGTGAGTAATAATAACAACCTGACTTAATCATAGAAAATGTATTGTAGAATGTTTATATATAACATCCTGGAAAATTATTTGGAAGTGTATTTGCAAAATGGTTAGGGATCATGTCTAAAATTCTTAAAATGGAGACAAATTGCCTAATGAATCACAAGAAACAGAAATTGAGGTGGAGCTGATTAAATCCATTGCACTTGTGAAAGCAACTTGTGTATTTGGCAGACTGTCATGAATACATTTATTGAAAGAGACAGTACTGTCTTATAGTAGTATATTTTCAATTTGTACACAAGTTAATTGAGGATTTCTTCTACCTGCCTTCTCTCAGGACAGGTGTGTTAGCTCACAAGAAATGTCTTCAAAAAGATCAGATTTCTAATATCCGTGTTTAAATATCTATATAAATTTGTTGACTTGAACAGAATCCTGAGGCTTGGCACTATCACTGTTCATCATCTACTTCAGTAAATCGTGCTGACTGTGGCCTCTTAGCTTGTATCAGATAAGTCCAGAATGATGCAGGTAGGTGGTAGAACATGGATATATTTTGCCAGTTTGTACTTTTATCCAGTTTCCTCTTCTTTTTTTATCATATCCACAGAGTTGAATGTTCAAAGTCTTTTAAATTAATGCAGATGGATAATATATTTTGAAGGAACTTCTTAAAATGCTAATTGCATTTATATAATAATGCATATATGTTTGTTTTTAGGAGAAGTAGCTACAGCTGAAGTTTCTTCATCTTTTGTGATTCTATCTGTATGTACTCTAGTAGTACTGGTAATACTGCTTGCCAACTGTGTCTCCTGCTGTAAAGACCCTGAGATAGATTTCAAGGTAAGCATCTGAAGTTACAAATGTATATACAAGTGGTATTCTTAGCTGCATTCTGATATCCAGAATACTTGATTATTTGTGCTAATACTCTGCAGTTATTGACACTTCAGTGTCACTGTACGTTCTCTCTTTTGAAATAGCCAGCAACTGTATTTCTACATGCTGTGAAGTCTTGCTGCAACCATTTATTTTAAATACTTGGTCCATGCTGCAGTAAGGATCTTCAGTGTCTTTTCAAAATCATTACTAGCTAGCAGGATCAGTAAGAAAAGTATACCCTTGAGACAATTTTGCTGTAAAGAACCTTTTTGGGTTTTTTTCTGTGTTATTCTTTTATTTTGTTTCTCTTAGTCTGCTGATAGGGTTTAAGATGCTCCTGTTTGAATAAGAATGCTGAAGATACATATCCACTTTACCAAAACTCTTGGGGGGAAATTGTTATCAGAGAACTGTTAATTTTGCAACATTAGTTATTGATGTTCCTAAAATTGAGGTTTGTTTTCATTTCTGAATAGAGAATAATTGGCTTCAGCAGTTCATGGTAATTCATTCGAAGCTGTGGATAGCATTTAAAGTAAAAAAAAAAAAAAAAAAAAGGCAAAAACAAACACCCCAAACAAACAAGCAAAAAGGAAACAAACACCCTCCCCCCCCTTTTTTTAAAAGCAATACTTGATAAGTTAATTTCTTTAAATCAGTAACAAATTAAGTCTCCTTAACACTGCTCACTCAAGCTATAAGAAATTTATTAGTGCTAATCTTAAAGATCAGCTTGTTTACTAATATTTTTTTTTTCAGGAATTTGAAGATAACTTCGATGATGAAATAGATTTTACACCTCCAGCAGAAGACACCCCATCTGTTCAGTCTCCAGCAGAAGTGTTTACTCTTTCCGTTCCAAATATTGCTTTACCAACTCCTTCCCAGTTTCCATCTCGTACAGGTAAAATACTGTTTTTCAAATAAAATCAAAAGTAGACAATTTTAGTGTCAAAAGTGGGGTGTAGCTGATTATATTTGACTTTACTGTAACAAATGAGTTGTTACAAACTTACACAAACTGAGTAAATATATAGGATATAGGATAAAATGTGGGATATTACTTCAAAAATGTTAATTTATGGCAGGGTGCCATGTAAGGTAGCTTATGAGAATGAGACTAGCTTAAGCGTTTCCAGAGTACTTCCATTAAACCTCTATATACATGAAGGGTTTGAAGTACTCTAGGACATGACATGAGTGACTTCTGCTTTTTAGTGATTTTCTTCCTGGCTAAGTTGTCGTTGGATTTTGTGCATTAGCCTTCAATGCAAGCAAGAGTGAATCTCTCACTTGACAGCAGTGCTGCTGTTGCAGCTGCATGGATTTCTTAATGTCACCATAAAGTTTTCATGCTGTAAATATGGTATTGGTAAGACAGAGCATTACATTTCTTTTCCACGTGTGAAAGGTTTTTTGGAATGTGTTCTTCAAAATACAATTTTTGTAAAAGGAAACTTAAGCATCTTTAATTTTACAAGCATAATTTGGTATAAAGTAGTTGTTCTTATACTACTTCACACATAATTTTTACATACATGGCTTGTCTTGCTTCATCATTAGATATTCAGGTTCTAGCAAAATTTCTGTACCTACAAATTTCAAGAAACTGTCAGTGTGCCTTTAATACAAAAGAAATGTTATTCCTCAGTGTTTTAATGAGTGAGGGAAAATTATCTGTGAAAAATTTTGTCAGCTATTCTACATTGCCATAATTGTTTAAACTATACCTTCTGTCACTAGAAGTTATTTTGCCAGAAGTAAGAAGTATGCTTGAATAAGGTACACTGGTAAAAATGTAGTGGTATGGATACAGGTTTCTCTGTGCTTAGGAGCACATTGACAGTATATTGTAGAGCTGTAGCTATTCCGGTAAAATAATACTGCTGTGAATGTGGCTTATGGAAATACAAATGTGGGCTAGAAGTCTCTGTCAGACAAGCAGGAATGATGGAAAGTTTTTGTGTGCATTTATTAGTGTTCCTAACCAATTAGGCAGCAGAAGAATAAACACTGCTGAATCTCTTCTGTAGTGCAGAGTCTGCCATTGTTACTGTCCATCCTTTGCTGAGATCTGGGTCTTGTTTTCTATACTTTCCCTCTCTGGACTCTTTATGTAAAGTATTTTTAGTCAGAAAATGTCCTCCTTCCAGATGGTAACTATAAGTAGGGCAGTTAGGCTGAAGAATAAAGTAGTCAAACCCTTTATCTTAAAATGGTAACTCTCTGTATAACTATAAATGTTAAGATCTACAAGCAATGAGTATTGTCTTGAGTTTTCTACTTTTATTTACATAGGAAACTTTTGTAAGTAGGTTAACTGCTCTACCCAGCTACAGGGTATGATACACTTTTATATTGGAATTAGAACTTGGCCTTCTTGTTTTCTTGCTGAATGTGTTAAAAATCAGAAGTTTACTTCTGGTAATGAGAATCTCAGTGTTTTTGTAGGGGGTGTATTCTAGTATGGTTTAAAAGCTGGAGTTGAGAAAAGTTTCATTTGAGTGCTATTGTCACAACATTATCTTCATACTTCATCGATGTCTGGGGTTTGTTGCTTGATCTGAACGTATGCACATGATTGGGAATAAATACTGTAGGATTGCTTGCATTATTGCCTCAAAGTGGATGAATTTGGCCATCTGAGCGGTTTGATACATGTTACATTTGTTTCATTGTGTGTGACAGATGGATCAAAGTCTCAAGTTGCACGTCAGAGTCTAAACTACATCCAGGAAATTGGAAATGGCTGGTTTGGAAAGGTGAGGAGTTATCTTTTGATATTGTCCTGCAGCTTGAGTCTGACTAAGGTACTGTATTTCCCTTAAAATGGTACTCTTAAAAAGAGAAAAAAGCAAGAGCATAAGAAAAACTGACATTGAAATTAGATGTTTCCTTACCTGCGCTTTATAGCTGTAATAACAGCACTAATCAGTGCTTCTTTAATTTACATGAAGCTTCTTACCAGAGTTACTTATTAGGTAGATATTTCATTTATGTGGATTTGAATTAATACATTCCTGTGATTATCAATTCTTTCTAGGAAAAAATCTTAAGTAAATAAGTGGTCTTTACTAGAAAACATGTGTTTTGAAAGTTGATATATAGGTCACTTGTCAAGGTTTATTAAGTATGGGCGTTTAATTATCAAAGCTCTGCATGCATTGGCAAAAAAGCCAGAAAAACTTTCTTACAGTATGTTTTTAGCTCTTATTTTTCTTTGCAGAGAAACTCAAAAATTTTTTTCCCTCTGATTAAAGACACAATGATTATCTTCTTTCAGGTTCTGCTTGGAGAGATCTACACAGGCACTAGCGTAGCAAGGGTAATAGTGAAGGAGTTGAAGGCAAGTGCAGGTCCCAAGGAGCAAGAACAGTTTTTAAGAAATGGAGAACCCTATTAGTAAGTGACGTTTCACAGCTTGGTTAACTTACACACTTCATAATACTGCGTATGAATTATGAACATATCTTTTGTTCCGTGGTGTTGTCCCTATTTGCTCTCCCTTATAACCGAAATGCTTGTCTTTAAAAAGTGAAAAACAGACAATCCAAAGTGAGCAAAATTTGGGTTTGCTTAGAAATAAAAATAAGCTTTTTGCTTAAATGTGTTTGGTAGTTATTATTCATGACTGGGAAACACAATTGTTTTGGTTTATCAGATTTTCTTCTACAGCTGTTTGGAACAAACTCCTGGTTTTGCAAACTAACCTTATGCCTAATTGCCTCTGAGAAATAAGGTTAAAGCCATATACTTGTCTTGTTAGAAGCAGAGGAACTGGCAACACATTGTTACCAGCTTAATTTCTTTCAGGTTCTCTTTTTTCAAAAATTTAAATGCAGCATAGTGATAAAACCAAATTTTGTTCAGATAGCTTGCAAGGATGCTTGTGGACAAAAAAACCCCAAACCAGAATTACACTAACTTCAGTCCAGTAGTACTCTACAACTGAGAAATGCCAATAAAAAAGGATTGTTTAGTGTTCTCCTCCTCTTGTGTTATGCTTGAAGAATACTCACTTCTAGGGGTTGAGTCTTTGTAAACTAGAAAGGAATTTGTTATATTAAAGGGAGTGTAATTTCTCTTCCTTTGTTTTGGGAATAGTGAGAATTCTCTGAAGAGCTAACTGTCACAAGTTAATGGCTGTTGTAGATGATGAGAGGGGCATGTTGTAGTTAACTAGACATACCTCAGTGTGGTTTACCTTGCCTGACTATGCTACAAGTGGTCAGAGAGCTCTCTATTCTTAATGCTTCCTAATGTCCTAGTTATATTTGTATTTAGGCTTAAATTGTTGGCAGTTGTCAGAAGAAGAACTCTCATGCCTTCTGCTACATTGGCATAAGTGTTTTTGAAGCAAATTAGAAAAAGTAACTTATCTGGCTGGGAGCTAACCTGGCTAAAAAAAGGTTTAGCTTTTAGCCAGATTGGTTCCTTGGTGTAGTTTGCGAACCAGTTGCATGTGCTAATTTTAGGTATAAGGGATGGTGGGAGGATGGGTGTGACTTTCTTGTGGCAGTGCTGGCTTTTGTGGTTTTGAGATCCTCTGACTTTCAGCTGCTTTTGATATGCTGCAGCAATACAAAGGAGATAGAAGGGTGTAAATGGAAATCTGTGCCTTTGGATACTTTCACCTTCTGTTTGTGATGTACCCCCCCTCCCCACCCCCTGCCCCCCACCAGTGTTAGGTGTTGAAACTTGTGATAGGGATTTCAGTGTGTTGCGTTAATTGCAAATAATGTATAATATGATCTTTCTGCCTTTAACTGTATTTTTTCACTTCAGCATTCTTCAGCACCCAAACGTTCTCCAGTGTATTGGGCAATGTGTGGAAGCCATTCCTTATCTCTTAGTTTTTGAGTTCTGTGACTTGGTAAGTGCACTTACTCAAAAGGCTGAAGTTGTTTTTCCATTGGTGTAAATTGTATGTAGTGTATTTACTGTCCTTCACTCATGAAATGATTCTTTATCTTTCTGGGAAGTTTTTTTGAATAACCAGAATTTAGGAAGACAGACTTTTTTTGTTTAGAGACAGACCATGTCTTGTTTATATTCTTTTGAATTCGTCATGTAAAATCTAGGTGCTTGTGGAATGTTCTGAAGAGGAAAATAGCTGTTTTTTCTTTAATAATGGAATTACTAGTCTCTTTCAAGCCTGCCTACATCATGTAACAGTGAGCTTGGAGGGGAAAGGAGGTCATAGAAGGAAGCTTTTTATTGCAGTCCACTATCGCAGGCACATGCTCACATCACATCCTAAATTCTGTTTTTTATCTTTGCAGTCTTAGTGTGCTTTTATTACCATGTCTATGAAAATGTTGACTGAGGAAAACTGAGCAAAGAATTTCTTCTCTTCTGCCTCTCTCCCTCCAGACTGCCCAGATTTTACCCATGCTGTGCAGCTTTGGGCTAAAATGCAATGGTGGGCTCACCTGCAGAATCAGTAATGTGTATTGTAATAGCTAGAATTTTCAGTATCATCCCACTTCCTGATCCTTACTGTTACTATATTGTTCTTTTCCCTACTTTCTTATCCTTCCTTTCTTTCACTTCCCCACCTGCCCCAAGCAAGTGCTGCCTTGTGCTTCCTGAGCACCAAAAGAAATGCTAAGAGCACAGCGAAGTGTTCTCACTGCTTTCTGCTCTGCTGTTAGTGTCACAAAGGCCACTGAAGATGGGAGGGATGGTTGCACAAAAACCTTGCTCAGCCACTGCATTCCTGGGCATGTGTTGGAACTTACATGAATGTGGTGAGAAACTTTGAACTATGTCCAGTATACAGAGAATCTTTGGAGATTAAAATTTGGATATGGTGATTCATCCATGGTCTGGAAAGACCAGAATTGTTTTATTGTAGCATAACACATCTTCAGAAAACAAACCAACCTGGAACTCCAGGTGGCTATCTAAACATTGGCTAAATAGCTACTTTTAAAGTTTAGGTAGCGTTTAAAGCAGGGTTCCTTGCAAAACGTCAATACAGAAATGAACTCAGAAGTGCACATATTAAGAAATAAGTCTTTCAGAAGTAAAATAGCTTACATTTATAAAATTCAGTAAGATCCTTTTTTTACCAGGTTCACTACTACAGAATTTTCCTTTAAACTCAGGTGTGCAAATATGGTTTTAGTTGACATCGGTTGCCTCAAGCACTTTAAATAAGAGTTAACATGAACTTTTTGAGTTTTCTTGAGAAACATCAGTTAAACTATGACCTTAAATAACTATTTTTCATCACTGCTCTTCTGCTCAAACTTATGAGCTGTGGTAAATTAATGAGGCAGAAGTGCTGATAAAATCATTCTTCACTAAATGGAAGAAATGCCTGAACTCTTAAAATGACTGATCAAAATGAAATGTTTCTTTTTTGCTAAGAATTAAAAAGTAGGTGCCTAAGGTTAGCCAGATAATGTTTTTTATAGTTTTTCAATATGTAGAAATAGAATACTACTTACTGATTTTTAAACCTGCTACTCAAACTGGAGGTTCTTTAAAAGGAACTTTGAAAGAGAATTGAATTTTATAGAGTCTAATAGATACATATCCAAATCAGATTTAATTGTTGCCATGTTTTTAAGTAGTTAAAGATTGCCCTACTTTAAGTATACAGGAAAAAATTAATATTTTTGTTTGATGCCTGGTGATTAATGCCAGAAATTGTCATGATCCTGCAGAGTAGTCTGGAAAGGATTTTACTTAAGGGGATAAAATAGATTTTTTTACTTCAGCTGGGGGCAGTAAGCTTGACAGCCACAGTGGTAGTTTTATAAATTTGAATGTGGTTAGGTAATTTCTTTGGAATGGAAAATAAATATCTGTGCTGATTTCTATTCCAAGTGAACTAAAACTTGTTTTTAGAAAATTATAGTGAGTTAATCATGACTTTCATACTAACAGTCTGGCTCACGTAAAGAGTTCTTACTTGGTGGAGCTGAGTATCTCCTAGACATCATAGTATTTTATTCATTGTGTTCAGATATACAGGGGCTAGGCAGACAAAACGGTGTTCGCTTGAACGCTTTTATGCAGAGATTGAGATGAGTGCAGTAAGTTAGCTCAGTATGGCTGTATGTCACTAATTCCTGTTGTAGTCCCAGGGCCTAGTGTGGGAGGTAGCAGTATTGGAGTGAGGGGAGAGGAGAGACATGAAGAAGGGAGAAATGTGAAGGAAGCCAGACGGCACCATTTGGAATAGAAGGTATGGCTAGATAGCTTTTTATAGTAGACAGGTTTTTAGTGGAGTGTCAGTAGGCTGGTATTCTAGAAGCTGCTTTTTATCACTGTGGCTGGATGGCAGTTACTTGGATTTTTTCAGGCTTTTAGTAAGTGATTTTGAAAGCTGATAGCTTCTTTTATTTTTTATTTTTTTTTCTGAAATGGAGTAAATTGGGGGTATGGAGGTGATTTCAGAACATGGAAGAGTCTTATTCTTCAGCAGAAAGAACATGGGGCAGATGCGGTTGAAGTAGTTGACTAAAGGTTCTAGTGTCTGTGGTGACTATATATTGTTCAGATGGGAAGGATGAGAAATGTGTACGTGTTTTGCTAGCAGTAGTATAATGCTATGCTAAAAGCTCTTTACCTTGTGTTACTGGTATTGTGTCTGTTTATACAGCAAAGAATAAATTTGTTTTAATCCCTTGTACTTACTTTATTAAGAATTTGATGGTTAAGAAAAAAGGTGACAAATACGTCAACTGTGTTGGATAGGAAATTTAAATATCTTCAGATGACAAGTTCTTCTGAGGCTCTTTCAGCAATGTAGACCTCATTTTGCAAGTTTGCTCTATTAAGTAATGTGGCTATTCTGACCAACACACTCTAGAGGGTAGAGTGGCTGTTTTCTTTGCACGCCATCAAATTCGTAACTTAGCACAGCATGTCCCCTTTTTGCAACTTCTCTTACTAAGATTTGTAGCCTTTTTAGGGTCACTTGACCTTGTATAGCTGCTGAGACAGCCCTGTTGGGTTATCAGTTCCCAGGCTTCTTGGCACTGAAAGGTCTTGATCAGAGGCACTGGAAACTGGCACAGAGATACCAGAGCTAACTGTCGTGGTAGCAGTGCTGAATGTCATGCAGGCTAACTGATTTGTTTTCTTGGCTGTATAAACTACTTACACATTTCTGTTACTCGAGATTGCTTGGTTATATATGCAGTAACTGCATTTGCTAATGCTTAGCCTATTTTATAATGTAATCCAAGCTGCTGTGTGTCTCTTGCTTTGCAGGGCTGGGTAAGAAGCAGGAGAGGTCAGTTGCACGAGTGATTTAAGCTTTTAAAGCCTAATTTTCCTTTGTGTTAAAATTGTTTAAAGATTGGTAAATATAAAAAGAAATGCTCACTAAGTTCTTACACCCCCACCAACCCCACCCATATTAGTTTGCTTAGTATGTTGGTGCAGTCTGCTATGAATAGTTAACTGTTCACTGTTAAACATTGTAGAATGATGCCAGGTTAAAAATAGTGGTAGCTGGCTTATTAACTTTAATATATTACTCAGCCATGTGTGGCCAGCATTTTGTCAGCACAGCAAACCCTCTAATGGATTGACATAATTTATGAGTAAAGGAAAGTTATTCAAATGTGGAAGTAGCATGTATATTGTGAGGCTGATTTGCCTATCAAATTCTTACAGAAATTCTTCTTCAAGTCTTGCAATTCCCGGAGCAGATGAGATCAGCAGGATGCAGTATTTGCCTGGAATGCCCTCTAGCTTGCTTTAGGGATGTTGCTGTTAGCGGAAGGTGCCTGCCTGCAGTGGTTGGTTCTTTCTTTTGCTTGGTGGTCTTCCAGTTACTGCCACTTGAAAACATTATCTTCAAATCAAAAAAGAATCTTTGCAATGAAAACTTCTTAACCAAAGAGTGAACAAATCTGTTTAATAATCATAGTAAATATTGATATGAGGCAATTAGTAGATATATCGGTGGTATATGGTTTAAAAAAAAGGAGGAGGGCGTTGACAGGTCATGACAGCTTCAGAAACCAGATCTGTTGGGTTCAAAGACTCTTTATGCTCTCAGAACTGTTTAATGTTTGTTACACTTATGCCTAAACAACCTTCTGGTAGTATAGGTGCTGTATACCATACACCAGTTTCAGGCATTTTAATGGTAGTGGCTGTAGGTACTTACATGGCAAATCAACCTTGGAGTGTGGGGTAGGAGTAGTATTTTCAGTTGTCTGAAATTCAAAGGGGGCAATTATGTGGTATTGTGTGACTTGGCAGGTAGCTTTCTGACTTGGTAGAAAGTGTTCAGAAGACATAATTTGTTAACCTCTTTACACTTCTAAAATCCCATCATCAGTACATACTGGTTTAAAAAGTCATTTCAGCTATTTGTTTGGGTGTTCATGTGAACCAAATGCAGAATTTGCACGAACAAGAAAAGCAGAGTACTGCATGTAAATATGCCCCTGGCTTCTGGCTGTTACAGAGAAAAAGCATATTAAGACTTACTTACAAAGATGGCTGAACTGATCCTGACTAGAACTGAAAAGGATGGGAGAAAAGGTGAAATTTAGTTCTTCGTGGAGTCCTAGAAGAGGAGGAGGGAAGAGGCAGAGTGTCAGAGGAAGCTGGAGAGAAAGTGGAGCCTTCTTCTAGCATGACTATGGAGCTTTTTATATTTAGGCGTTTGCACAGTGAATTTTGCAGAACTTTAAATTACAAAACTATATTTATTCATATATGTATAACCTTTGATATTTACTGTGTTAAAAAATCTGTGTGATAAAGGGCCATTTTGTGGCTCATAAAATAGTATGGGAATAGTATTGATGTATTGGTACTGTCTGCTTGTAGGTAGGGAAACATCACAGGCTAATTCAGGCTAGCAAGGAGCTCAGGAGGTCTCCACTCCAACCTCCTACGCAAAGCAGTGTCAACCTGTGGTCAGACCAGATTTCTCAGGGCTTTGTCCATTTGGATCTTGAAAACATCCAAGGGTGGAAATGGCACAGTTCTGAGCAACATGTGCCTCTGCTGCAGTGTCCTCATGTGGAAAACAGTTTTCCTTGTACTCAATCTGAATTTCTTGTGTTTTAACTCAGGCCTGTTGTCTCTTGTCCTCTCTCCATGCACCGCACCGTAGAGTCTGGCTCAGTCTTTGATAACTTCACACATACTGGACAGCTGCTATCGGGTGCTCCCAAAGTCACCTTTTCTCCAGGCTGAATGAGCCCAGTTCCCTCTCAGCCTTTCCCAATAGTGAAATGCTCTGCCCTCCTGACTGTCATGTCCCTGTGCTGAACTTGTTCCAATCTGTTTTCTGTCTTGTTCTGGGGCAGCTGATACTGGACACAGGATCTAAATGTGGTCTAACAAGTGCTGAGTAGAAGGGAATAATCCCTTCCCTTGGTCTGCTGGCTCTGGTCCTGTTTAGGCAGTCCAGAAGGCTGCTTGCAGTCTTTGTTCCAGGGCACACAGGTGGTTGATGTTCAGCCTGCTGTCTACCGAGATCCCCAGCTCTCTTCCTGCAGAGCTGCTGCCCAGCTGGTCAGTCCTCAGTCTGTATTGCTGCAAGGAGCTTTTCCTTCCCAGGTGCAGGACTTGCATTTATCCTTCTGGAATTTCATGAGGTTCCTGTTGGACCCTTCTTCCAGCCTGTCCAGGTCCCTCCAGATGTCAGTTCAGCACTTGAGTGTATTCATTGGTTCCCCCAGATCGGTATAAGCCGTGTCATTTTAAAGCAATAAAAAAGAGAAAGTTTTGTATTTTTAACCTTGATTGTAGCCGAATTAGAATAGAATGGGAAAATGGAACCAGTATGTTTCAAGGTGCTGGATTTAATAAAAGTTGTATTTCCTGCAAGAATGTGTGCCTACATGAATAATTTAGTAAATAAGGGATGCCACACAGCATTGCTGTTACTAATGCATTTAAAAATTAAAAAGCAATTCCTTAGTGCGTTTCAGGCATCCTAGGAACTTAATCCACCTGAGACAAACCCTAAGTAACCAGTTGCTGTTTTAATGAATGACAATTTTGGAGAGTTTGACTTTCTTCAGGCGCTTGCTGCCACCTAGAGTCAGTTAAGCTTGGTATTTTTTTTATTTGTTAGGCTGCACAATTAGGCATCTGTGTTTGTTATGGACACTGTTAGTTTCATAGTTTTTGGAACCCTGCTCTAGTAAGTCTGTTCTTTCAAGGTACAAAGGGGGGTGTGTGTGTATGTAATGTTTATGCATATATACATATGTATACGGTATGATATTAAAGCTGTAATTGTAAGTCAGAAGACTCTTTGGGGAAACATTTTTTAAAATGTAATTCTGTAGGATGCAAATACATAAATGTTACTTAATTAGTAGCTAAAAACAGGGTAAAAAGAATGTAATGAAGGCTTCTGTAACATTAAACAGTATTAGTAGTTATGCATGCTTTCCCCCAAGGTGGTATAGCTACTTGCAGCATAAGTAGTACATAAAGAGCAGATAAAGGAAGAATAGCTGCTTGTGTGTACTCTAGAATCTATATTTAAAAAAATTAAAATGAAGTTGTTTTACATAGGAGTAGTGTCTGCTTTTAAGTAGACTGTCTCTTGCTTCTTATTTTATTAATTATAACACAGGTTTGTGACTGTCACCTTAGCTATCACTGCTCTGTTAGATTTGAATGCAGCACACAGACATCTGCTGCTTGAACTAATAGAGTTGTAAATTGTCACCCTCGATTAACTATGTTAAGGAGGAACGAGATGCTTCGTTTATAGCTCTGTAAGGTACATGGGCGCCAGAGGAACAGGAAATTTAGTGCTTTTCAGTCTTTTCTGAACATCAGAGTGCTTTTTAGCCAGTGCAAGGACTGCCTTCTTGTCTGGTCCAGCTCAGGACTTCCCTTCGGTCTCCTTCCTGGCCCAAGATTCAGGCAGACAATGGACATGGACAGTTAGAGCTCAGAATGCTACAGTGGTGAAAGAAGTTGTGATGTACTATATTGTGCAGTCTCAAAACAAAAGTATCCTCTGAAATAATTTGCTAAATTTACAGAAAGTCTGCATTTTAAATAAGAAAAATATAGGAGTGTTAGGTTAGAAGTCCAACTGTGAAAGTAAGGAACAATAATGGCATGAGAAACTTGTTCTCTTCCCTTGCTTGGATTCACTTACTATAGTCTTCCTTATCCTGAATGTTAGACAACTTTCAGTTATTCTCCCTATATTTCAAAGCTGTTCTTTTTTTTAGTAATGTTTGGAGTACTTCTGTGGGCTCATTAATTATGTGTCTGTTGCTCAGCTTTGCCTAGGTTCAGTAAAACTGCTGCCATCATCTGAATTCTTTGACTGGAGTGGGATGTATTACCATGCTTTTTATATCTAAAGCTCTGGTGAGCTGGCAATGTCTGAAACCCTTTTCTCTAGTCTCTCCCTTCTATCTCCTTGTACATTCCAGACAGTCAGCTTTGCTGTTTTGGAACACTTGAAAACTTGTTTAAAAACAGAAGCTCATCAAATTCTGTTTTTTAATGCGAAGTATTATTGTGTGACAGGTTTTATGTGGCAGTCTGATGTAGGATGTTAATTACTAAATGATGTGATTAAAAAACCCTTAAAAGGACAATACTGTATGCCTTAGATGACTTCTGTAAGAATCCTTATGGGGACTGGAAACTTGAGGAGATATTTTTTTTTATTAAGACAAATCTGGTTAATAAGTTATGTGGTAGTTGGTTCTTCATTAAATATTTTTCAGATTCAGCCAGCATACAAGGCTGATAAGTATTTTCAACTTCTTTTGCAGGGTGACCTAAAAACTTATATCTGCAATGAGCAGGAACACATCAAAGGAGATTCACAAATAATGCTGCTACAGAGAATGGCGTGTGAGATTGCTGCTGGACTTGCTGTAATGCATAAACATAATTTTGTGCATAGGTATGTTTTCCAGATTAATTACTTTTAGTTATGATGCACTCTAAAATTCATGGAAATATTTTCATTAAAATCTGTGTATTGAAGCTAGTGTTTTAACAAACTTCTATCTAACAACGTATTCTAAGTCATGAAGTTGTGATGCTTATGAAGGTGCTAATTCAACTGCAGCGGTGTGGTGTTAAGCTCCCACCCGGCTGAAAGCTGATCACTTACATTTTTAAGTTTGCAGCCCACAGAACACAACCTATTGCTAAGCCAATCCAGAAGATGTAGTTGTTTGATTAATTCTTGGCCAAGTTAAGTTTGGTTTGTTTATTGTGAGGGGAGGGATGTTAGAATTTTGTGAGAATGAGTCTTAACCCGCTGTGTATTTTTAATAGATTATAGGAATTTAAAACTTGTGTTTCATGGTCTGTTATATTTGTAACTAACAATGGGAAAAAAAATATAATGCTACTTTTCTAATGCAGTAGGGGAGAAGCTGACTTCAGATGAAAAAATCTGATTGAAGCAGGTATTCTCTCACTGAATTATGGTTCATGTAACCTTCTAATCTTCAGTAATGAAGGTAGTCAGATTTAGAAGAAATCATAATGGGAAAACAATTTTAATTGGTGGGGAAAATGCTTTATTTCTTTAATGCAATCAGTAATGAAAGCATGGCCCTAGTTTTAAAAGGAAAAAAGTATTCATGAAACATTCAAGGAATTAGAAGATATCAACCTTAGACTTGTCATGACTAAAATACTACAGAATACTTGCTCCCCAAACATGGCTTACCTGATGAAACCTTGGGTATCACAAGATAGTTTATTTTGGTTTTATATCGAGTCAGTATGTTCTTTGCTGTAGAAACATCACTGGCATCATCCCTTTCCGCAAGTTAGGAACTTGTGCTAGAGCTTATCAATGCACATCTTGCTACTTTAGAGAAAACAGAGACCTTGTGTTCAGGGAGAAGCTGAACTATCAAACTGAAGTCTGAAAAGGTGCAGGTGTACAACAGCAAAACCCCAAGAAAACTCCAAAGCCTGAACTCAGCTGGTGTCTGATGGGAAGAGCTACTCTTTTAACCTGTTGAACAGTTTCAAATGACATGAAGGTAGTGCCAAGTGTATCTGTCAAACTGAGTGATCACTGTTTCTTGTATTGCAGCAGCATGGCTCTGTAGGTATTAAATTCAACAATACCTTTTCAGTGAAATACAGTTAAATTTGATAAATAATTATTCTGTGGATCAGCAGGATTCTCACTATAAATGTTTACTTCTAGCAACACTATCCTGATGCTGTCAGAGTAAGTGGTAAAGCTCCAGCATCAGTGATTTTGTTGTTAGTGGTAAATTCAAGCAGCCAAAATTATACTTTCTCTTCCAGGATATTTAAGTAAATAGTATAAAACAAGTTGGCAAGCTTTGGAGCATACTTCAGATGTGTTTTTGACCTGTGTAGTTCTATGCCTCTGGAAAGAAAAACATGTTCTTCTGTCTCTGAAGGAGGGAAACTGTGTGGCTTTCAGACCATTTGTATTTCAGACTTTTTTTAAGCCACACAAGCAATGGTAGAGTTTTTCCAGTGCAGTCAGTGCACATAATTGCCTGGTACCCTTCTGTGAAACTGAGAAGCAAAACATTTGAGATAGCTGTGACAGCAAAGAGCTCCACAAACTACAGTTCTGTAGTAAGCATGCAGCTTCGTTAAACTTGCATAAAGTTCTGAGTCTGTACAATGAGTTTCCTAAAACAGCTTCTTGGTATTACTGCAGCAGCACTGCTGACTTATAAGTACTTGTGGGCTGGTGTATGGTGGGAACTGGAAACAACTTCTGTGGGTATTCAAAGGCTTTTTGAGTTGTTTGTTAAACTTCTATGGAATACATTACTTTTCCTGATGGTCTTTTTTGAATACTCTCTGTAGTTCTAGTTCATGTGTAATGTATGGGTTTGTTATTTAGAGGAACTTAACTATAGGTATAAGGTATTATTAGTTGCTTAGTATCATATAGTGAATTAAGTATTTAAACCTGATCTGAATTGTTGATAGATTTTGCTTATGACAATTAAAATGCAAGACATGGAGTGATAGCTGTTATCTGGAGAGGGACCTACATCACTCAAGCATGTGAATAGCCAAAGTAATCTGCATGATAAGATTATTATTAGAATTAAATAATTGCATATAAATTCTGTGTGTAGTTTGAATGCTTAAGACTATACTTCACTGTTCTGGAGAAGTTACTACATTTTGAACTTGTTTGGAAAGGACAGTATAATAGTCTGGGGGTTTTGTATAAAATCTTTACATGCAATTGCCTTCTCACTATGTTTTCTTTGGATTCCAGAACACAGATTGTGTTGTGATTGTGTGGCTCTAAATTGATTCTGTTTTGAAAATGTGGGAGGGCCTAAGGGCAATCATATACTTCAGGCCACAAAACAAATCTTGTCCGATAAGTTTATTGTAAGGAGAGGCCCTATCAGTGTTTGTGTTTTCTGAAAGTGATGAGTGTTTACATAGAACTACCATGTCTGCATATTCCAGTGAGACAGGGAATCAATTGTTGGCTTGTATAGGTTCTAAAACTTAGTTCTCTTGTTGCTTACATTTTCATTATCTTAACACGTAGTTTGGATCAAAGTAGTACTTTTGAAATTTATCTCCCCAGTTACTGTGCGTGGGTTTGCATTATGAGTTGGTCTTTTGGAGTGCATGGACTGGTTTAATTTCGTTCAGAGCAAATCAGAAAGGTTACTTCAGGAGCACACCTTTCTTGCACCTAGCTTGCTTCAGCCTTTAGTAGGATTTACGTCTATGGGATTGGACTACAGGTCATGTGAACAAAACTGTTGAAGTATATATAGTGTGGATGTTGACTCTTCAGCACTACTGTGTCATATTGTTGATCTGCTATTATGGCCTGTACTTGCTAGAACTGTGCATAACTTCTTTTTTTTGGTGCTTTTTTTAAGAATTTTGTTAGCTTTTCATTTGATACTTTAAACTGTGGCCTGAATGTTCTAAGAAGTGTCACTTGTCACAAGTGTTTAACCCACTTGTCTGTATTTGCACTGAAAACTTCTTGGTTTGGTCTCATTATTTATTTGCTTGCTTTTTCAGTGACTTGGCCTTACGAAATTGCTTTCTTACATCCGATTTAAATGTCAAAGTAGGAGATTATGGTATAGGATTCAGTAGGTTTAAGGTAAGTTAATCTAGTCATGTACTGCTTTTTTTTTTTTAAGTATTTGGGGCCTAAGGTTATAACAAGCATACTTTAAAGTTATAAACTGATACTAGATTGTCCTTTTTGTGAATAATGGACTTGAACTGCCAAATAACTGTAGCAAGCTCATGTAACAGAATCGATGATCTTTCTAGGGTTGAGTGGAATTTATGCTGTAGAAGGAAGCTTCTGGTTAAATCTGATTTTTTTTTTTTAGGTTCTATTTACAGTAGTCCTAAAAAATGCACAAATTCATTTTAATGTTTTAAGAAAGGAAAAAGTCAAATTTCTTAATGAAAATGTGCATAGTATTTAAATATATCAAGAAAGCAAAGAATTCAAGGCATTAATTAAAAATGCTTTCTGAGTACCAACCTTAAACAAGAAGTTGGCATTCGCTATTTCTAGTATGTAATGAACTGTGAATGCCTTTCCTATAGCATTATTCTCTGCTACTTGGGGAAAATGGGATTAATTTTTTTAGTTCTAACTTTTTGCATAGGGATCACATAAAACCATATTAAGGAAAAGACTGTCAACTTGTGGAAGTTGATCCAATGTTTGTTCAGTCTGTCTTTGTTTTCTTTTATCAATAATTTAGGAAGATTATATTGAGACAGATGAGAAGAAACTTTTTCCTCTCCGATGGACTGCACCTGAGTTAGTAACAAGTTTTCAAGACAGACTGTTATCAGCAGAGCAAAATAAATACAGCAACATATGGTATGTAGTAGACTTTAAAATCACTTCAAGAGATTTGTGAACATATTTTCACAAAGGAGTAAATAATATTTATAGTTAAATTGAATATTGGCCTGATGAAAAAGTAAATAAAACTTTTTTTTATTTCATTGAATGTACAGTATGTTGATCTCTACAAACCTGAAACTGTATCTTGCTTTGGGAGGATGCATAGAAATCTGTTGAGAGAACAGTTAGATTAAGAAAAAACATTTAGAAGAAAAACATGCAGAAGAAAAGGTGTTTATACTAATAAAAGTCATTACTGTGTATTTGCCAAATGCCTTCAAATGTTTATAAAGGAAGGAAATGGTAAATGGTTTTTCCAGTAATGTAACAGCTGTGAATGACATAAAAAGTTGATACCACTAGAGCCCGATCAAGTTCCATTGGTAGAACTGTAGCATCTTAATTTCTTGCTGCAGCATATGAGGGCTGCAACTAATTGTCCCTGCTACCAAAGAGCTTATAGATAATGGCTGGTGAAAATCTTGAAGATGAACTTTTTTGAAATCACTTCAATTTTCAGTTCCTCAGAAATTTGCATAATGGAAATTGAGGTTTAGGCTAAGAATTTTGAAGACATTGTAGTTAAATTCCTACTTTTATATTCTAAGGTTGTTAAATAGTAGACTAGGTTTTCTTTGCTAATTTAAAGGTCGGGTTGCAGAAATCAAGTGGGATAGATAGAAGTTATCTAAATACTGATTTCCTTGCACTCTTCAAGCAGGCTTCCTCAGATCATATTGTTCATCTAAACTAGAAGCAGCCAGGGTTGTAAGGTTGCCAACTTGAATTTTAGTGCCTCTTATACAGAGTTGCTTTGAACGGACTTGGACTAGATTACTTCCCTTCCAATGTAAATTACTCTACTGTAATGCAGAGTCAGTTACTTTGCATTTTGAGCAAGGAAGGGTTACCCAAAGATCAGCATCAACTCTAATCACTGGAAATGTGATTAGTGTTGTATGCAGTATACATGTATGTATGTATACAGCACTGAGCAAAGAGGTGGCTTCTGAGTACTGCAGCTTAAAACCAAGTAATTTTATGAAAAGTGAAACAAAGATTAGTTTTCTAGCAGTTAGACCCATAACTGCAATTTATGGTGAAAGCTTTTCCTACTGTTGGACTAACCATAAGGTTTTTTTGTCTTCCTTCTCTAAATAGGCATTTTCTGGTTTTTTAATTTGTGGGGGTTTCTTCCATAATTGAATCATTTGCAGCCTCTTATATTTTGTTGCCTTAATTGGTGTTACCTTCGTAGTCATTGCCTTCAAGCAACTTTATTTTTGAGGCTTCTAGCATTCTGTCAAACAAAATGAGTTAACAGGTTCTGAAGTTAGTATAGAACCAATGGGAGAGTGATACTTGTTTCTTCTTGCCATTTATGCTTTGCACTATCCTTACTTTCTTAGGAAAGCAACTTCAAAATAGTTCTTGGAATGCAGAGTCGTTTGCTCTTTTTCAGGTCCCTGGGTGTAACATTATGGGAGCTGTTTGAGAATGCTGCTCAGCCTTACTCAGACTTTTCTGACAGGGAAGTCCTAACCCATGTCATAAAGGAGAAGCAGGTTAAACTCTTCAAGCCACGTCTGGAGCAGCCATACTCTGATAGATGGTAAACTTTAAATGTTTTTATTCATTCTTAAAGTTGCTGAAAGCTTCTCAAATTACTGAGGTCTCTTGAATATACTTAAATTGTGACATGGAATCATGTTCCTGGGAAAGAACCCCTAAAGGGAGTAAAAGGAATTGCTATAGATGGGAATTCCTGCCAATGATATTAATTGTTGCTCCTTAGTTTGTTAGATATCTGAATCTTATAAACTCCTTTTCAGTATGAAACCTACTGAAACATGTTTCTTATTTGTATAGGTATGAAGTTCTGCAGTTCTGCTGGCTACCTCCAGAAAAGAGACCAACAGCAGAAGAAGTGCATAGACTTTTAACTTACCTTCGCATGCAAAGCCAAAGGGACTCGGAGATTGATTTTGAACAGCAGTGGAATGCTCTTAAACCAAACACCTCAAATAGAGAAACAAATAATTCTGCATTTCCAATCTTAGATCATTTCACAGGAGATAGACTTGGCCATGAGATGGAGGAAGTTCTTACTGTAACTGAAACAAGCCAGGGTCTCAGCTTTGAATATATCTGGGAGGCAGCTAAACATGATCATTTTGATGAATGTGGTCATGTGAATCCTGATGAAGCGATGACATACACAAGTATTTTCTTTCCGGTGGAGGTTTTTGAGAGGTCGCTTTCAGAGCAAGGGTCGGGAGCACAGGATGGAAGTGGTCAAGAAGCATCACTTGCTGTCCCTGGAGTGTTACCTGTGTTTGATGCACATAAGCTTTCTGTTGGAAATGACTACTATATCCAATTAGAGGAAAAAGGAAGTGGCTGCAGCATGAATTTTGATAACCAATCAGTTGTGCTAACTACAGAAGTTGATCATCAAGAAGCTGTGCAAGAAAAAAGTTCTCATTTCACGGTTCTCAGGGATCTTGATGTTGAAGAATCTAGCACTGACGGGGACTTCTTCCACTACAATACTGATACTAAAGAGGAATTTTTGCCTGCAACCAGCAGTCCAGAAAGTCCTTTCCAGAATATGTTTAATGACATTGACAGATCAGAAGAATTGACAAACAGAAAAATACTTAGTTTTGTTGAAACAAATGAAATTCCTAAAGACTTTAAACCAGCTGTTTTAAACTCAGACACAGATGCTAGAAAGGCAGTAGGCCTTTCTGAGAAGGAGTATTCTAGTCATGCTTCTGAAAAGGAAACCGTTTCCTTATGTGAAAACATCTCTAACCAGTCTGACTTGGTAACTTTAGAGGAACTTTCTGATAACTTCTTATTTCTTCAAGAGAAAAACTTATTAACGGGGTTATTGTCTAACAAAACCAGCAGTGATTATGGGCAAAAGCCAGAAGGTGTTCTAAAAAGTGTATTGGAAACGTCAAATAGAAACTCTGTAGAGCCTGAGCCTGTGCTGGCTGAAAATGCACAGGTCTTTTCTTTAATACATGAAAATCTTAGAACAGTGAAAGACGAAAATTTTAACCCAGTGACAATGAATAAAGATCCAAATTCTCAGTCTTCGACTGCTGTAGAGATGCAGGCATCCTCTAGTCCATCTGCAGCACATAGGTCATGTGATAAACATGCAAATATTTCTTATTTGAAGGATGAGGAAGAATTATTAAATGTGGAAGTCAATGAAGTTGTGTCCTGTAATATTGATATTCTCTGTCAAGAAGAGTTATCCAATAATGCCAAAAATAATAATGTTGGAAACAATCCATATTATGGTGTTGCTGTTGAAACAGATGAGTGTGATGCACAAATAAAACAGGGAATTCTTTTCAAGTCTGATGTAGTAGCTTTTAATAGAGAAAAATGTGGTGATCAGGAAGATGCAAAAAGAAACTTGCAAGATAAGTCTCCTATATTAAAAAAAGATGAATGTTTATTGGAAGAAAGGCAAGAAACATCAAAGAATTTTGAGAACTGTAAGGATGTTCCAGAAGAGGTGACCTTAATTTCTGTTGCTACTTCAGACTGTACAAGTCAGGATAGTCTTTTGGAAGACAGCCCATCTCCTATACAAACTGTGGAACAAGCCTTAGAGACGCCCGATTCTTTGGATTCTTTAGATGTAAATGAGGTTTTAGAATCTTTACAGGCTCAAAGTCCTCAGAAACTTTTGCCACCCGATAGACCTGCTGACAGTGGCTATGAAACAGAGAACCTGGAATCCCCAGAATGGACTTCTCATATCACTGTTGAGGATACTTCTAGTGTAGATACTCCTCTCTGTGTTGTCAGTGAGAGCAATGTCAGTGCTTTACCTTCTAATCCAGTCATAATTGTTTCAGAAGCAGCAGCTTGTTTAGATGCAGTGAACAGCAATTTTGAAATAAGCCCAAAGGTTTTTCTGGGTGGAAATCAAAACTCCTATAGAGACTCTGCCTATTTCTCTGATAATGATTCGGAGCCAGATAAAAGAACTGAAGAGACTGTAAATCTGTCAAGAGAGACGATGTGTGTTGTTTCTTCAAACAGGGGAGAGAATAGTACAGAAGAGGATTACAGTTTTGAAGAGAGACAGCAAAAATGTGATGTAAGGAATTACCAGGATACCAGTAATGAAAATACAAAATTAGAACTAAATCACAACTTAGAGATCCAAGAGATGGATGTAAGGATGCAGGAGTGTCCTGATGAGTGGTCTGAGGCAACTCTGAATTCCCTGGAAGTATCAATGGAAAGTAACCTACAGGATGAAATAAAACTATCTGAGACTTCCCATAAAACTGTCTCTTGTGTTGGCACTAATACTTCAGAACTTCTTTCACACAGAGACTTGAAATCTCT
The DNA here is from genome assembly GCF_965140245.1 of Athene noctua. NCBI lineage: Eukaryota > Metazoa > Chordata > Aves > Strigiformes > Strigidae > Athene > Athene noctua. The sequence continues at coordinate 10,983,309 of NC_134051.1, read as the reverse complement.
GCATAACATACACAGTCCTTTAGATTTGAGTAACAGTGAGAAGTCCTTCTATCACACTGAAGGACAAAAACTGAAAGAGCCAGATATTGAAGGAAAATACCTTGGCAAACTCGATGTTTCCGGAATGCTTGATTTAGAAGATGGTGATGATGCGGATGAGGAGGATGAAAACAGTGATTCTGAGGATGACATGAGGACTTTTCATATGCATAGTCTGAGTTCTGACAGTGAAGATGAAACTGTTCATCAAGTACCCGAGATACTTACTGACAAGGATGATGGAAAACATCTGAGAAGCTTGTTAAAACTTCCAAAACCTCTTGATGAAAGGCAGCATGAGCACTGGCAAAATGAGAAGAAGGCTGTAACGTTCTTTGATGATGTGACAGTCTATTTGTTTGATCAGGTATCTTTTTTTAATTATTAAATAAAGTTTTTGTTGGTTTGGGGGTTTTTTACACAACGTGGCAGAATAGCTTAATAATACTTGTGGACACATTGTTACCAGATCACCTTTCTTGTTTTGGCAGGGTTAGCTCTTGTTTGTGATGTGGGTTACTTTTTCTTTATATGTAAAGAAAAAACCCTTTTTTTTCTTGGCTAGGTGCAATTGTGTGCTGCTGGCACAATAGCGGCACTAATTTGAAGTGAAGGAGGATTTGGCTTTGGGCAGGGTTGGCTGCCAAATCCTGAATCTCTGTTGCTTTTGGACCCTTGACTGCATGTGCTGAATGAAACGTCTTTTTTGTGATGTCTTTCTGATGTTTATAAGCTGTATTTAATTTGAATATATGAGACAACATCGTTATGGACCAGGTTTCATTAATCTATTCTAACAGAATTTTGTTGTAACTTTGTAGAAACAGTTTATCTGTTTAATGAGTTGGAGGACTTTGAGTTTAAGCTCAAATGCCTTTACAAAAGAAAAAAAGAAAGAAAAAAAACAGAAACAAAAAACCCAAACCACAACCCCACTCTGAATTTTGTGTTAGGTAGCATGAAGGTAAATTTACATTAAACCATAATCAAACCTGAGAACAGTATTTAGATGGTAATGCTACTTTTTATTAATTCAAGTTCAGTGAAATACTGATCTGTTTATAAAATTCAGCATTACCTTTGTTTCCCTATCTGCTTTATCCATTTTTAACTTCTGTAACTTGATACAGAGGGATTGTATTTTAACATTATAGCAACTAAACTAGTACAGTGAGTTCAAAAGAACAGTCACATTGTCAAGCTTTGGAAATGTTGCTTATGATGACGCATATAAATATTAGAGATAACTGTGTTTTGGAATAGAAAACATAGGTGATATATTTCTGTTTAGGCAGTCTGTAGAATAGTAATCCTTTTGTCAGAGGGGAAGGAAAAAACTTAGCTGTGTTTAAACTGCTCTTAGTTCTTGAACTCTTATTACAGTAACTGATAAAATATTGGCTGCTTCAAATACTGGTCATACAAAGTCTGTTTTTTTGTCCTGAAGCATGATTAAGGGGTAAATAAATAAATAAATATAAAAATACATATATAAAACCCCCCCAAAAATAGAAGTTGGGATATGGGATAAGGCTTTATTAAAGAGGGAAAAAACCTACCTGTGTCAGGCTGATAAGGGAACTGTTTTCAATTGGAAGATGTTTTAGCTTTGTTCCTAGAAATATGAAACCTTTTTATATTGTAATATTTAAACAGTCATTTCCTGTGTGGATTTTAGCATAGATCTGATACAGTTTTCTTTAGAAATAGAAGTACATGCATATGCTTAATCTATAACTCAAAGTTTTGGTGTGTGGTGCTAACTTAAGAGTTGACAGACCATTTATTTCCATAGGCGGGGGTGGGGGAGCGTATTTTTGGCATGCTTGCATCTATCTATATGCATGGGTACATTGTGAGTACAGGAGAGTCAAATAAGTTATTTTGTTTGCCTTAGGAAACACCGACTAAGGAGCTGGGAAACCGTGCAACAGACTTGAACGGGGAAGGCTCTCGCAGCACTCCCGTTCCATCTTCGAGTTTTAGTTACTTAAATAGATTTGCAAATTCGGAAAGCTCGACAGATGAAGAAGGTACTGGAGTATATTTATACCCAGCAGGGGCTGAGACTGTTTTATGTGTAGTCTTTAATGAAATGTTATTTAAATTATATGTGATTTGTGAATTCACTCTACCATACTGGCTTCAGTTTCGCATCCTAAGCATACACTTTGGCTAGGCTGAGATCCTAGCCTTACTGATTATCAAAGCTTGTGATGTAAATACTCCTTGTTTATATGTTGATGTGTCTGGGGTATTTTGAGAGGGAACCAAACTATGGGTGATAAACCTTTGTGACCCCCAGGACTAGAACAGAGAAGTTACAAGTTTTGTTTTGGGTTAATGCTGTCTTCGAGGGGCTTGCTTTTAAAACTGTATATGACTTTACTTTAAACTGCCTCTTTTTTCTTTCCGCAAGGTGGGGGTTTTGAATGGGATGATGACTTCTCTTCTCCAGAGCCATCTTTTATATCAAAGGCAGCTAATAGTCTTATTAGTTCTAAACCACCTCTTCAGTCATCAAAGTACTTCTCTCCACCTCCGCCTTCCCGGGCCCTCGATCAGAACTGGTCACATCCATCCCCTTATTCCAGATTCTCTATCTCTCCTGCAAACATGGCAAGCTTTTCTCTCACACATCTTACAGATTCAGATATAGAGCAAGGAGGTAAGTAAGTTATAATAATTATTTTTAAACTACAAATTAAGAACTTTATGCAAAGATACGTCACAGATATGACAAATCTTACTCTATTTTAAATAATTTAGAAGTGCATTTTTAACACTATGAAATTTGTGCATGGTCTTGTATTTCAGTTAAGACATAGCTTTCCATTTAGAATGAGATTATTTACATCCAAGTTGCTACAAATTTGTGGTTGAATATCTATGGAACACTTACAGGACAAGCTCACAATCTTTCTGTTCAAAAACCTAGTGCTGTATTTGTCTAAATGACATCTTTGCAGTCCTTAAGCACTTCTGTATAGCTGCCACACTATGGCAGTTGAATAATTCTCATTATTGCACTGTCAAAAGTCACAATTTTATTTTCGTTGCACAGGATGAGGATGCTAGGAATATAATGCTTCTGCCATTGTTTTTTAAGCTTATTTTACAGTTTGATTTCTTTTCATATTGCTTTTTAGAAAGTACTTTCTTGACATTCAAGAATTGCAGCATGTTTTCTAGAGCTGTGAGTAGGATAGTTCCTGTTAGAGCCAAACAATCTGTTCATAGCATTACTGAGTACTAGCAGTATTTATTAACAGAAGCTTTCTTGTCTAACAAAAAGCTTTTTTAAACTTTGATACATTTTTGAGAATTAAGAGAAGTAAAAATAAGCAGGCTTGAATCAGTTCAGCATATTATTAATCTTGATAAAATGTTGCATTATTAAAAATAGATTTTACTGGTTGCTGAGCCTTGCTAATGGTTAATGTCTATACATACGTAATCAGTGTTATAGAGAGTTGTATTGTTCTTGTATTGTGCTTATTGATTAGATAATGTTTGCTGCTTAGTAACTTACAGATAAGAGAGATTATTTTGGAGATTGTACGTTGCCTTATGTGTCCTAAGAAGTGACATTGAACTGTGCGATTTAAGCAGATGTCTGTGTATAAATGTACCAAATGTTTACAGTAGGTGAAAGCTGTAGGGAAAGATTAACCCAAACTTGGAAGTGTGAAACAGCAGAATGCCAAGTTCTAGGAAGTCTTGCACAGAAGTGAGAGTTGTGCTGAAGAATCTCACTGTACCTTTTGACCTTTTCTCTACTAATAGGAAGCAGTGAAGATGGAGAAAAAGATTAAATGAATTAAAACTTCTTCGGACTACATGTATGAAACACACAGACTTTGTGTCAGAAACTTCTTTACCTAAACTCTGGATCCTCCTGGAGTAACACAGGTAATCAAGAAGTACTAGGAAATGAAAGTAAACACTGAAAGCAATGTTAAATCAGGACATTAATTTGAATGTGTATTTAACTTTGTAATGTATTTTTAAATCAGTGCAATTTTGCTTTTCATTGAAAGATGATTCTGCCGCTGTTTTCAAGTACTTGAAGTATTTTTCAGATAACTTAAGACACAAGTAAAGCAATTACACTACAGTCTGGTTTATGTATGAGATTGTATAATATTCTTTTTATATTTTTCCATGTAGTTCATTATCTATTTGAACATACACCTGTTGTAGAATTGTGTATAACTGTCCTGTGCAACAGGTGGCTGTGTTGCTGAAACTGTATGAATGATAGTTGATCAGTAGTGAGCCATATTTATTCAAAAAGATATCACTACATATTACTTTGCTTATTACAATTGCACTATGGATTACTCTTCCTTTTCTTTCCTGATGATGTACAGAATCAAAATCTTAAATCTTTCAAGAAAAATAAGACAAGTTGAATTGGCCCAGTTATCCAGTTTAATTTGTCCTTTTTGTAGCCTTTGCTATGCACGGTACTTGTAAAACATACATAACTTCTGAGTGTTATGTTAGACTTGCTGAAATCTTATATTCAGTACCATTTCTAAATTATAATGGTTATAGGTTGATTGTTAGTGTTCATGTTTTATAGGAAACTGGAAAAGAATGTGATATACTCTGGAATTTTTAGATGAAAGAGATAATGTCTCATTTCCTGAATATGATCCTACTGACTGCTTAAACTGTAATAGCATCTGACTATATCATAATTAAGGGCCTTCCAGTTTTTACTACAATTTCTGCCTTGGAGAGAGAAGAGGAAAAATTGGCTGTACAAAATCGTGGAATTTATGAATCTTATAGAAAGACTAATTTCAATAGACTGGATTTGGGCGCACTTGGCCCTTAAGTTGTACATTCTGTGAATTTTGAAGCTCACTCTTCTGCTGACTGCAGATTGGGGCTGCCATTCAGAGGCCTGTGGTAAATCTACCTCTCAGTGATGTCATGACAATTAAGAATTAGATTAATGGTTAATGCCCAATTTTGCACCCTTTATAAGGCCAGACATATTTTAAGATGTCTGCAAGGCTCCATGGTATGTCCTGAAATGCATACTGACCAAAAGATGCAGTATAATATAAAGTTTACTCTGAAGCTGACTGTAGGGAAGGGAATATATCGTGAGTGGTTTTAACCTTCATATTCTACCATGCATTTGTGCTAGTAATCCTTTAAACTGCTTGGGGGGAAAAAAAAAAAAAAAAAATCCTTAATTATTACTCCAAAGTGAGTTCAGCTGAGAAGCAAATCCCTGACCTCTTGGAATGCCTTATGCAGCTGTGGATGTGTAGGAAATACTGATAGGAGCAGTTAACCTGGCTTTGTATTTCAGGACACTAAAATACTAAGTACTCTGTTTTAGTGGCTCTTTTGGCAGTGCTTCAGTATAATGGTGGTCCAGGTGCTCTGTGTTCAGATCCAGTCACCAGAGAATTTTCATCACGTGAAGTATGGGAGGACTAGATATTTTCAGATGTGTAAAGTTTTTGGTTTTGTATACCTCTATATACGTTTTGATTTTAAGTATATTTTAAAATGACAGGAGTATGTTAATTGCTGCTTTTTCCAGCATTGTTTAGCCCTTAACCAGAATGGTTTCCATACCGATCAAAAGGGAATGTGATTTAGTTATAATGTTATTTAAAGTTGCCAATGTATTGTTGGGATAACTTTTTCTGATGAGGCACTCAGGTTCAGACTTAAATCAGAACTGTTCTTCAGTATAAGTGAGGAACTGAGTATTTCATGGACTTCTCCCAAAACATGGTTTAAGAGGCAAAGCCAAGTAGTTCTTAGGCTTACAGTATATACTGTAGAGCGTTTAAGGAAGCTGTGTGCCGCTACTCAGTATTTTAAAATATAGTTAATAGACCTTATACAAATTATTGCTTAGAAATTCCATAATTCCCACACTAAACTCCTTGATATGGCTAGATTTAAGGCATCTCATCTGTCTTCTGTGATTCTCACCATAGTAAGAATGAAACTCCATAATGGTCTGCGAGGAATGTGTGGGCTTATCTGCCTTGTGTGGTGAAAAATCCATCAGACCTGGAGTTCAGCCTTAGCTTTCAATCATTTGACTTTAAAATATAGTCCAAGGTTAAACAGAAGTTTATACTCCAGAATGTTACAAATTGGTTGTGCATTTTCTTTCTTGTAATTCTGGAAAATCAGATGTTCATCTTGCACATCAGGAATTCCATTTGCTTGATGGAAGTCTAAGATTATTTTCTATTCTTTACCTGGGTTTAAAGAAAATCTTACATAGGAAGTGAAAGTTTACTCCTTTGTCCAAATGGAGTGATTGCTAATGAATTGCCAAAGGAGCACTTTTTTCCAAAACAATCAGGGATGTGGATGATATTAAGTAAGGTAATGTCCTTTTTAGCTGTACAATGAAGAGAAAGAAATATTTAAAGTTGACGAACCTCAATTAAACATGAATTTTAATTTCAGTAATCCAGTAGGCTGGATTGCAATAATACAAAAGGTCTTTTTGGAAAAATTTATAGTTAAAAATCTGATCAACTACTAGCAATATTTGAATATCTGCTTAGCAGTCAGTGGCACAATGAAAATGAATCAGTAATTCCAACATGTTACATTATAATAAGGGGATTTGTTAGAAATCAGTCATTAAACTATATGTAATTTCTTGCACTAGCTACATGAGCATGGTTTTGTTTTAGAAATACATGTATCTATTTTCAATGGTTTATTATGAGGACTGGTTACATTTTAATTCCTTCTCTAGTAGAATACCTTGATTATTTGAATAATGAAGGCATTGTCTCAATTTGGCTACTAAAGTTATTTAAAAGATCTGATTTCTCCCACCTGAGGAAGCTTGTTTAAAAATGAGGATCTGTAGTGAGAAGCCAACAGAGCAAGAAGAGTGTCCAGTTTTAATGGGAACACCTGTACTCTCCCAAATCCCCAAGCTGCAGATATGTTGTGTGTATAACTGCATTTATGGAAACTGCCATTTTCATGGAAATGAACAGATTAAACATTTTTTCATATCCTTATTGATGCACTAATGAAAGCCATTTAAGCCTCATTCTTTTTATCAGTATTTTTAGCAGATTTTTATGTAGTACTCAATCTTTTTCATGAGGAGGCTCGTTGGTAGAAAGACTTTTTTTTATGATTAAGCACTATGCTAAAATGTCAGCATTGTCAGGTGTTAGTGACATGGCTATTTTTGTTGGAGTTGGTGAAAGGTGGAATCCAAGTATATTAGCCTTATAAGAAATAGCCTTAAATAAGAATGGAGTGTACAAAATTACTTCAGCTTTAAGTCATACAGAAATATCATTGTATGTTAATGGTTTTGGTACAAGACTGGAAAAAATCTAGAGGAGAGTCAAACATCATATAAACTTATTGAAAATAAGTATTTGTAATACCAGCAGCCTGTTTTTCAGAAACTTGAATATGACTTACAGTTAGTTTTGTTTATGAAATTGTTTGAACTTGCACAGATGTAGGTGTAACTTAAATGATAAATGGTACTGATGTGTGTGTGTATATATAATGTTTAATTCTATTTGTAAATGAGAAACTATGTAACAAAATCATAGGTATGAGGTTTTCCTATTGTAATTTAATACAGGTATGAGGTTTATGGCAATATATCATAGTTAATGAAATTTCAGGTCAAAATGTCTTTAAATTGTGTACATTTTTAAATTGTAATTTCTACTGTATATTGATTATCATGCATAGTGTGATTCAAGAAACTGCTTGTAATTTAAAAATATTTAATATTAAAAATAAAATACAGTTATATATTTATAATCTCCTTGTCTGTTTGTTCATTCTTAAACAGATGCCAGCAATGGATCAGGTCCACAGTATATTTCTACTGTAAGATATATTTGTTAGTGTCCAGAGGTTGAGAAAGTACCAAAAGCTCAAAGCTACAGTCCTAGCAGATAAGTCTACACTAAATAGTGTAGTCACCTTTAATTTTTTCTAGTGTCATTCTTGTATGAACTTCAGGTAATGTGTGCACACAGTCAAAAGAGAAGCAATACTTGAAATACAGTGTAATTCTAAAACCTGAGTATTGCTTTTAATCTGAGAATTAAGCATCTGTAGGAAGAATGGATTTTTCAAAATTTGTGAGTACCCTCTAGAAAACAGGTTAATTTTCTTAGTATTCACTGAATTTGTTTCTAGAACATGATTTTCTTGTCTGATTTTTTTTGTGGTGGGTTGGTTTGGGTTTTTTTTTAATCTAAGTGCATGTGCTGAATGGACCTAAGATCACCAGGTAAATGTTTTGGTAGCTTCTTTCACATGAGATTAAGACTATTTCCTCCTGGACACAGGCAGGAGGAGAGTGCTGGTTTTTCCTCTTAACTTGTTAACCATTAAGGTGTTGATGACACATGGCAGCAATGTCAGTAGTTCATGGCAGCTGTTGTGGAAGTACCCACATCATATTGCAGTTTTTCTGAGTCCTGGCAGCTGTTCAGACCTGGGAATGAGAAACTGGTATCAAGATGACTTAACTTCATTAGGTAAAATGTAACTACTGGGCTGAAACTTGACCAAGACTCTGGTCGTTATTGAGAACAGGTTTAAAAGATCTCATGCACTAAATTGGTCATCTTATATAAAACCTATTATCAAAGAATTTGAGTGCTTGCAATCTTCTTCAGCAGCCTTCTTGCAAGGGATCAGGTCCTTTGTCTGTGGGCCTTCTTTCCACAGATGGAATGATACCTTGCACAGCCCTTGGTATTACCGTAAATTTGGTCTCAAAAGAACTCCCTCAGACTTAGTTCAAAGTTTTAGAAGGCTGGCATGCTTCATTGCTGGGTGCACAGGGGATCATTCTACCTAATGTGCACACTGAAACACAAAGACAGTACAAGAAATGAATATTGCTGTAACTTCTGAGAAGTACCTGCTTATTTCCAGGGAAACTAGTGCATATGTTAATACATTGCTCAGGTGTACTAAAATTTGGGGAAGGGTCTCTGAGGGCATTCCATGGGGGTTTTTGTTCGTCCCTAAGTGGCTGCTGAAGAGGTGTCTCCTAGTGTCCTTTCCATAAACTCTGAGTCTTTGTTTCATCTAAGGTCTCAACTTGGCTTACTGCTTTGTCTGTAAAGTTTCTCAGCTTTCTGATCTTTGACTCCCACAGGCGTCCGCTGGTTTCTCTGCCCTCCCCAGGATGTACCATCACAGTTGCAAAAATTCCGTCCTTGTCTGAGGCCCCTTAGAGCAATTAGCAGCAACTGCTTGCAGGCATCCTTGGCAGAGCAGAGTTGAGCCAGGCTTTATCCTCCTCCACCCGAGGACACTCCACCCGCTGGACTCACGCCTCCTGTAGTGCCCTTGACCAGCCTGGTGTAGCGTCCCGCAGCCCGGTGCCAGCGCCTCCATACTCGCAGTGCCGCAGTGCCGGCTGGCAGCGCTGACACCCCCCCGCCATTTTGTGGTCACCGAGAGCCCCGTGACCATCCAGAGCCCCGGAGCCTCGTGCTGGCTGCTGCGCCCTCCCGGGGGGTGACGGGGTAGTGGCAGTCCCGGCTGTCCCGGGCTCCCGCCGGGCTCCTGGGCCCGGCCCCGGCGCTTCGCCCCGATGTGCCGGTGCGGGGGTGCCCCTCCCGCCGCTCCCCGCCGGGGGCCGCGGGCTGAGGCGCGGAGCTCGCGCCCGGGCCCGCCCCCGCCGCTAAAGCGACGTGTCGCGGCGGGCGCGCGGCAGCGGGGCGGCCCTCCGCCTGGTGGCGGGGCTGCGGGCTCCTGGCCGCGCTGCCCCGCTTGGTCTCCGGGGCTGCCCTCGGCCTGAGGCGGGTCCTGGTTCCCTCGCGGGCTGCCGCTGACAGACCCTGCCTCGACCCAGGGGACGAGCAGCGCCCCTGCTGCCCCCGCTGACCCTCCTGCTGCTCCTCCTGGCTTCCCTCAGGTCCCCGCTGTGTCGCCCCTCAGGCCCTAGGCACCTTCTCGGCAGCTGGTGGCGGCGGTAAGTCACAGAGGACGGACACCAGCCCCGATGGATGGCTGCAGAGGGTGAAGAATTGGGTTTTATTTGGCTGCTCTCGCTTTGGTTTCTCTTGGCCACGCCAGTCTGTCATGCCTGATGCCCGCTCCATCTCCACTTCTTCCTTGCCTGCCCATGCCACCGCCCTGGGGGTCGCGGCAGCCTGGCTGTGGCTCCGTCAGGCAGTTTCTCGGGGTCACAGCAGTGTGTGGCTGTCAGAAAGTGAACCTTGGCCAGCTAAGCACCCTCTTACCCCATGTGATCCCACTTGCTTTCCCCCAGCCTGAAGTTTCAAATACTACTTTGCTCCCACAGTTTGCTGAAGCTTCCTTTCTCTTGGATTTTCTTCCAGCTTTCTCTGCTGGCTGCCTCCACGAACCTCCTCTTCACCAAGTTCCGCAGGCTGTTCTACTTTCAGATAGCAGCTGCTTACTTTTGTGCTCTCCCCAGCAGTGCTTTTTGCACGGGAGGGAGGAGGTTGACTGGTCTCCTATATGTCCACCTTTACTTTTCTGTCCTGCAGTTACGTCTTTTCTGTCAAGTGAGTTACAGTTCAGAACAAACCCAATGCTTGGATTTATTCCTATTTTCTTGCTTAAGATACCTGTGTGTGTCTAGCATTTCTTCTAGGCTCCCACAACACAAGCTCTTTGGAGCTGTCTTTCTCTTAGCATTTGTCCCTGGGTGTTACCCTAACCAAACTGCTTTGTGAATTCCTGTCCCTTCTGGCAAAGTTGCCTTTCTGGTAGCAAGGAACCTGGGGATGTCCAGGATGCCCTCACAAGGCAGAGAAGTGAGTCATGGTGAATGCTGAGCAGCTGAAGATGTCTCTAAAGAAACGAGAGAGGAAGTGATATTTACGGCAGCATGCCCAGGAATTGCTCACCACCTGCTCCAGCTAAGGTTAACGTCCTATGCTAGCACAGTCCAACACCTGTGGCTAGGGTTTGTTTTTAATTGGCTCACCAACTGCTCATATGTAATACTATCAGCATAAAAAGATATTTTTTCTTAAGATCAAACCTTTCTGTAACTAGATGAACTAGAAGAAAGTGGAAGGAAGCATTTTGAGAATGGAGTCTCAGTAACATTGATCATTGGTGATAGAGGCAGGGTTGCTGTGAGGCTGCTGTCTTCAGATGTAGTGTTGGCACAGAATCTGGGCTGAGGCAGGGTAAAATTTCAATGCTCTCATCTGCCTTGCTAACATGTGAGGAAGGAATATTGCTGTGTCTTTTTGGATAACCTGGAGAATAAATACTGCTGCTGTTGAACAACTGGGGCAGAAACTCCAATTAAGCCCCACTGTTACATGGTTGTTGTTAGAAGACGAAAGCGCTTTTTTTTGTGTGTGTAGTGGGGACTAGCTCAGAATGCAGAAATGCTGTGGGTGAAAACACGTTGCTAGCTAGGGGTTTGAGCTTCTATATGAGTTAGTGTGTCATGGTTCCCTCTAGTGGACTGCTCATAAATACAGTGGAAACCTATTTCTACAGAGAGCAATTACAAGGGAGTTCAAGGAGAAATTACTTTGAGGAAGAGCCTGAGGGTTCTGTCTAATACCCCACACATAAACCTGCATATGTGCAGTGAGGTGGCGTATGTTTTTTATTATAACTTGTGATAACTAGAACTGAGAGAAAACAGAAGCGTGTGAGATCAAAAAACAGCTGCAATGCGTTACCGAGCCTAACTGAACATTGTACTCCTGGTATTTTTTGAGTTATGGTTCACTTTTCGCACAGGAAGGACGGGATCAGCTTGGAGGCCATTTTCTCTTATGTGCAGTGAGAGAAATGCCTCTACTTGGAGGCCTACTTACAAGAAAGTAGAGAGGTGTCTTGTTTTTTCCTTTGACTTACCGTATGTGAGGACACTAGTAGGTGATTCACGGAATCTTTTTTTCAATTGTTCCATTCACTTTGCCTCTGCTCCTTCTGCAACATCTTCCTTCCTGCTGAAGGAGGATCTCTTGTTCTATAAAAAAAGGATTTTCTCCTCTGTTCATCTGTACGGGTCACTTTGACTAATAACATTCCCAACTTGTAAAGCAAACCACTGAATTGAGAGCCAGTGATGGTTTTCCAGTAGTGAACAAGTAATAAACTTACCAAATCTGCATCAGATCATTTGTTCAGCATGGAACTGTGCAACAGTTAAAGATATTGGTGTCATGTTTTTACAGCACATGGATAATTAAAACATGAAGACTAAAACCAAACGAAAGAAGCAAAGGCATACTGCTGACAAAGAAGCATTTTCTGAGGAGCCAGCAATGAGAAAGAAAGAACTGGTGAAATGTTTGCGTCACAAGGAAAGGAGGAATGGGGGAAACAAGGAGAGCAGCAAGGTCACCCCAGCCAGAGCCAAGCATCCTTGGAGCAATAAGGACAGGCATTTGAGGAGACTGGAAAGCAATGAGCGGGAGAGGCAGAGAATGCACAAGCTCAACAACGCGTTCCAGGCATTGCGGGAGGTGATCCCTCATGTGAGAGCAGAGAATAAACTTTCCAAAATAGAGACTCTCACACTAGCCAAAAATTACATTAAATCCTTGACCTCCATTATACTCAATATGTCCAACGGACACTTTCCAGCAGCAGAAGGGATGGGGGGAGCCTGGGGGTCCAAGATGTACCAGCATTATCAACAGCAACATGGGGATGATGATCATGAGGAACATCTACAGAAGTATTCCACATAAATTTATAGCTTCAGCCAGAACACCTACAGCTAGCTACTACTGTCATTCTTTTTCCTTCTTGCCTGATAATACATGTCAGTACATAGATGTTTTAAGTGATTCTTTTTGCCTCTGGCTATCCTCTATTTTTTCTTAAAAAGACAGACAGGTGACACTCATCGTTATAGTTTTACAGCACATAAAAAAATTACCTTATATGATAAGAATTTTTCAGAGCTTAATGCATATCTTTGTGTGGTGCATCAGGGTCTGGAAACCTATCCTGTAACACTGTAGGTGACTTGAAAGTAAAGATTAGTAATTTCTGAAAATTACCCTCTCTGAAAGGGTTGTGAGTTGAGCATTTAAGGCCTATGTCACCCCAGTTCATTCAAGCTTGTTGAGAATCTTGGCTGTAGCATTGCTCACCAACCTTTCAGTGACTCTGTTATTCTCTATCCTGCTATGGAGGAAATTAAAATTGATGACAACATTTGGCTAATTTGATGAGTGAAGTGGCACGTATGGGAAATTGGCCACCAAATCTGAATATTTATCTTGAATGTTTTGGATCTGTTCTGATAGTTCTGAACCTTGCAAAGCATGACAGCTTTTAAAGTACTTGTTAATATAAACATCTACAAAGCTATTTTAGATTGTAAGCTCTCTAGAGTAAGGACGTTTTCTGGTCTATGTTTCCAGAGCATCCAGCCTCATGGAGGTTTTCTTTACTGGGTCTCTAGGTGCCATTGTAATGCAAATAATAAGGGAAAAATTACATTTTTGCCAAAACTATGATAAAAATGCTTTAGTATATTCATAAGTTAGTGATCTTAGTGATCAGTAAAAAGATCTATAGTGATAAATTATTTGCTATTGAAGCCTGTAATGTGATCAGGATTCTTTCTGGCTTAGTGCTAGGTTCTGGTATTACAAACACAATAAATGAAGCAGGAACTCTTCAAAGAAGAAAATGAGTTGCTTTTTCTTTTTTCTTTTTTTTTTTTCGATTTCCCATCTTACTGTAAAAAGTGTCACTGAGGATCACTCCTTTCTTCTTCTGAAGAACGAGCTGAGGTGCCCTCAGCTGGGCCCGTGCTGCCGATGGAGCCCCGGTGCTACCGCCCTTCCTGCCCCATCCCTGCAGTGCTACGCTGGGCGGTGGCTCTTGCTCTGTGGCGTGGATAGCAAAGGTAGACTCTGGTGTCTCATCCAGAGACAGAAATTCTTTGGATCTTGCCTCATCTTGGGCTTTTCTTAGTTCTCAAACTGTTTTCACACTGAAATAGCTGTGATTAGCCCTGGTAGTACTCAAATGTTAATGAAAGTTATCATGCGGTCTGTTCTAGATTTGACTTGCCATAACAGTGCTGTATCTTATTCATTCAACAGCTGCTCCTGTTGGTGAAGCCCTTGATGTGTTTATATGTGGTCTGATTATAATGGAAGGAATCAGTACCACCAAGGCATTTTCTTTCAGTTGTTCTACTTAGCATCTCTTCAGGTAAAAGTATGCTGAATGTTATTTAGTCATTTCTCAGTATGTAGGGCAATGCAAACAGGGCCTGAGGGGCTCGTGGTAACACCAGCCCGACCTGTAGGTGCGATGGCAGCAGGTGTAAGGGAGCAGGAGCAGCTGCCTGCAGTGGGCCTGGGCTCCACTTGGCTGTAACCCCCGGCTGGGCACAGGGCTGGGGGCACCACGCTGGCGGTGCCGGCAGCTCAGCGCTGAGGCGGGCTGGGGGCCGTGTGTGTGCACTAGAAGGATGTGGGTACCGAAGGGCGGTGCTGCGGTACCTGCAGTTTGACGTACTTTACACGTTAGCAGCAGCCCCGGGCAGGGTCGCGTAGCCGTTTCAAGTGCGGGACGTGCCCTTGCCCCGCTGGGGAGATGATCCGGCCCTCGGCGGGGACTGACCCTCGGCGGCCCCGGGCACTGTCCCGATCGCGCGGGGGCTGCCCGGGCCGTGGCGAGCGGCGGGGCCGGGAGGGACCCGGCAGGGGAAGCGTCGCCGGGAGCGGTGGGCGCTGTGGAGCGGACGAGGGGGCCGAGGGGCGGCGGCCGTGAGGCGCTTTGGCGGGTTCGTCCTCTTGCGAGAGCAGCCGGGCGGCGGCGCCGCTCCTGAGGCGGCTGGGCGGGCGGGACCGCGGTTCCCCGCTGCGGCTCCCCCGGCAGCCCCGGGCCTGCAGCCGCCGCTGGGAGGGACACAGCGGCAGGGCCCGGAGAGGCCCGGCAGCTCCGCGGGGGACAGCGCGGAGCTTGCGCTGAGGCGCTGCGGGCGGGATACCTGGCGCTGGGTCACATCCCGGGCCTCCGCCCTGCGCAGGGGCGCTGCTGCCAGGTGTGGGCTGCGCGGAGGCCCTGCCCCGCGGCGGCCTCGGACACCAGCGGAACGGCCCGCCCTGAGGTGTTCAGGGGTCGGCTGGACGCGGCTTGGAGCAGCCTGACCGTATCAGCGGTACGGGGGGTTGACTAGATGGCTTCAGCCTAAAGGCTGTGCTTCTTTGTCTCATGCGGTAAATGATGACTAAGCACTTTTAGCTAAACATCATTTTTTGTAGGAGTCTTTAAAGGCCGTTAGTTTGCTAGACCAGTGCATGATAAGGGAGATCTGAGTGTGCAGCTACTAAATCTCTTTGTGGGATAGCCATGTTTGAAGGGCTGTTTGGTTACTTCGGTAGAGGAAGCAAAGCAATGAGTTGAAAAAACTATTTGAACAGTGTAATGGATAAAGAATTGCACATCACTTTAAGAATCCATTATACTGATACTAACTGTTATAAATGGAGAGTTAAATGCTTGCGGCAATGTATTTTTGACAGGACTTCCTGCAAACAGGCATTTCAAATACTAAGCCCAAAATGGCATGTAATATTTAGCTATAAAAACAGTAGCAGAAAAGACAAGTGAAGGTTACTTGTCAACCCCCAAGGAGTAGTCAGGCACAGAACATACGCATTTTAATGGAATGACAACTACTAGTGTCACAATGGTTATTTGCTATGAAGTGCTGCTTTCTTGGACATGTCAAAAGGGATTTCATAAGCATTTTTTTCTGATAAATTACATTTATTTTTCAAAACTGCTTCAATTTAAAGTCACTTTTCCTTAATTCAACTAGCCACAACAATGACATTGTATTTTTAAATTTTCTAAATAATAGTTTCAGAAGGCAAACATTTAGTACTCAAACATAATTTATCTTTTGTTCACTTAAACTCACCTTTTTACAGTAAAGTAAGTGAAACTTGGCAACGTAGGGAAAAATGCAAAGGTACATTATAAAGCTTATTGTATGAAATCAGTTTGATTGTTGGATATATAAACACTATTAAAAGAAAAAATATTTGATACGATGCAGAGAAAATACAATCCTAATAATTCTCTAAAAATACATATAATAATTTATTTGGACAGGATACTGTGCAAGTTATGCAAAACATATTACAGTAATTAATGCAAACGTTATTTAGGGTACTCCCACAATGTATGTATAAACCAGAAATCAACAGGTGTTTTTAAAACTGTAGAGCATCTTCAATCTTCATTCACATTTGGACTGGGAAACAGTGCTTTTCTTGGCATTAAAATACCAAATATATTCTTTAAATACGTGCACATGTAAGTTTTACTTCTACAAATACAGTACTGAGACACACCACACTGCTCATCATATAAAAATAACTCCATATACAGTCACACACACAGAGGAAAAATTAATGTAAACTGCTGCCAGGGAAAAAACGTTGTGCCTTCCTGAAGCTATCAGGAGAGGCTTTTTCCGCACTTCCCAAGGACTGGATTTCAAATAATAATTTCATGTCATGGTCCAATTATTGTAAGACAGGAAAAAAAACTAATTTTGAGAATAAGAAGTGGGGTTTTTGTTGGAAGAAGGGATGAATTCATCCCTTACTAAAAACAAAGAGCAGAGCTTCATTCTGAACCCACATGAGTGTACGTTGGCAAACTCCACTGACAACCAGTAAAGTTGTTCTGAATTCCTACCACTATGAAGTCAGAATCTTAGAGACCTCCTCTTGTCTTTTACGCTATGAAAGCATGATTTACAATGATCAGGAACACAGCCAAACTCCTCCAGTGTCTGGTGCCTTCCAACCTCACTAGGTAGGCATCTCTGTACTGCAGTTAGATGGAGACAACCATGAGCTACCACCATTTGGACTAACAATTTAGAATGCAACTTTGTCACTCTTAGTCAGACTGAATAGGACCGTGCTCTCCACATAGTCTCACTGAAGCCAGTGGTTCCACTTGTTGATTAAAGTACTACTCATTGTGAGCAAAGATAGCAAAAATTGGCCCTTACTGCACCTTAAGCTGAGTTGTATAGAATTTAATTTCACTGATGGGAGCAAAAACAGCATAACCCAAGCTACATGCTTACCAGGACTCTCATAAGCAGTTATGTGCATGTAAAAATACTTGTAAAATTAGGACCAGTTATGTTTGCCTTTAATTAATTTAAATTGGTATGACATCTTCATCTCTGCTCAAATATGAATCTAAATATGAGAGAAATGTAGGGAAGGGAACTGTAATATTCATAAATAAGTAAATGTAATGACCATCTGCAAAGATATTCACATTTGTATGGTTGTATAGCAGCTATGGTAAAGGGTCAGAAATACACTGTGGCTAAAAAGCTTGCCTGCTTTGACAAAACTATTAGCTCTATCAAGCCACATTTTACACGTGATGTAGTAAAAGAAATCAGTATTTAAAACACCCCATTGCAAATTCCAGTTCAGAAAGATATCTTAGTAGAACAAAAAGGACATGTTTTTCTCTCCAGGCAATAGACATTTAGTTTCTTTTTAAATTATATTGACTACTGCTTGTTTGCAACATGTAGATGGTGACAACAATTAACAGCATTTCTGTCCAATTCTTGACTTTCACTGACCATCAGAGGGGGTTTACTGTTCTGTTTTCCCTTTACTCTCCTCATCTTCTAAATCCTTTGATACTGCAGGGTTTTCCTCAGAAGTGTCATGCACAGACACCCTAGATGCTTCAGTTGCATTTCCTCTGACTGTAATGTGCTCCCATCCACCCTGTAAAAGATTGATAACAAAATATAAAAGGAGAGCCATCACCCTGCAATTACAGTATCTGATGTGATGCTTTATGTACACTACTAGTTTTATACTATTTTTTCATGTGGAAAGTAATCCTGCTCTGGGCTGAATCAGAGAAAAGGCTCCTTGTAAAACAAAACAAAACGTGACACAACATACCTCCCTGACAGGGAGGTATATAGGTAGTCAACTCCAGGATTATTTTTGTTAGAGGGAACTGAGATTAGTAGAGTCAGGTGTTCATAACAGAGCCACTGCAGGTTTTCCACCAACTTAAATGGGCCAAAACCTTGAAATAGCCTTTCTCAAAACACTGAGGGTAATACAGGGAACAACAACGAAGGATAAGCAGACACAGACCTGGAAGGAATCGTTTAAAACCAGTACTTACTTTACTGACTTTTCCATTATAACTTTCTATTTAAAATGAGTAAGTGTTAAATACAAATAAATTATTTCCCAGCTATAATTGCATAACCCATTATATTAACTTAAAAAAAGGAACCTAAAACTGAAGAACAAAGGTTAATTTCTCGTAGGTATATGTGAGCTTTAGAAAGCTGGCCAGCTGGAGTAGGATGGAACTTTCTTTTCCCATGGGTACTTGGATACACAACTTTTAGGCAGTATTTTTCCCCCCAGCACTTACCCCAATACCATAATCCCATGAGAGGCCTTTAGGCATCATTGGCTGAACACCAGTCCGATGGCAGACAGTCCCACAGCTCAGACTATGACTTCCTTGCACTTTATCAGCTATCACCCAGACCTCAAGAAAGCAAAGAGAGGCAATAAAATGTGCTCTTCATGCTGCTCTTTCCAGACATGAGAATTCTAGGTCTGTTTGATCACTTTCAGAAATTTGTCTTGATTTTTGAACAGGCCAAAACTGCTCTAATCTAGTCCGAGACACCCCCAAACAAACAGCTAGATACTAGCGTTACAGTTAAAACACTGCCAGACAGTAAGACTTGGCAGGAAAGAAATTAAATATATAAAATAGCCTTGTTAAAAAAAAGAAAAAAATATAATGAGGCTTTTTACAGCAAAGGGCTGGCTGTATCACTGTTTCATTGGCATGATTTCTGTCTTGCTATCAGGATTCCAGCATTGAGACAATCACCTTGTGGAATAAAGTTAAACAAAAATAATTCTGAAGAACATTTAACTTTACTACAAAAGTATGTTAAGCGTAATTTTTAATAAACTAATGAGATACAAGGAAGCTTAATACACACCTGGTCCAGGGGCCCTACAGATATTTTACGGATATTATTTGAAACATGATCCCATGTAGACCCTTGAGGGTAGCTTGGTGTGATACCCTGCCGGTACCAAAGATTGCCTATAAAATAAATAGCCCTGGTTACAGCTTGGGATGTCTGCTTTGTATAAAGTGCTAGTGAACAACAGAACAAATCAGTAGTTAATACCTGCTGTGTTCTGTAGAAAGCACTGTCGTTTTGACTAATGTGTTACAGGGAAGGACAATACTTTGGAATTTGTATTTTTATAGGTGTTCTTTACAACTTTTCTGGAAACCAGCAAGTACTTTATTTTGTAAAATTTATTGGGGAAGTATATTCATATAAAGAACTATGCAGTAGAGAAGTAAACCAAACGAAGTTAAGATCTCTGAAGGAGACTGGTGTTAAAGGCTTGTTTCTTTTTCAAAAAGATGCTTCATTATTTAACTTGCAATGATTTGCAATGGGAAGTATTCTTCAGTTTCACATGTTCTAGGGTTTCAGACAAGTCCTTCCATGCAATTGTCTTCTTTGAGATTCATATCTCTCTTCACCCAACCCCCCCCCGCCCCCCCAAGTAACAGCATAGATGCTGGATTGTTGCTACCCAGGGCACTATCAGATATAACAAAACCCAAGTCTTCAAAACCAGTAATGAAGCAGGCCGCCTACTCCATCCTCCATCTCTCTGAATATGAAATATTAGTCCTCTTGGAGCAATAGTAATCTGTCCACTGAAGCTCTGAATTAGCCTCGCCTTTTTAAATCAATCTGATGTATACTAATTTAGTTTTTGTAATATTGATAAATAATTTTTAAGAATCCTTACCATTTTTATCCAACACAAACACAGATGTTCGTCCTACTGAGACTTGTTTCAGCTTTTGTTTTTGAGGTGAAGGAATATGGTACCAACAGTCACCTAAAAGTTAGAAATACTTGGGTAAAACATTGAGAAAACAGAATTATGTATGAGAAGTCTTGGAAATGTCTGCAGTTGAAATACATAGCTGTGCAAGAAAGCTGTGAATGAAATTACATATAATATATTTTTACTAGCTTGTTTTCAGAAACAAACACTTTGAGTCCCGCAAGTGAAGAGCAAATTAACTGCTATAATTAACGTATTATTCATATGCACTGTTTTGCACAGCTAAACAGATCTGTCATTTTCAGACATGCCAGTGTAGTCAGGCTTACACAATGTGTAAGATGAAGACTGTACTAAAAAAGTACAAGTACTTACCTGCAGGTTTTTTTGGAGACACTGAACCCCGATAGAAGGCAGAACCATCTCTAGCAATAGCCCACACTTGGTAAAATGCTCCAATTGACACAGAAATGAAGGGCTGATCTGTTCCCACATGCAGCCAGGATGTTCCCTAACAAATCATGGAAGATTAATTGTGAAGCAATGATTAGAAACTCTACAACAAAGTATCACTTATTACTGCCAAATGGGAAGAACCCTAGATAGTGAAAAAGATTCTGAAGAATAATTCTTACACAACTTTACAACTGAACAGAAACAAGGTCCCTGATCTTCAAAGGTATCTGGATATACAACTCTTTAAAAACAGCTATGTTGGCCTTTTCTGTTGAATTTAGTCACCTACATGTCTCTCAATAGCTGGGCTACAGCCTTTTTGTTTTTAATAGTCCCTTAGTTTTAATTACACAAAACAATATCACAAAAATCAACTGGTATAAGGCTTTAGATTCCAGACACAGTATTCCAGTTCTTGCTGTTGCAGTGCCTTACAGTTCTGTGCTATTTCAACTAAATGAACAGGAAGGAAAAAAAAAATCATTCCTATAAATTTTTAAATTCTTGCAGTTTTTCTCCAAATTACATTAAAGAATATTGTTAAATTTTTTTTCCCCTGTTGTAAATATGGCTTAAGACCAGTGCATATCAACCCTAATTTGCCGTTTTGGCATGTGTCTATTAGTAGGAGATAAGTATTCCTGTTGAAGTTACTGGGACTGTTTGTTCCTTTCTGCATACTTTACCAGACATTCGTTCATTATTTCTGTCCCAGTCCATAAAAACAAGTCAAATCTGTAGGTTCGTCCAGGCCCACCTGTCTTAAATAAGCAGTTCCAGGCCCAGAAAAGTCAATGGACAAAAACTCCTACTGGTATCAACAGATTGGGACCATACTTCAGAGAAATTCTTTCCCTCAGCAGTTCATTTAAACGGGATACACATCAACAACTGAAAAAAACCCCAAAACAACGAAGCTATCAGTGCAGGAAGGGGAAGTGAAGTGCTTCACTCACAAGAAGATTTACAGGGACTGAGAGAGGCTGCTGAAAGTGATGTGGCACAAGCTAAGGCAGACTGTGCAAGAGAAGTGCTATGGCAAGAAATGAGGGCAGAAAACTGTGTTACAGTTGATGGACAAGGACTTTGAAATCTGGGACATAAAAGAGAAAAAAATAACAAGGTGCTTTAAGAGAGGACACTGCATGTGTGTATGTACTTGCATAACTACATTAAATGTATTAATCAGGCAGCAAAAATAAACAGGGTGTCTTACCGCTGGATTTTGCTGTGTCACTCCAAGCCTGCAGAGCACGTCTCCTTTGTCACTGATTGCCCACAGTGCTACTGCTTCTTTGTCATCTGCATCTGAACCTGAACTGGGGATTATGGAGATGTCCCACAGGGTAACAGGAGGCACTTCCAGCCATGGCCCGTTGGTGACTATCCTACATTTTCTGAAGCAAAAAAACACCAAACGTGTCAGAAGTATGTACCTTCTATAACTGAATTTGTTTCCCAGTCTGTTGTTGACTTCAGTACAAACAATCCTGAACTTTTTTGAGTAATTAGGTAACAATAAGTGTTAGTATTTTTAATTTGAAAACGGTTTACAACAATCAATGATGTTTTGTATCAGGTTTTGAATTTTGCCATATTACTGATTTCTCAAAGCCTTTGTTTTTAAAAACAGTTACTTTCTAAAACCAAGGCCACCCAAGAAGTCTGTATCTTGTGCTACACTGCTCCCTAGCTCTCTAAAACTCATGGGGTGAGTTTTATTCACACAGCTGAATAATGAATATTTGACCCCAAGCTGAGAATCCCCTTGCAGAGAGAACTCCACACCCAGTTTGTTCCTTCCTCTGTTTTGGTTAAGGGAGTCATTTTACAAGTATTTTTTTGGTGGAGCCTGTTAGAAAGTTATGTAGCATCCTGAGATAGGCAGAGATAAGACAGCTCTAAATGAAAGAGTTGGAGGTAGATCATTCTGGGAATTTGTCTATTTTTTTCTGTGGAAACTGCAAGGAAGTAGTGCTGTCTATTACAGAAACTATTTTAGATTCTGTCATCCTAACAGCAATTTCTGTGTATGAAGAATATCCTAAAAATCTCAGGACAGTTCTCCTTTCTTCACTTCTGAAAAACTGGATCCAGCCTGGAGCTGTTCCCTATTTTTTTTCAATTTTCAACTGATAGTTAAACCAGAGGAAATGTTTAGCCTTGAAGATATTTCTTAAGTTGCTTCTTTGATTTCAGGTCACCATTTTGATTGATTTGATGTTGGTTGTGTTGTTGCACATCCTGGAGCAACAGTTTGATGCTTCAGGACCTTCAAAGATTTTCGTACAAGGGCCAAAACACTAGCCCGGGAGTCTCAATGACAAACAGAACAATGTGTAACTGAAAGTTCACAGCAATTTATTAGCATGGCTGTTAAATACTCTAGTATAGAAAGCATAGAAAAGCTGTAAAAACAGTGAATGCACAGACTTTCCCTGTTTAACAGAACAGACTAGAATATAGTGGCAGTTTTCCAGGTTTCACCTGAATATAGTGTACTGTGACTTCAATGGGATTATCTATTGCCTAGTATGCAGTGTGTGGAATTCATCTATTAAAACTATGAATATAAAAGACATATTACCATTGTTACAAGTGACTTTGCATGTAATAATATACCTAGACTCTACTATTCCTGAACAATTTACCATAAGGAAAATCAGATACAGAGAGTAACTGGCTGACTTTTATCTATGGATCCCACAAAATCAAATAGGGTGTCTACCTGTAAAGGTTTAAAATTAAATCCATAATGCTAAAGATCATCAGCTTTTCTATTGGAGATGGGTTACTTATTGCAAGTTTCTTCACTACTGCTTTTGTTGACTGCGTGATGACTCTTCCCCTCGTAACTACAGGGGACTTTAAGAGAACAGTTAGCATTTAAGTTAAAAACATTTATATCTTAGTTCCTCACCTTGCCCAGCGCCTCCGTCTGACAAAGTCTTTCATTGTCTTGTGACCATGGTAGGACCTACAAAAACAGATTTGAAGAGGTGTTCACGAGGATGTCAGAGCATCTCCAGTGTCAGCGCCCACCTGAGAGCACTGTCTATGTATCTGCCCACTAGATGTGCCTGCTGACCTTAAAATGCTTGAAACTACAGTTTGCTAAGCACACCTTGCTGCCCTACCCCCCCACCAAATTTCAGTGTTGGTATCCCCATACAAATGGAGAAATCAAAGCATGCTTGTCCCTGGTAAAGCACAGATAATAGACAAAATAGCAAACAAGAAGAAATGAGGACTTAAGGCATTTGCCTGTTAGAATTCTAGGCAAAAGATATCTCCTTACGCTGGAAAGTCTGCGGCGTACTGCCAGCCTTCCCGATCGGTTCCGCCTGAAGTATTAAAATCAATATACCAATCGGATACCTATTGTCAAAAGGAGACAGTAAGAATAACAAGCACAACCAACACCTAATGGCTAATAAAAATAACCTCTTCTGCTATTTCCCCTTCACCTTTTAGAGTGTAGTGTTGGTAGAAACCTTCTAATACTATTAAGTATATAATACTTCTAATACTTATTAATATAAATTCATACAGAGGTTCCCAAGTCTTTTTAATTTGGTTGAAGAGAAATGATTTGAAACAGAAGTCTAAGTCCACTAAACAAAAATTCCCACTCAATGGTTCTTTCGACTATGGAAGCCTATTGCAATTGTATAAATGGGGAAACCAAAGTTAAATACTACAATAAATCCAGGAAGAAAATCTGGGTCATTTGAGCCCAAGTCTTGTATCCCACTCGCTAAGCCTTGCCTTCTTCGCAAAAAGACAAAATTTACCCAAGACCACTGTGGAGAAGGAGGTTTGGTGTTGATTTTTGTACATTCCTGCAGGCCAGAAGCATCACTCCACATGTATCTGTCCGTGGGCAGACCTCTGTGGTGAAGCAAGGTACAAGGAATGCAAGGTCATTTACAACTGCAAATTTAAAAGGTAAGGGAAGAAAACCCTATTCATAGCACTTCCTACTTTCATACACGAATCAGTCCTCTACCATTAATCCGTGTATTTAGAAGTACCATGTGAGTGGTGAGGGTAGTGGGAAAGAATCTGTACAATTGCTTCCAGTTACACCAAACTTGAGGGTCATGCAAACTTTTCTCTATAGAGTGATATTCCTCACTACTATTTAAAATTAGAAGGCGAAACCTAAGTTTCTCTGGCATAGACACCCATATATGTGAATGCTTTGTCAATACTTCTGTTCAAATATACTATTCAAGGACCCAGAGTATTTGGCACAGTATGTATATGAATATATAGATGCTAATAAGAACTGCTGTATGGCCTTAATAATGAAAGATGTTGCAAGCAGGCACACTCTGTGCACTCACAAAACAAAAATCTCTACTGTTTTGCTACAAATGCAAATCTAGAAAATTGAGAAACATTGCTCCTTCCATCTTGGGTTAACAATAAATATTGGAGGAGACTGAAGATAGAATAACTGTAATAACGATTCTGAAAAGGTAGAACACATTTGTTCACATTTGACAGTAGTAAAAACTTACAATAAATAAATACAATAAATTAAGTAAATAACCTGCTGCTATATCCAGTGACTGGGTTCCACCGTTGGTTTTCATAGATGTAAACACATTTCACATCTGACTGCATATAAATGTTATCAGCACTACTGGCCAGTCCTGTAAGAAATAAATGATTTGGATTATAGTAAAGTTAAACCTTAAGGACACTACATTTTAAATTCCAGTAGCCACAGTAATATTGCTGATTATCCTATTTCTTACTCTTAAGCTGAAAATATAGTACTGCAATACCAATTCCTTCCCATGTGGCCTGTTCACTGTATAACCCTACGTGTAGGTTAGGCTAAAGGAAGGACAGCTGAAATAGCTTGAATAGCTGACCCAGTCAGGAAAAGAAGCAGCGTGCACACCACAGTAGACCGATTGTCCATACCTTGAATGAAGCCACCTCCGTAACCACCAGTATAAACCCAAGCTGTGTGATCATATCCTATGCCCCACACTATGCCTCGGTTATTGCACTCTATCAGTCGAAGATGACCTCCAACTTGACGCCAAAACCTGCCAGAAAAAGGACAACATCTTACATTTACTCTACACCACCTCCATCAGGAATGTACACTTTTCCCTCCTACAACTCAACAATCTTTATATGCTCGTTAGTTCAACCTCTGTGTAATCCATAAGTGAAGGCAGTTGCCAGCTGAAAGCATTTCCTGCTGAACAACTACTGAAAAGGCAGCTGGAAGGAACCTGCCTGCTTCCACTTGGAATTTTCAGGCTTTGAAGTATTTAAATTTCTTTTAATTTTATAGCTTGTGGGTTTATATATATATATATATATATACACACATACACACACGTATATTGTTTTTAAACACTAGTTAGGATGATCTTGCTAGAGTCTTTACATCTTAGTAGCCACCAACTGCCTCAGATTTAACTTCATGTTTTTAAAACCTAGGAATTGCTTTTATATATATTATTTATATATTTGCTATGGAGCTTGGTAAAAACAAGGGCTTTAATTCTTCCTATTCACCTAATCTTTGCAGGTTAATCCTTTTCTGGGGCTTTACACACCCAGTTGGCCATGGTACTTTTCTGGGGAAGAATGGGGAAAATAAAAAACATGGCAGAAGAGTATTTTAGTTATCAGAATGGCAGGAAATCATCTAGGTTACAGATTCCCCCCAAATAAGATGCAAGAGCACATCAGCGCCGTGATTTGCCAGACGTTGAAGGTGTCCTAAAGGAAAAAGCACTAAAGGGTATCGCAGGTATTATTCAAAGACACTTAGTGCCAGTAACTTGAAACTGGGAGTGTTTTTTAAATTGAAGATTGGTCTTTACCTCACCAGTTCTGAGGCTGGTATTTCTTTGCTTGAAGAGTTTGCAGTACTATATTGTCACAGTTTGAATAGAAACTGTAAAAGAGCTCCTCCTGGACTGTTGTGACAGTGGAGGACTGAGAATTTCAGATTTCCTGACTCAGATACAACTGAAAGCTCAAATCACATGACAGTTACAGTGATTAGGTTTACTTTTAGTCTAGGCCATCTCTTAATTTAAATAATTATTGACATGAAAGATGCAATCACAAAAAAATGGGATCTTGATGAGAAAGTCTTTTGAGATCACATGAATAGCTCCAGCACCTAAGAACTGAAATATGATTTGGTAAATTGCTTCAGATGTACTTATGAAGTCAGCCCTGAACCTTGTCACTGACAGACACGTGCAGTATACTGTACACTCCAACAGATCATCAAAGCCACTGACTTGACACGAAAGACAGTCTTTGCTGGCTGGCACCCCATGCAGAAAGAACAGCTTCTGAAACCTCTTACATTTGATCACATGGCATCAGGTGTGGTCCGGCCTCCAGGTCAGGACTTGGCTCACTAACAAAGATGTCTCCTTTACAAGTAACTGACCAAATGGCATGGTGAGAAGGAGCGCCTTGAATCCGTCTGCTTTCACAACAGGACATGTTCAGCAAAGACAGCTACAAAACAAGAAGCAGAGAACAAAAAGCTTCCTTTTACAGTGAGAACAAACATTTCCATAGATGTTTCAGTATTACAAAATGAAGTTTTACCTTTCCAGGTTCTTGAAAATCAGCAAAATTAATTAGCAGGTTTTTCTCAAAGGCACTGGAATTCAGTGTTTTAGAAATTATTAACACAATCACTGAAACCAATGTGGTTTGCAGTATCTGATCATGATGAAGTCTTACAGTTCTACATTGCTTTTCCATGGTATATATGCCTGCCTATACATAAGACTGTTTAACAGCGACAATAGGCAACAGTTTTACCAATGCAGAAGAATATACTAACTGAATTATACTCCTAACTCATTTGTAGCGTAATCTGTATCCAGAGATAGGAACGGAAGGAAAAAAGTATCGGTTTTACTGTGGATAACTACAGCATCAGAAAGTGTGCGAACTCCAGAGGAGATGGGAAGCCTCATGTGTCGCAGGTTTAGACAGACCTAAACTGCAAAAATAACTAAACTACCTAGATACTGTAAATGTAATGCTGAGATTTCAGAGCTTTTATATTTTATTTCAGATATTGCCAGCTTGAAATGAAAAATTCACAGAATTACCCAGTCATGCATTTCTTGCTCTGTTGCGGCTGCCAGGCGGATCGGCCATCGCTGCTTCGTCTTTTCAGGTGTATACAGTGCGAAGGAGTGTTTGGCTTCATTCAGAACTTCAACTATAATAGTGACTTCGTTCAGAAACACGTGGATATACTAAGACAAGAGGAAAAAAAAATTGTGACTAAGGCAAACTCGGACAGACCTTCCTCAGAGCCAGCATTTCTGCACTTCAGGACAATGAATAAGGCGTTCCTGCCAAGGAGAGCAGAGAATCAATTCTTGGTGCAGAAGGAACGGGGCTCAACTTCCAGTCCAGCACTACCTCTGATTCCTATTGCTCGTATGCATTAACCCTATTTATGAAGACCCTGGCCAGCCAAGCTTGGCTCTTTCTTCACAGTCAAGAACATTTTGAACTTCCAAAAGAATTCCTAGTTAGCGCAAAGCTGATGGTTAAAGCAGTGTGGATGATTGCTGACTGGGTATTTCCGACATGGCATTAACAAAGCTACAGCTTAGAAAAGCTTGCCATTTGCTAGTACCCTGGGCTACATTTGAGTTGCTTCCTAAAACTTGGAGCAATTGCAAACCATAATTTACCTCCCTTAAGAAAACTGTTTTCCCTTCAAGGGTTTTCCTTTGCCAAATGCAAGGGTCTCTCAAGGGTCTCAACCTGAACACACCTTTTTTTCCTCATGATACATGTAGTAGATGAACAGGATGCTGTCACGCATTCCATCGCTTCCAGTGAACTGCTCAAGAGCAACTCGAACATCTATCCATTTGTGAGGCTTCCAATTCCTCCACCATTGCAAGGTCCCAGTTTTAACCCAAACTGACTGCAATGCAAACACAAATTTACAGGAGTAAGGAAACTGCATGACTCTTCTTTTTTCTCCCAAGTACTGTTTTTTGTGACCACGAGAAGTCTCTGCTGCAAGTTAGTCTGTATCATATCAGTTAATTCTGACACAGAGTATAAGAGTGTTCAGGAAGCTGAAGACAAAATGAAAATTGATCAAACTGCATAGAAAGGCACTGAAATAGCATGTGGACATTAACATTTTACCTCTGCAAGAATACAACAGCACACAGATACTAACTGACTCTAGTGTGCTCCTTGTTATAACACAACTTCTGTTCTGTTAAAGGCTTCTGACATAATCTTTTTGAACTTGATTGAACCCCTGGACTCCAAGTGTTTTTAATCAAATGAATTCCAGATGTCATTTGGCAATTAGCAATGAAGGGACCAAAAATGTGAATGAATCTGAAAAGAGCCAAGGAGTCAGAACAAAGGGAACATTAAACAAAAGTGCTGCTATTTAAGTACTGCTATTGACATTTGCATCACGGCTTTATTTATGTGAGTTGCATTAATCCCTTAATTACCGCAGAAAGTTCACCTACTTGAGTCACTGTTTCAATTAAGAAGACTCATCTTGTGGTAGAATAATTCATACAATATTCCACTGTTCCAAATGTTTCTCTGTGGAGTTGAGGTTTCAGTATACTCAAATAATGCTGACCAATGCTTCATCTGCTCCTATACAAAACTATCAGCTAATGTTTTTAGATAAAGATTGCTGCTCTGTGTTTGATAAGCTGCTAGTTTCCCACAGGGAGCTCAAACAGTGATAACCCAGGAAAGCTGTTATAGACAGAAATAAAAACAAGAATATAGAGCTGACAGCAAGTTCAGATCAGTAAGTCAGAAATGTATTATTGATGCCCAGTATTGATAGATCTAAGTGTTTAGTAGATAAAAGATGTGTCCTCACTGCTTACCTGCTCAATAGCCTGTTCGTAGTGCCTAAAATTCTCCAGTTCCCGCTTTGTCCTTTCACTGAGCTGCTGAAAAATCTGCTTTCGCCACGCTGCTGTCTGTGCTGGAGTGATAGACAGGGACAGAGATTGCACAGAGGATGACAAGCCTGGAACAGAACCCAAACCAATAAACTCCAGTGAGCTTTGAATACAGTTCTGTGAAAGGTAAAACATGATGCTGCTTTGAACACTGGACTGAATCAACCTGGTCTAACATAATTTTTCTAATTATTATGCTTTGGAATTGATGTATTACAGCCAAACTTCGTCAGTGATGCACAGAACTGGGATCACTGGATTATATAGAATCTTTCGAAGCTGTAACTTTTGTTGGGAGTTTTGTCACTGAACTGCAAGATAATTAGGTTAATACAATGCATCAAGAGTTACACTGTTATTAATGAATACTGGGATGCCACAATTCATGGCTTATTTTGAAAATATTGTTATATTCCACCGTCTGTCAAGAATCTAAATTCCAAGCCCATCTAGCTATCAGCTGGGCTCCCATTCACAGTGCCTCTGAGTAATTTCTCTACCCTACCTTTGTCTCAGTAGGAACGGTAGGAGCGAGGCAGTTATTTGTGGCATCTGCATCTCTCTCAGGAGAGCCCTTTTTACTATTTTCAGCTACTATTCAGCGATACTATGGGTTTTGCCTGAAGTTGCCGTTTCAGTGCAATTAAAAATGAGATGTAGACCCAGCACAGATTATTTTACAAAATTCTTACAGAAACTCAAGAGAAAATATCACTTCTACATTTATCTATCTCAATCCCAAAGTGTTTTACAGCTAAATACATCCAGCACTATTCTCAAACATGGTGCATATTACCAAACTGCAGTAAGAGCAAATGGGTTATCAGAAGTTTTGTGCCATAATTTTGTTCAAAAAACCCAAATGAACGTTTTTCTTAGAGCATATTGAACTGTGCTTGAGAATCTGGGTCTGTTGTGGAGACTGGATAGTACCTGACAGAGCAGTGAACCATTTCAGTGGGCTGTGTAGATCTACAAGACAGCCTCCCCCTGACACCCAGGCCCACAGCGGGTGCTCATCGGCTCCGTACTGTTCCTCAGCTCCCACCGAGAACACGCCAAAGGAGGACAGGCTGGATGTTTCTGCAAAGGTGCTGACGGAGAGGACTGGATGCTTTTGGGCCTCCTTCAAGTCAATGTTTGTCCACTGCAGTTCTGCAGAAGGATTTGGGTTTGTAGATTTACACATTTCAACGTTAGCTTTCTCATCACTAGTTGAAGCAACAGTGGCTTCTCCTTGATCAGAGTCCAGAGGATCCACAGTCAAATTTGCCCGTATTTCTGCTGCCTGGTTGCCTGGGCCGTTACCACCGCTGCTGGCTGCAGCTCCCATCGGGGGTGTGTTGGCAAGGTTCACGGGTACACTTGGAAGCTCTGTATCAGAGCAATTATCTGCATCTCCCTGAATGATCGCGTGTGTTTGGTTCTGAATATCATCAGTAAAGAAACAGCTAGCACTGAAGGACAAATAGATAATTAATCAACTGTCATTCAAAGCAGCATAAATGAGACCACAGACATACAGAAGTAAACATAGTGTTTCAGCTTTAGGAGAGAAACAGCAGACTTCTTTTCTGAAGGCCAAACTCTATCATCGAGGGAAGAGTCTAACACAAATCTAGCAGGCCAGTCCAGTAAATCTGAAACACAGGAAGGTATTTCATTCATCTTTTAAAACAACTGGTGGTGTTGGCTGCCTATAACTTTCAGGAAAACACTGAAGCGACATCACATCTTCTGGATACGAAATAATGAATAGGATTTTCTGAAGCCCATTATTAACTTCATGATTTTTGTCTTAGATAGAGAGGGCTTCTACTCAGAGCACACTCTGATTCAAACAAATAGCTTCTGCAGCACCCCCAGCTTGACTGTCATCTTGCACAGCCAGGAGGCCAGCAGTCAGCAGGGAGTTACTGATTGAATCTCTCTAGGAAAGGAAATGTACAGTCACACTCAAGAGAAGGATGATTCCTTAGTAGGGTTGACACTCCTTCCTGATATTTCACAGGTAACATTTTCTCTTATTAGAGACTAGTTCCAGATAGTGATAGTAAAGCATGCAGTGAATTCCAAAGTGGGAGCTTCAGTTTCTACTCTGAGTGCAACAACTGCTGCTTATTAATTTCCAAGGCAGAAAACGCAAAGGCTTTTTGGAATACAAAATGATCGGAGATGCCTTCCTCCCTGTCTGTACCATTTAAATGTAAAGAAGTATCTCCTAGCATTGAAACTCTTGGGGTACAAATCACAAGCAGGAGTTTTACTAAGTACCTGAGCAGACTTATTGAGCTCCCAGTCTGAGATCTGTCACTCTCTCGGCCAGATACAATTGCCTTCCACGTCTTCCCACTGAGCTCACTTGGTGTGACACCTTGACGAAAATAAATTGCTCTGTCATCGCAGCCGATTCCCCAAACCTAGGGAAGGGAAGGGTTTGGTGAAGGAAATGGCATGGAACACAGGTAGATACCACCTACAAAAAAGTGGTGGAAAACACAGCACAAAAATCTGCTGGAAACAGCATTTTTCATGTTCTTCCTTAATGCTGATACTGTAGATGCAGTATAAAATTCTCTACCATCAAGAGAAAACTATTTGCACCTGAATGTGCCATACAAGAGACATGCTACTGTTCATCTCCTGGTGAAGAATTCAGCCACAATTCCCTGCTAGCAGTTCAAGCACATGGATCTCTCATTTGGCTGCCCATATGGCACTGCTGACAGTCCTCAACACGTGTGAGTACTGCCTGTACAAAGGGAAACATAAATATCCTCATCATTGGTATACAGCTGTCTTACCTGGTTATTTAAGCCTACAGTTACCATCATCATTTCTCCAACCATTTCAATCCAGCTTGTTCCACGAGGATTATGTGAGTTCACTCCTCTTCTAAACCACACCTACAACAGCAACAGCAACAAGTCTAAATTTTGCTCCTTCTGCATTAGCAAGCAGACAGCTGGAATTTAGTTTCTTTAGTGGATTAGTCTTAATCTCTAATAATGACTTGCCACATTGCCTTAAGAAGTCTCTTACCTCCTTGGTTCTTTTTCTTTATCAGGTAAAGATAAAACAATTCTCTTAACAGTATCCAGACTCTGTGTCCTTGTGACCAACTTCAGCCAGAACAGCCCCCAAGGAGACGTTTTGTTACAACTTTCTGTGACAGAGATAAGTTTCTCTGTCATTGGAAAAATACTTTCTATTACATGTCAACTGTAGGCTATTTTTGGTCAATCTGAATGCGCTTCTAAATAGTGTTCTTGTGTTTAAACCTTAGAGGGAACTGTCGGAGGGATCTTTTCAGTGGTACAGCTCTTTAAATTGTCTCTCCTTAGATTGGTTTTACCAATCCAAAAGTGTCTGTGGGCTGGGTACCTGGAAAAATTTCCATCTGTATTTAGCATATAGTCATATAGTGGCAAGCAGCTACTTTAGGAGTTGTTGGTTGAATCACATAACAGAATGTACTTGACTATCTTGTCGCAGATCTGAAGAAAAACATGCCAGCTTATCTACATTTATTATGGTGGTTTTATTTGGCAGATGGAGCAGGCTGGACACAGTCTGTTACCATGGCTCAGCTGACAAGTAGTAACTCATTAAACCAAAGCAACTCAATTACTTAAAACTGCTATACATGCACAGAATTCATCTTTGTTTTTGAATTCAGTGAGAAGGGATTTGATTGCAGCCAGCACTAGAGCTAGACTCTAGTACATTCTTCAAGACTTCCAAGACTTCCTGAGAGGAGCAGGGAGTTGGACTCGATGATCCTTATGGGTCCCTTCCAACTTGAGATATTCTATGATTCTAAGTTAAAACACCAGGAAGAAAGTAATCACACATACACAGAACAGATATGTCAATGAATCAAAAAAAACTACATTAAAAGGCTGATGAAGTGGGAACAATTACAATAGGAAGATAAAAAAATAGGATCATACAGAAAAGCATAGATAAAAATAATGGCACCAGAGCATAAGACCGCTTACTTTTCTATCCTTTGTAACACACCACACCACATCAACACCCACAGAGACGTGCATAATTCCATTTTCAGAGCTTGGAGAATCCACAATACTCCAAAATATTCCTGCAAAAAACAAAACCCAGAAGACATCATAGGTTAGTTTCTTATTCAACACTATACAAAGAAAAGCGGTTTCCAGCTAAATTTAACAAACTTTACCTTGAGGGTTATTCCTATCAATTCCTTCTCTCACAATAGCTTGCCCTTCCCAAAGAGTTGCCCAAAGGAGGTCGTATGGTCCACAGCTGATCTGTACAACTTCACCAGGAGTGCTGATTAAGGACCATATGGAACCTTCTGGATTGTGATGGCAGACATTTTCTCTGTACCATACCTAGACAAGTTTAAAAAAAACAAATAAAACTTAGAAAAATATCACTACAACAATGAAACCATTGAAACAAACATGAAGTCAAACTGGAAAGAACAGTCCTCCTTTAACATCAGGGGTTTTTTATGCAATGTATGCACTCTGACCTTTAAAGATATTTTTTTTTAAATGTTGATTAAGCAGTTGAAGACTATTTCCTTATGTATTAAGGGAGGAGGTTTTTCTACAGACTAGCTTTTATCATGGAAGTGAATCTGCACTGGGTACAGTAACCTATTGCTACAAGTTCTGTGTATATTTCAACATTCAAAAACACTTCAGTGTATTTCAGGGCATGTTATATAAACCAAGAATGAACAAATATATAACACAAAAATGTTACTGTTAGATGATAGCCTGACCTCACTTTCACTGAGCAGAGCTTGCCACAATCTGGGTGAAAAATTCCATTCTCTGTGCAGCCCTCAGTGACATCCAGTCCATTTGCTAGCCTTGGTCCTACTGTCTGTGCACTTTTTTATAGGTCACGGTCAAAACAGGAAGGTCAAACATAGAAAGCATCCTGCAGCAGTCATGTGAGTGCTCCAAAACATGACTGACGAGTGCTAAATCCTCAATTTTAGAAATAATTTATTTCTCTGGGGACTTTTACTTGGGAAGTAAAAGCATTTTACAATGTCAGTCAAGAGCGCCTGTGGAGTGGGATGCTTGTCACTTACGACTGGGAAGTATGAGGCATAGCAAATTTTATTTTAAATTTAAACAAGATTGCTTGCCTCTCCAGGCAGTGTCAGGTGTGACTGAAATCTCAGGTTATCTGTTAAAAGTATTACATTCTTCCCTGTGAGACCACAAGTTAGAAATTGTCTAGAGACAAAGGAATGTCAGATACATGCTGTGAGGATGAAGAAAGGAAAGCAAGAATCAAATCTTTACAGCACTGAGCAAAAGAGGAGAGACCTTATGGTAGGCCTAAATACAACAAAAGAAGGAAGATACATAGTTTTTGATAGAAAATAAACTGAAAACATTTCAGAGCTGGATTCCACATGGCCAAGTCAGGTTACCATTTCTGATCAACAGGTCTTAGAAAACCATTTTGTAAACTCTTTCTTGAATCATTCCTGACTCTCCACCAGGGATGTAGCACAATGCTTTGCAAGAACCTTAGGGCTTGTTCTTTTGTTACCAGTCCCAGTCTGCATTCTGGACATTTTTCAGGATTTGAGGCACTACTCAGCCCAAGTTTTTAAGATTCACCTGTTTATAGAGGTTTAAGGCTTCCATAAACAGCAACCCTATGAGATACTAAGCCTTTCCATTTACAACACAAGCTGTTACATAATGTAGTCCCAAAGCAGCTTTTACATTTTCTGCCAGATGCACAAACAGCACATTTCCTAACCAACGTCAGACAGTAACAAACCTGCCTTGCTTTAAAAGCAGTTAATTCCTTTTCAGTAGTAATTTATACTAGAAAACTGAGGCAACACGCACGTACCCTTCCTTGTAAAGAAACTGCCCATACTGATAAACGGCCAGGAGGCTCACTGGTGATTTCCCATCCTCCAACCGAGATGTCATTGAAAGGGTCTGGCAACTTATCTGCATTATCTTGGGATACGATCTGAAGCAAAAAGAAGGAAGATTGAGAAGTGGAGGCACTGCAAATAGACAGGTGATCTGGCTGGTGGCCTAACTTGTTTCTTGCAGGTTGGTTTATGTATCGCTTACTGCAGTGGCTGAGCAAGGAGATTATGGAGATTCTTCCTCGCATTCAAGGCTGTTATGTGCAGAGAGAGGGGAAACACTGCCAAAGCAGCACGAAGAAGTCTGTGTTTCATCCCCTAACTAAAGGAAATTTTTACTTACAGAACAGTGCATAGAGATGTTCTTTGAATTGGAAAGCTGGAACATGACATTACAATTCTTGTACATTCTTTAGAATGGAACAAGTATTAAAGAATAGTTATTCATACAGATAAAGGACACAGCTGATGAATGATGTTAGGTGCCACTTTGAAAGACAGTACTTTGTCAACCAAC
This sequence comes from Athene noctua, assembly GCF_965140245.1. Lineage (NCBI taxonomy): Eukaryota > Metazoa > Chordata > Aves > Strigiformes > Strigidae > Athene > Athene noctua. The sequence goes on along the minus strand of NC_134051.1, from coordinate 10,947,510 downwards.
CAAAGGAAGTTAAAAGATTGGTTTGAAATTTGCAAAGGAGATAAGCTGCATTACTACGAGATTTGGCACCTTATTGCCACAGGTTTCTACGAAAAATCCCAGCCTTCCATTTATGCTTGCAAGAATTATAAGCTGGAAGTCAAGGAATCCTGGTCCAGCCTACAAAGCAGTGATAAATGGCTTTCCCTGCATTTATAATTATTTCAGAAAACCAGTTTATTTAATATTGAAAAGATATCCCAAACCTTCGCCCAAACGTCCCGTGATTTATATCTCCTGTATCTGATCCACCTCCTGCGTCTCACACAAGAATTCCACTTCTTATCTTTTGTGTAGGTGCTGGGGAAGTCTATGGCATAAGTCCAGCCCTGCAAACAGAGGTTTTCTTGTATGAAAAATCAGGACCAAGTGAAAGCTTGAAACAATAACTTGGAGCAATTCTGCACAAAAGTCACTCCTACAAATACAGTACGAGTTACTGTGCATGTCTCAACAGCCCCGATTAACAGATCAGCTAATTCCATGAATGATTTGTGACTCATGTCCAAATTCCTCTGCAGGATATACACAGAACAAACAAGACACAGTAAAGCATTTTAGTTTCTTCTTAGTAAAGATCTTAAATAACAATGGCATTTAGTTGCCACCATTTCATGGCCTGATAAAAAGAGAAAAACTTCTACAGAAGCTCCTATAGACTTCAAAAGCCTTCAAACAAGATCCTTCTTTGTGTTGTATTATAGTTGAGCTAATTACCAGAAAGAAGTAGGTATGGGAAGTTAAGTGCCTTTTATTTTTACAGACTTTTACATGTCTATAAAAGTGCCTTTTATTTTACAGACTAAAGATCCCCAGAATAGACCTCTTTTTGGTATTGTTCACCTACCCCTTTCTCTGTTGGTTCCCCTCCAATATTTTCATCCACATACCAGTCAGACTCCCACTCCCAGTGTGGTGAAGGCAGTGTGAAACTATCGAGCTGCTGATGTTTTAGCCCGCTCACATCACTCCACTGCCAGCGGTCACTGGGCAGTAATTTCTCACAAAAGCCAGCAACTGGATTCCAGCGCTGCCAGAAATAATAAATAAAACATTTAATTGAGATCACATAATCTCATTGGACATCTACAGTCGTAAATGATACATTTCTTATTTTCTGCAGTAAAAGAGGAATAAATTCCTGGGGTGAATGAGAAAGTGTTCACACTGTAAGCCACTACCTAACATATGGGGGAAGCTTTTTCAAGTATCAAAGAAGGGTTGACTGCAGAGCTAGTCCCAACCAAGTCATTTTCAGCTACTTAAATAGGAACATCTGATGTATTTTACTACTAACAGTGCTTTTTTCTTTGGTGATGTATGGCACCATGACACTGCAGCATTAGGATAATGCTGTCTAGATAGCCTTGGGATCTCTAATCTACTCCCCATGAGAAAGACGATTAGTAACTTGCCTGTACTAGAAAAATAGCATAGCTTCTGTGCCAGAAACTATGTCAAGATAACTATCTCAGTAAATCTTCCCTGTATCTTACGTTATACCAGGAGGGGTTGTTTTCCAAATCAGGCTTTAATCAGTTACAGAACAAATATCTTGCTCGGGTTTTCACCAATGCAGCTGTGATTTTAATTTTTTTTCCCCACACTATTACCTACTAGAGAAATAGAAAATTTGTCATGTAATACTGTCTTAGATCTGAGGGCGTGTGGAAAATGAGTGGTTCAAAATCCTATAATTTTTATGCAAAATATTACTTATTTTTACTAGGAATCTGGCTAAATTGCTTTGCACGTTATTTGCAAACTATTTAATTGTCATTGTCAGCTCTTGCAGAATATTTCCTTTTGTGCTTTCTAGTATGTTGTTTTCCATTTTTTCATAGCCTAGAACAAACAAACCAAAAGTTTTAAAATAACAAAATAAAATCTAAAGTTTTGCATTTTTAAGGAACACATTTACATAACAAAATGCACATTCTTAAATGGCTGGAAAGCTGTATCAATGTTAAATAGCGTGTAAAATTAATTTGTTGTATTTTTACCCACACAAATAAGTTACATTTCTCAACTTATATGTATCCCATTAGAAATCAGAGAAACGTACTCAACGAAATCCTTCCGTTTTCTCTCACAAATACCTTTTGGTTAATTTAAAACCCAAATGGATATTCCCTTGAAAATACTATTTTAAAGACTTTTTTTTTTTAAATACATCACGTAGGCAAAATCATCTTAACAGTTCTATGCAAAAAAGTTGGAAACATTTAATGGAGAGTTATGCCTTTATTAGAGAAGCCTTTGAAACGCTGGAAAATAGCATTTTCTTAAGAGTAATATGTTTCTGATATGTATCTCTATTGCCTGGAACATTTTCTGGAGAGGACTGTGTATTTGTCACTAAGGAAAGGAAAACATCAGGTAAAAAATGAAAACAAATAAAACCAAACAATCTTCCTGTGAGACAAACATGCAGAGACAACTGATGTATGGATTTGCTATCACTCCTTTCTGACAAATATGTGGCAGTGTGATAAGAGGTGCCCGTAACACATCATACCTGATTCTCATAGGTTTCTTCCTGGTATCTAATAGGAACGTCACCTGAGAACACGTAGGTGTATACTTTATGATCACAGGCTATTCCCCAGCAGCACTGTTTGACGGCAGAGACCCGTTTGAATTCCAGCTGTGTGTCCTTACAGAGCTCCCAGTACTGGCCAACAGTAGAGAGGGTGTAAACCCTCCCAAAAATGTCAACAGCCCACAAAAGGGAACTGGGCATGGCCATGTCTGAAAGGCAAAAAGGAGGTATTAAGGAAATTACGGTTTTAAAAAATAGATCTTGAGCCTACTGTAGATCAGTCCTGCTCTGAGCCATCATCAGTCAAATTAAATAAAGATATAAAGAATGAGCTTTTAGAAAGAGCTGGCAGCCAGAACTCTTTCAGTCAAGAGCTGTGGACTATTTACACCTCTTAGATGGTTCTGAAAAACAATGTGAAAGACCTTGCTACTGGCACACTACTGTCCATCCTACAAGAGCTCACCACATTAACAGGCCAGCTTTGGCAGGCTGAGGACAGAAGTCAGCACCGAACTGAGATGAAGTAGCACAGACCATTTTATAGCAGAACTCTCCACTCTCAAGACCTGATAATGCTGGTGGTGCTACACACCCTGCTCATCTCAATTCCACAAATCCATGGTATCTCCTTCTCAGCCTCCTCTTGGTGTATGCCAACATAGCTACACAGGTACAGAAGAAAAGATGTGAAAGGAAGCTTTGCCATAGGCACACATCTAGTTTTAATCCATGGCCATATTACCTACTGTTGCCAGGAAACCTCCTTCCAAAGCATTCTGGTGACCACTTTGGGATCTGATCTGTATTTACTATACGTAGGGGTGACATTTGTTTAAGTATACATAAAGCAGAAACCTGGTTGAGTTCCACTCCAGTTTTATCATTTAATAATCTGCCATTTTCTGGGCACTGCAGCCCTACCCTTCATGGAGGGGTCAGTGTTTTATGTGAGGTAGGTGTACACCCGTCCTCTCAGAAGTCAATAAAGGCCACCAGATTTCTGTCACTTGGCCTTCTGGGTGCCATTAAACTGAACAAATTTCAGTTGTTCTGTCTGTCTGACAGTCAGAACTACTGATGAGTATTTTGAACTTTGCCTCCAGTTCTATTAACAATGCAGTGGGGGACCAGGAGGGGAAGGGTAGAAAAGAGGACTCGGATCCAACACAATGAAAGAAAAGAAGAATCCCTGCTTGGAACACTGCGTGGAACACTGCTGCTGCCTTGTCAAAAAGCTGCTGTGCTTTCAACACAAGAGCCTAAGGAGACTTGCCTGCCTGCTCACTGACAGAATAAGCAGCAGTACAGAGGAACTACCTTGTACGGTGTATTTGAATGGAGGAGCTGAAACTGTGGAGAATCTGGAAACAGCCAGGTCAGTGTGAAAGAGCAGCACAGTAAATTCACATGGGATCCCAGGGAGGATGTTTCAGAATGCTTTGATTCCTACAGCTGCTGCTGCTAAGTACCTAAAAACCTGGATCACCAAGTGAATAACAGGTAACAGTGAGAAAATTCATTGCAGCATAGAAGTAAAGCCAGGAGGTCATGAGCAAAATTCTCCTATTAGTTGTGGCAGCATAATTATGAAGCCTCTAGTTTTGACTTTTCTTTTTGTTGTTGCTGGGAGCATGAAGGCATGTATTACTGCCTTTATTTGCTCTTGGACCAGCCATTTATCTTCTTTATATTCTGCCTTTCTACATTAGTCAAGTAGGATAGTACAGAAGGACATAATATGGAAAAAATGGAATGGAACGAAACGAAGATAAGGTGAAAATTATGTGTGTAACACTGGGATAGAGGCAGCCATGAAAACAAGCCTTTCAGTATTAGCATGTAAAATGCTGCAGAACAGTCTTTATAGCAGAGGAAAATATTATGCATTTAATCTTAAACGACCAGAATGCTAGTGAGTGTGGAGTAAAGGAAACAGTACAGAAAATGCAATGACGGTATCTGCTTAGCCAGGTAGTACAGAGAAGTGATGCTTGGGTGGGTTAAAGGTGGGAAAATATACAAATGAAGGGCTGTACCCGGAGTGACAGTCCAGGCAGGCAGAAAAGTAGCTGTAACAGTTCAGAAACAGGTAGTGAAAGTTCCAAAGATGATGAAGTTAGGAAAAATATAGATGGGACAGAATTAAATTAATCCAGGTAGATGCAACTGGATTAAAATACTCAAGCAGCCAAGATAAATGAGAGTTTCTGCATATCATTTCTTTGGAACTTTTGAGACAGAGTGTTTGTAGAATCACGGGAAAACCCCAAATGCATTTGGGATTATAAACTACTTTTAAGAATTCAATTTAGGCCCCTTTGCACTGGTTGTGCTACAGAAGATGAAGACAGGTGTTGCTTGATTTTGAAGGATGCTCAGTGCTTGTGGCTCCTGTGCAATGCAGAAGTGGCCTGGTATTCCCAGGGGCCTGGAACAGATCAGATCCGCACCTGCTAAATTCTTCCTCATCCCTCAGCCACTAATATCTGATAGAACCAAAACCACTCAAATGAAGATGGTATGCTGCTAATTAAAATTTCCGGCTGCCTGGCATAACACTAATTGCTACAGAATTGGAGAAAAATACCCCAACTCCTTGCGTATTACAAAAATAATGAAGTTCCTCCGGGGAGAGGGGACGTGCTCCAGCCGTCAGGCGGCGGCAGGACCTGGTGTAGGTGCCCCACCACGGGACTTGCCGCGCCCCAAGATAAAACCCTTCAGCTCCCTGCGGAATGACCCCCCCGCCTACCCCGCACTCCCGCGGGCCAGGACCGCTCCGCTTCACACCGCGGGGCGCGCAAAGCGCTTCGCAAACTTAACAGAGCGTCAGCCGCGCCTGGGAACGCGCCGAGGCGCGGACAGCGGAGGGCGCCCGCCGCTTGCCCAGCCGGGCATTAAGGCCGGATCGGCTTAGGAGCCCCGCGGGGCCGGGGGCTGCCGCCGCGGGACCGGCCCCGGCCGGCATGGCGGCCGCCCCCGGAGGAAGGGGGCAGCCAGCGGCGGGCGGGGGGCGGCAGCGGGGCAAACCCGCTGCCCGGGAGCGCCCCGCAGCCCCTCGCCCGCCTTCCCCGGGGGCACTGCGGCACCTCCCCGCGGCCCCGCTCACTCCTCCCGCGGCCCCGGAGCCGCCGGGGGAGCGGGGGGCGGGCACGGGGACGCGGCGGGCGCCGCGCCGGGCCCGGCGGCGGCCCCATCTCCAGCCGCGCCGCGCCGCGGGACGGCGGGCAGCGAACGGCCCTGCCCCAGCCCGGCACCCCGCAGGGCTCGCCCCTCACCTGCCTCCCGCCGGCCGCGCCTCTCCTCGCCGCCCGGCGCCGCTCCCGGCGGAAGGAGCCGCCGCCGCGCCGCGGCTGGGCTGGGCGGGGCGGCCCCGCGGGGGCGGCGGCCGGCGGAGGGCGCCGCGCTCCCACCGCCTGCGCCGCCGCGTCACGGCGCGCGGGGGCCGGGCCGCGCGGGGGGCGGGAGCGGTGCGGGGCTGGGCCCGGGCCCGCGGCTCGGCGAGCCCCGGGGAGAGCGGCTCTGGCGGGCGGAGCGCCCTGCGGGAGCGGGCCGTGCCCGCAGTCCGAGCGCGGGGGAGCGGCGTCTCTCTGAAGCTGCGCCTACGCCGTGCGTCCTAAACGCCTTCCCCGCGGTGGGGGACGGGGGCGGCCTTCGCTGCCGCAGCTCGGAGCAGAAGCACAGGAGTAGCCGCCCCTCCCAGGACACCGGAGGGGCCGCTGTCACCGCTGTGCCTCGCCCTGCCACAGAACAAACACCTCCCTTTGAAAGGGCGCGCTTATAAATCTCATTTTTTGCCATCCCATTCCAGTTCATTCTGAAGTGAGTCAGAAAATTAAGAAGATAGGCAAGAACTTCTTGCCCGCCTACTCAAATAACCAAACAAGAAAGAGATTTGCAAACAAAGAGTATCTCAGATCTCTGTGTATCTCAAAGGCCCAGTAAAGGAGGGTGGAAAAGCAGCCGTCTTTCATTTCAGGCCTTTTTCAAAGGGAACTGGCAGACCCAGTGTGAATCCAGCCTGAGGAGTTTCGAGTTTCTGGTTAAAGAGAGTACGTCTGCCTTGCTCTTGTTCTGTGGCCTGTAGGTTCAGATGGTTTTAATGTGCAGAGGGTTGTGGTGCAGAGGGTTGATGTACACATTAAATTCTCCAGAACGATGACTGTGTGAGGCAAAACCATCCCGTCTGGGTTGTTCCCTTCTGAGCCCCAGGGACACTTGGCTCAAGGCTGCTGTGGTTTGGTCCCTTCTGCAGACTGGTGCCTACCTGGACGCTGAATTTTTGCTCCCTAGTAGCGTTTTGATGATTTCATCATTGCAATAAAACATCTTTATAAAGACCAAGTACCATTTCGATCCTAAGAAATTAATTGTGCAAGACTGGTAGCAGTTGTGACTGATAGATTGGACATGTATTCAATCAACTTGCCATTTTAAGCAGGTGGAAACAAGACTTTTGTTGTTTTCCATGGGAACTGGATTGCAGTAGAATTTAAGGAGAATTTTCTGGGATTTCTCTCACAGTTTGGATTTTGAACCCCAGTCCTGCATTCCTACAGGATATCAGCATGAATGATTGATGATGCAGTAAGTTCACATAAGTCGTTTACAGCTAGTACAATTTTCTTATGCTTACTCTAAGGAGGCCTTACACCTGAACCCAGTGAACGCTCTCCATACCACTGGCAGTGTGTAACTTTTTTGTGGTCTGTACCCAGCTAACGACCACGCTGACTCTGCTACATCTGTAATTTGATGTAAAAAGAAAGAATGAATTGATGCCTTATGAAAACTCTTGCTTGCTTTGGGTGTCCAGTGCTGAGCCCTGCTTTGTTCAGTTGCTGTTGTTGCAATAGAGACTTCCATCCTGCAAGGAGCTCACGAGAGAAAGGTTCTGCAGGAACCTACAGGTAAATGTAAACCAATTTTCATTTTGCTGTCTATTTGAACAGTGGGTTTGCTGTATAATCCTGGGGCCATGGGTTAACATGAACCTCACTTCCAGTCTGTGGGCTGTGAAGGGTGAACCAGAGGTCTTCCCTGAACGGGGCATCGAGGCCTTGCAAAAGAGAAAGAAAACATTCAGATATCCTTTCCTACTTCTGCCCTTCAGTCTTGTGGTTACTGTGTGACTCAGGAGGAAGGAGTTACCTTCAGTGAAACAGGTCCCATGTGGTTAAGGTTGCTAGCCCTTGTTGGCTGTGTAGGTTTCCCTCAGTTTTGCCCGTAACTGTAGCTGTCTAAATACAACCTGCAGTGTACCGCAGCAAAGCCACGGTTTGTACTGAAAATGCAGTTAGGGGAGGTGTACCCCTGTGACCGGGACACATCCCTGACCTAGGCAAGGCTAGAGCGCAACAAAATTAAGTGTTTAAACCTCCTGTTATTACGGGATTTTTCTCTGTTCAAAGCAGAGTCAAGATATTTTAAATCCTGTTTCACTGTTTTGCCATCATCCTCATGCTGCCGGAGATGGTTTGTTCATGTGGCTTCCTGACTGTGGTCTCTTTCACACTCTCCCAAATCTCACTTCTTTAAAAGGGGGATTTTTCCTTGTCACTTGACATTCATTTTAGGGAAGTATCTTTCCCCTAATGAGGAAGTACTGCGTTGCACTTGTGCTTTTAAGATTTTTCTTTCATGTAATATTTATACCGCTACAGTTAAACAAAAGCTTTCTGAGCAGGAGCGGTCTTTAAATGTCACTGCAACCGTAGGGAGGCGATGGGAAGCAAGAGGCCAGGGATCCTCTCACCATCATGTGATGCTGGCACTGGCTTGGATTTTGGGTCATGTGGTGTGTGTCCCTCTCTGTTTCAAGAATTTGTTTGATTTTGAGGCAAATTGTTTTCTCTCTTTCCTTTTTTCTCCCTTCCTCTGAAATGGGGCTAAACCTCCCCCTCTGCGCAGGAGCGCTGTCAGACGCGGGAGTCACTCCGTGTTTGCCATGGCACTAGGGGCCGTGCTGGCACCTGCAGCGAAGGATAAACCTGAGTGTATTTCAAAACCAGAAAGATTTGGTGAATCAGACAGCCCAAGGGATGAAGGTGTAGAGGGAGGAGGCCAGAGTTTTAACTGTGATAAAAGACATTTAAAATCCTTTCAGCACCTAGCCTGAGCTGACCAGACCTTGAGAACTTGGATTTCAGAAGCAGCGGAGCTTGGTGAAGCCGCTGTTCAACTCGTTCCTTTAGTTTGTTGTACAGGAGAAAGCAGCATGGCCCTTGCTTTCCTCTTCCTTCCTTCAGTGTTAACTTTAGTCTTTCTTTGAACCATGTGGGTTTTCTTCTGATTTTTTATCAACCTCTTTTCAGAAACTTTCTCTTCCTGTGCCACCACTCGCTGAACTCTGTTTTCTGTTAATGCTCGTGTGTGTCTCTTCCCAGCGGGGATGTCAGAGTTTGCAGAAGTCACTGCAGAACACAGCGCTATTTCCTGCCGATTTTCGCTTTTTCCTCAGGCTGGGGGTTCTGTGTAAAGGCAAACACACAGGATATATGAACATATATGTATACACACACACACACACACACACACTGACACTCTCCCAACCTTTCCATCTTCCCAGAGCTCAGCTGAAGCCATTTGCCTGCTGCATGGTTCAGAGCGGCTCTTGGCGTGCTCGCTGGGGCAGAAGGGATCGCGGCAGGAGGGATGGGGCAGGTTAACGGCCTGGGCGGCTCCGCCCGGGCCGTCCTGTCGGCTGGGGCCAAGGGAGGGCTGGGAGCAGGACGGCATTTCGGGGGAGGCGCACCTGAAGGGAAGCGACGCTGCAGAGGGTGTCGGCGAGCACCTTAACAATCCATCACCGGCTTAATTAAAACACGACCGGCAGGCCCGGCAGTTAGCGCGCAGCAGCGCGTCCCGCCGGCGGCCGCTCTCGCTCGGCACACGAGGAGCGCTCGCGGACCCCGCTGCCGTCCGAAGCCGGGGGGAAGGGGGGGGCTGCGGGGGGTGTCGGGGCGCGCGGGGAGGCGGCGCGGCCCCTTTAAGGCCGAGGCTCCCTGCGCCGCTCGGCGAGTCACCCCGCGCCGCCGGGGAGCGGCGTCACGTGGCCGCAGTCTTGTGACCGGCCGCGCGCGCAGCGGGCGGGGCCGCCCGGCGCGGGGCGGGAGGGGCCGCCCGCGCGCCAGGGGCCGCTCAGCCGCTCCCGCGCCGCCGCCGCCTCGCGCCCGGCCCCGAGTGCGCGGGGCGCCGCCGCCGGGGCGCTCGCGCCGCCGCTGAGCTCCGGCGCCCCCGGGCGGGGCGGAGGGGCGGCGCCCGCAAGTTGGGCGCCGAGGGGAGGGCGCCGCTTCCTCCTCGCCCGCCCGGCGCTCGCCGCCGCCGCTCCGCTCGGCTCCGCGGGCTGGCCGCGCCGCCGCCCCCCAGCATGGACAACAAGCCCCTGCTGCAGGAGCGGCCGCCCGCCTACAGCCCCGCCGCCCAGGGCGCGGGCTACGACTACGGGCAGAGCAACTACGGCGCCATCCCCGCCCCGCAGCCCGGCTTCCAGCCGCCCCCGCCCTACCCCTACCCGGGCGCCGCGGCTGCCGCAGGTGGGTCTGGGGCGGCGGGGTAGGCGCCGGCCGCCGACTCGGGGGGAGGGGGGGACTGGGCAGCCAGGGCCCCCCCCCTGGCGTGCGGAGGGGAGCTGGCGCCCCGCACCCCCCTTCCCTGGGCCGGGGGGCGGCTCTAGGGAGGCTCCCCCCCGCCCCCCAGCCGGTGACTGCGGGGGAGCGGCGCTGGCGGTGCCCCGGGGGCCGCAGGCCCTGGAGAAGGGCCGTGGCCTGCGCCGCAGAGGGGCTGCCCGGCCGGAGCGGGGCAAACTCTTGAGCCTCTCCTGCGCGGGGCTTCCCTCGGGAGCCAGGCCGTCGGATCCCCTCGGTTTTCACGCCTAAAACCAGCGCAGGGAGGAGGGTGCGCGGGGGATCCAGGTGTTCAAATGAGCCTCCTCCCTCCCCCCTCGCTCCTTGGGTGCCTCCGAGGTGTAACGTCATGTTTGTGTTTTGCCTTCCCCAAAATACCGACGGAGTTTGCATGCATCCCTCGGATGTGTGGGTTTTCCGCCTCAAAACAATAGCAAAGAGGCACAGCTGTACTAGCAGTAAAACAGACCCCAAACTTGCACTTTTCTTTGCACGCACTTCACTGTATTCTGGTTAATGTTTGTTTTTTCTGATACACTTCAGTAGTCTTGGAGAGACTTAAGCAGGTGAGTAGATACAGTACTTTTGTTAACTGAATTAATACTAACCTCCACCAAAGAAGAAGTGGTCTGTCAGACTGTAGAGTTAAGGGAATGCTTCGAAAGTTACAAAAAAAAAAAAAATACACAGCACACACAGACCGCAGTCATCAAGCATTGGGCTGAATCTTGAGGCCATAGATAGATTTCCTGATAATAACTTGGAGCTTATTTTCCTACAACACAAATATTACTGATTGCTTTCAGTTTAATTAACTTTAAGTAGTGAGGGTGGTGGACTTACAGACGCATAACTTGATTCAAGAAAATTTGAGAGCTGTGCCCTGGAAGAGAAGATCAAAATGGATTATACCTGGGCAAACTTTACCTTGACTGTATGATTACACTGCATACATCTAACCATCCCTTTAAAAAGCATTTAAAAAAAAATTTTAATGTTAATGCAGTAGTTAAAAGCTTGTGTTTTCTAACTACAGCTGTTAAAATGACACATTCACTAGCTAACAACATGGGTTTTCTGAAAGGTTGGGGGTTTTTTCTGTGCTATGTGACCTGCTTCCTTTCTATTTGCATCCTATCACTCCTACCTTTCTTTCCAGTTATAAACCTAATATGTGGAAGTAAAGCTGGAAACCAGTTCTGTTTCAACTAGTTTGTCCACTGGAGCGGGACATACCTGATACATAACATCCAGAAGTGAAAGCTGTGGTCATTTTTTGTTTAAACTGTTTTTCCCTGGTGCTCAAACAGCATTGAAACAAATTCTCAAAGTTAATTATTAGCTCAGTGGCCTTTTTAGATGGTTAAATTGTGCTAGGTACTTGGGTTTATGGAGTGGCTTTGCTATTAGATGTGCTGCGTGTTCCAACTCTGATTTTAATAGAGCTTCTTAAATTACTCAAGACTACATTTCTTTTTTTTTTATGTTCTGTTTCCATACTTTTTAATTATTGTCATTATTCTCTGTGCTTTATGTGTGGTGGATTGAGGTTTTTTTCTTATTTTAGGGTATGCTGTTCCTCCACCGACATCACAGCCAAACTATTCGAGCACATACACCATTATTCAACAGCCTGCCACCACCACTTCTGTAGTAGTAGTTGGTGGCTGTCCTGCCTGCAGGTAAAATCGCTCTCTCGTTGAGAAATAAACTCAGTCATGGGTTTTATTTTTTAAATTACAGGTATCCATATAGTTCCTTGGTTTTCAATAGTTTGTGTGTGTGTATTAGAATCGAATTAATTGAAAAAGCACTAAAGTGAGCAGCGGAGTGCTTTAATTTATGTAGTATGAGCTTATCCTAATGGGCTTGTGACAACTGCTATGATTAATACAATAGACTTTATATATGTAAATATGTATCTTCTTTATGATGGAGGAAGATCAGTAAGCGGTGTTTTAATGAAAAGGCAGTTCAGTCACAGATGTGAAGGGTCAGAGCTTGTGGGAGAGGATGACAGGAAGTCTTTTCTGATGTGTTTATGCCCAGTGATAGTGAGTAGCATGATTTTATTGTGAAACTTTAATCTTTGACCTTAGTCACTTCTGGTTATCTGGCAGTCTTGTGGAAGGGCTTCCGCTGCTGTGGTGTGTGTCCCCATTGCCAACATCCAGGCTGTGCAAAACCAGACAGGGAGATTGTCAGTATTGGTTTAAAACATCGGTATCTTAAGGCTTTAAAAGATCTCTTACTTTAAAAGCCCTTTTACTGCAGAAGAACAGGGAGATTAAAAGATTAGATTCAAAGCGTTAATCTGATGAAAGTGGTGAAAACCAGAAAAAGTGGTCAGCTATTAGCTGGAATTGCAACAAAAGAACTCCCACCTCAGAAATCGACAGCCGTAAAAAAAGGGAAGGAGGCACTCTGTTTCCACATTAGTGCTGCAAGTCAGCTGTAGTCCCTTTGCACTTCTCATTTCTTCTCATCCCAGGATATTAACTGATGGGTGAGGGCAGCCAGATTGCAGCTGGTGTGCCTGGCCAGCTCTGACTCAAGTGCAGAATCATTCCCCTTCTGTTAAAATTTATGGGAGTTACCCTTGTGGTGTCTTGCGAGGAGGCACTTAATATTCTATAAGTCTGAGCCCTTGCTTACCCATTTCAAATGTGTAGGAAACAGACTTGCTGAAGTAGCTGAAATGATACCAGGTTTGAGCGTGATGAACGGCATGGAGGTTGTCACAGTGGCAGAGGCTGTACCCCAGATGCCTTTTGGTTTTGTTAGAATTGGTGTTTGTCTGAGAGGACCTGCTTTCAAAGGAGGATTCAAATAAGTATCTTGTGGTGCTATGTAAAAACAGGTGCCGGCTGAAGTGCCACTAGTTCAGGCTGAAAAACCTGTACCAGTTATAGCTATTGATCTAGAAGTTCTGTGTTTTAAACAGTGAGGGCAAAGTAACTACTGAGCAGTTCAGAGGATGTGGTAGATCCTGCCACCTGCTTATGCTTTAGCTCAGCCAGAAGACAGGAGGGTTGTTTGGTAAAAGGCAGGCAGTGTGTTTATACAGGCCTTCTGGACCTAAACTCAATAAATCTCAAAACATATGGAGCTGGTCTCTGCAATAATTTAAGAATAGTAGACTCTTGCTGCTGCTTATTAGGATTTTTTTTTTTTCTGGAAGTTTTCTTGGGATGTTCTAGGAGAGACCTTTGAAACAGTCATTTGCAAGTATACTTCAGCCAAATTCAGGAAAATGAGGTAGCTTTTTTTAAGGTGTTTTTAAGTGACCTCACTTGAATAGTTTTCTGAAGTCATCAGACTTGCTCTGCTGGAGGTACCCAGTGCTCCGTTACATTGCAGACTTTTTCCTAAAGCAAAATACCCTCCACAAAACCATTACTCTTGGATCCTCAGGTTTTGTTTTAGGCTGTGAAAAAAAAAGTTGTGAGGAGAACTATGACATGTTTATTATGAGGCATAATCCCACTCTGCTTAAACTGTAGGACTCCTCTCAGCACTTCTGAAATACTTCTTATCAGGGAATCCCAAGAACAAGTGACTGTATCTAGTAATGGTGTGCCATAGCAGTCTATCACTATGTTTTTTCCTAATTGTCTTTAGAGGAACAGTCAAAGTGTCGGGGTAGGAGGGAAAAATCTCAGATTGCTCATGTTTTGACTAGTTAAGGAATTGATAGTCTAGTATTTCAAGAGAAAGGACAGGAAAGCTGGGTGGGAAGCATAATATTACAAATATTAATGGGAACTTGAAGGGTCAGGGTTCATGTTCTGGAAGGTTACACTGGCTGCTTCTCTTGAAGAAAGAGCTCATAATCCTCTTCAACTTGTCAAGACCTTAAACATAGTTATAGCTGACTTCCTTGGCCTGGAAACCTGTTTTATAAAGAATGACATGCAGCTACGCTCTGAATACAACACTGAACAGAAACGTTGTTGAAAGAGCATTGATAAACATAAAAAGCTATTAATGGTACATAAAAAACTTTGTTATTAAACTGCCAGGTCAGCCGTCCTGTTGCTCTTCTGATTTGATGCTGTGCATGATCATTAGAGAAGTCCATCTGCTTCAGGTCATGAGGAAGAAGCCTTTTTTGTGGCTGTAGAATAATGTAACTGATAGAGTAGGCTAAAGCCCACTGAGAGGATTTCTACCATCAGAAATACAAACCAGTTGTTTGCACTATTGCATTTATGAATGTTGCCAATTGAAATCAAAACCGTTTCCAACTTAATGTATGCTGTTCAGGAGAAATATGCAGTATTGGTCTGTTCTTTGGGTAGGAGTTTATTTTATTGCAGCCATGAATGATCTCGGAATTAATGAAGTAGCTACAGTACCGTTGCTCTTTAGGCTTGCTTTGTGGTATGAAATAGAAAGTACAAATTATCTCCAAAAGTAGCCTCTCTACAAGTAGGTAGTATGCCCATGGTCACTATGTGGCTGCATTTTTTTCTATCTCTGAAGCATTGCTGCATCTGAGGGATGATTCTCCTGTCTTGCAAGCTGTGCTTCTTGCCTAGAGTTATTCGTTAGTCAGATCATCCTAACTCATCACTGGTCAGTGTTGCTTTCTAATTACAGACTTAAGTATTAATGTATATTCCATACTTCCATGCATTATTAATCTTGGGTGGTTGTAGTCCTGCTGTCTTAGTGTGAGTTTTCCCACCCCTGATGTACAGAGAATTAAACTGAGTTGCAGAATCTTGTCAGCTCTGTTGCTTGTAGTTGACATCTATGGATTGGCCAAGTCCTGCTTTTAAACTATTCTATGTTTCCAAGTACAGATTGAGTCATTACAGCCACTGCAGAGGACCAGCCATGTAATTCTCTTTTTAGCTTGGAGAATGCAGTCTGGCTGCTTCTCTTGTGGGTCACTTTCATTTTCTCTTTCTCCATCTTGCGTTGTTGGGTAGAACAAACTGCAAGGAATGTTTGCTTTCCTATTACTTAAGAGAAGAAAGAAGCCTTTAAAAATTGTGAAAACATTCTCTTGATCTGATGCTTGCAAAAGCTGGTTCTTTCAAAATCTGGGACAGAGTGTGTGATGGGCCCTGTTGGCTTTTTATTTTCCTGTTTAACAAGTATTCAGTTGCTTGCAAGAAGGGGTGAGGGAAAGGACATAATGCTGCTGCATTGTGGGGGCTTTCTTTTCTGACAGTTACAAAACATCTACTTGAGAAGTATTGTAGTGGGTCCCATCTTACAATAACGCTGGAAGATGAGACAATTTTGATTAAAACTGTATTTATTCTCAGATCTCTTAAAGCCTTTTCCCTGCCACAGTTTTTTGGTGTTTTTTTTTTTGTTTCGGGTTTTTTTGGGTGATGGGTTTGGTTTTTGTTTTTTCTGGTCTTTTGACTTGACAGAGTATTAAGTTCTCAGGTTTTTGTTGAAATTTTGTTTCTTCAGTTAAGTGCATGTCTCCTGAGAGAATTAAACTTAGGTGATTAAGTCCTTCAAAATTTCAGTCTTCTGGTTTTACTTAGGTTATTTCAGTCACAAATGCTGTGTGTGGTTTGATAGAAGGCCATTCAGGATATAGGGTTTTATATAGTTATTCACAACAACTATCTTTAAACTTTATGTAAATATTCTCAATATAATTTCATAATGTGTACCAGTTAAATATGCAAGGAATTAAAAAAAAACCACCCAACCAAGTTATTTAGAGAGCATGTCTGATATTCTGAGGAAAACCTGCGGATTTTTGGTTTCTAAGAGCTGGCTGACATGCTAGAGATCCTTCTGCATCTTGTGAGTGAAGCCAACTTTGAAATACCTTTTCAAGAGTGCTATAAAGAGGAATAGCTATAATAGTACAGCAGCTCCTGACACTTTTTTGTCACAAAGATGATCACCCTATGCTGGGAATCAGCGTCACCCCTTATACTACAGTTTGGAGGTTTCTGTAACCGTCTGCTGTTCCGGCAGACTGGGGCGTTCATCCCTGCTGTGCTGAAATTCAGCGGCTGGAGCAGTTAGGGCATGAATTTCAGCAACGACTTAGGCACGTGATTGCAAAGAAGGAGGCCTTGATCCAGCAGACTTGAGCAGATGCCATGAGTCTGCCATTTGGAATTACTGACTAGGATAGCTGTAACTTTTTTCCCCCCAGCCTAACAGCAGAGGCAGGCAGCTGCTTAGCGGGAAGGCTGTTACCTAATCCCAGAGGAAGGGAGGTGGTAAGCCTGTTAACAGGGTCCCAAGTGAGATCAGCATAGCTCTTGCTGTTTCTGAGGATTTGTGTTCTACTGCTCTGAACTGATTTGTGGATAATAATCAAAACACATTTTTCTAATAAATGAGACTTTATGCGATTAATAAGATACAGCAGGAATGTATTCCCTAATGGGACTGTATAAAAATGATAATCTGGTCCCTAACGTGCAGTCTGTCACTGGGCCTGAGGTGATAGCATTTTTTTATTAGTGTCACCATTTATCTTGGTGTCTGTATTCTGATAATTAGGATTTCTTTGTAGTAATGAGTTGTTCTGAGTGAGAGGAGGAAACAGGCCTTGTTTGTTGGTAACCAGAGGTGATACTGATTTGGCTGTATATGCAGATGAGTGAGAAAAAACACACTGGATCTCAGTCTAGTTGTCATGGATAGATGTCCACCATCTACAGAGAATTTCAACTGGCATGCTTACTTAGCCTCATTTGTGAGGCTGGGCTGCTGGTGTGAAGCATGAAGCTTGATGCTTAATTAGCGTGTTCTCAGAACTGGCATTAAAGCAGTGGTGCTACTGCATTAGAGAAGCCTGGTGATTTGTAGGCATTTCAAGAAAGATAACAGCTAGACACAGCCTGTTCCCATTGCCAGAGTTTCTCTGGCTCTGCAGCCAGCCCTCTGCGTAGGAAGTGGGGCCTAAAGAAGTTCAGGCAAAGGTGCAAGTACTGTCTCTTACTTGAAGGTAACTTTCAAGGATAATTGCATTTACATATATGTACAGCTTGTGTTGAAGAGGACAAGCCAGGGGCTATGTACAGATTTGGGCTCCTTTCTGTGGATATGGATCAACAACCATTCCGTATGCCTTCAAGCTGAGGCTAGAGGAGCTGGCACCTCTCTTCATAGGAATGAAAACTGTAAACATCCCGTGTGTACTCAGTAGTTGCATATATACTTGTCAATTATTTTTTTTCTGCTGCTTGCAGGTGAAATTTAAACATGCTTAACCTAGCTGCTGTTGCATTAACTAGGACAGACACAAAGAAAAGCTATCTACGTTTGTTTTCATGTTCCAAATCAAAGATTTAGTGTGCAGCTTCCAAAGTCTGTGCTCATCACTGGCCTGATGCTTCCATTGACATCTAGAGACTCAACCCACCTCAGTGGCAGGAGAGGTGGGATACTGACTTGAAAATTCCACTTGCTTGATCAGTGAGGGGGTATCTGTGGAGAAGGCAGCAGTCTTGTTAAGTGCAGTTTCTTTTCAGCTCCTGCAGAGCTTGTCTACAACCAAACTGTGACTACCTGGGATGACCCTTCAACTTTATTTGTAAGGGATGAAAAATGCTGATAAGCTCATGTTTAAATACTGTGATGTAGTGTTAAGTCTAAAAATGCACATGCTAAATTGTACAGATGCTGTGTTTGCAGATCTCACTATCAGCCCTCTGATCCTGAGCATTTGACTTAAGGTAGTAATGTTTTAGGACTTACTTTGAGGAAGGGGATTGTGTGAAAAGTAATTTGGTTTTAAGTACTTGTCAGTGGGAATAATTGACCGACCTTTATGGAGTTGGCAGCTGCAGTTATAGCTTAAATCCAAGATGCTGCTTGCAGTATAAATAAACCTTTCCACTTTATTTTTAGAGTGGGAGTGGTGCAGTTATAATCAGCTTTTATGTGGTTTATGCTGTAGAACAAAACTTATGTTTGGTTGCATTAGTGAATCTACAGTTTGAGTATGGAGTCTCTAATTACTCTGCAGCTCAGGTAAAACACACAAGCAAAACCTAAAATATTCATAGTCTCCCTTGTAAAAAGTATTTTTTTTTCTCCCTCTAAATTTAGTAACTGGCTAAGCATCGATTGGATAAGTGTTGGTCTAAAATTAGGTGGTGACACAAATCAACAGAAGCCAAAAAGTGTTTGTGTAGCTAACGCTGTAGTAGTAATCACAGTGCTGTAGATGTGCTAGGAAGTGGCTCTGAAGTAACAGGTGTGCTGTGGTGGAGGTCAGGCAGGTCTGGCTCCGGTGAGCCTTCGAGCTCGGGCTGACAGGGCCTGCTGCCTGCCGCTGCTGCCCCTGCTCTCCCCTGTCACTGACCCAGCCCTGCTGCCTGCGGCTTCTGTGTCCCTCGCCGTCCCTTTACCCGGGTCTAGTGTTGAATATGGATGGTGATATTTTTTCCTTTTTTTTTGTTTTGTTTGTTTTTAATTGACATTTTGCTTTACCACAAAACACTTACTGAATAACTCTGTTTAGGGGGAAGGGATTTTAAAATAAATTCTTTTGAAAGTGTCAGGGACATCTGCTGACCAATAGTCTTGGGCCTTGCAAGATTAAGAGGGTTGATTGTAATGGGTTAGACAGCAGTCATCTATGCTTGGGTTTGCAGCTACTCGGGGCTGACCAGAGGTGTCCTGATTGATCCCCCTCTGATGTTTAATTAGTGTGTTTATTCTTTAAGGTCAGACAAAAATTAGGCTGTTTATACTCTAAACACACTGGCTTACTTAAGGTGAAGTTCAGGGCAGGAAGTCAATATGGAATTACTGAGAGACAAGGAGAAGATTTAAAAACTAACAAAGCGAGAGTTGAATGCCTGCAGGAGGGGAATGCTCAGTGTGCGTGAATGAAAAAGATGGCATTAGTGTAAGAGCAAAACAAGGCAAGAAATACAATAGGCTTAACGTGCCGTGTACTGCACTTAGTATGCATTTTCCAAAGTAATGTTATTTTTGGTGTCATTGAAATGCCTGGAAAAGGGACTTTGCCTTTCTTGGATGGATCTGTAGTACTGAAAACTGCCTGAATCTTTAAGTACTCAGAAGCATCTAGGCTGTGTCCGAGCCTCTCGGAACGTGCAGTATGTTACGGAGTTAACCTGTGGAGGAGGGAAAAGGAGAGGCCTCACCTCCAGAGCTTCTACTGCTGATTTTTATTTGGTCTGAGGGTGCTCAGCATTTCATGTGTTTCCACAAGTACAAATTGCCATATGCAACTTCTGTGTTCAGGCTTGCCAGTTTTGGTTGAACATTTGTGTCCTTTCCATCACTGTACCTGTAACCAGTCTGGCTATCAAAACGGTTTTGAATAGCTTTGTGTTTCAGTCCTATTAGCAGATTCTTCCCAGGAGATGGCTCTTCTAGTAGCATACCTTTTCCCTAGCGAATGAAATCAATGGTATGAGAGCATTAATGTATGAAGCGTTAATAATCCAGAGTATATGGGGAAAGTTTACTTCATGATATACCCCTGTATGATATTGGCCTTCTTTCTAGTACTGACAGTGACTGCTGTTCGGTTCATAATTTTCCAATAACTTGTTCCATATTTCTTTCCCTGGCAGCACTATCCCCTCTGACTGTTCTCCCCACCGGTATTTTGCTTTGCTGGGGAGTGCTCTGTGGTGAGAGGGGAGGGGAAGCAGACTCTGCTCCTGTGGGCTGATGGGAACCCTGGGTTAAAGTTCTTTGTAGCAGAACACCAGACACAGACTAAAAAGAAATGTTAACCAAGCTGAGCAAATCTAGTGCCTGTAGTTTCTCTGAGTGCTGTTTGCTGAGGTGATGCAGGGCAAGTACTGTGAGTCAGTGCCTAATGTGCCAAGACAGGGGCGAGTTTCAGCTCTGCAGCAGAAATGGCCTGGCTCCTTCTCGTCTGCTGGCGTGTAGCGTCGTTTGTCAGCACTTTCCCTGCAGAGGTAGGAATGTGTTGCATGCCAGGTGGGGGTACGTGAAGCCTTTCTCTCTGACCCTCGTAAACCCACTGGATGTACCTGTCATGAAGCCAGCAGAAGTGTAAAGGCTAGGTGACGGCACTCACAACTCCCTTCATCCCCACCAGGAACACGTGCAGTGTCAGCTGGACAGACATAGGCTCGCCAAACCTGACCTACAGAGGAGAGCTCTGGTAAACTGCATCACAAAGACAAGCTGTAGTGCTGTTTCCAAGAACCTTGCTCTTGCTGCTGCTGAGTGTGTCTTCTGTCAATGCTTAGTATTAAAACTTGTAGTAGAAATAGCAGAAATGAAAGTGGGATTCTGTGTGTTGTCAGCAACTCATTGTGGCAAGAATCAGTAATTTGAATTGAATACAAAACCCCAGTAAGCTGGACCCACTGCCTGGGATGACAGTCTGATTGCTGAGGTGTCATATCCCTTTGGAGGTGTAAAGAAATCTAAAAGTTCCAAAAAGTTACCTTATGCTTGATTCCTTAAACATCACTTCTGCTTCAGTTGGAGAAAAAGATACTACAGATACCACAACGATTGTACAAAGTACTCGGTAAATACTAGCTTTTTTAGTACTTCTAGTACTAACAGTAGTATCTGTGGGTGACATGCCAGAACCATTGTCCTTTACAACATGTGCTGAATATGGCAATTCCATCCTGGAGAAAGGTGGTTTTATGAATTTGGTCAGTACCATGGATACTTTCTAAGTTTAATTTTAGGCCACTGTTGATACTGGATTTGTGACTTGGTGATAGAGAGGTGTGGGAATAGGAGCTAAAAGGTACTGGAGAGAGAGGTGAAACTCTTACATGCTTGAGGAGGCTTTTCTGAAATGCTTTGGAGCTGTGGGGAAAAAAGGTGGTACCTACACCACTGAAACAAGCTCTGCAAACGATGTTCAGCTCTGGGAAAAATGGTAGGATCTGAAGTCCTGGAGAGTTTGTTATAAAAGCAGAACATTTCTGCAGAGCTACTTTCTCATTGTTCTTATCTCTCTGGATGCACAGATGTCAGTGTTCAAGAGTAATCTTACATTGTTGTGGCAAGATAAAGTGCTTGCACTGATAGATGGAGCTCTGGTATGCACACGCCTGACTTAAGGGAACCGAGGGCTTATGTTATGCTCAGTATGTAGGAGCAGCTGCAATGAACAGCAGAGGCTACAAAAGTCTAAGCTGTGGGACACTTTGTGCTGAGACTAGTATCTGTATGGTGATTTGAGCATTAGTCTACATCTTTTAACTTGCTGCCTTAAAGGAGCATCACTTGAGGATATGAAATTAGAAAACTACTGCTGGGATCAACTGTACCCTGACAATACCTTTATACCAAATATAAAGTTGACTTCTATCAGAAGAACTCTGTAAACAGAAATAAAGTTAATCAAAAGGAGGGGATTGATGTTGAAAGCTTAGGCTAAACATGAAGTTGTGTAAGCAGCAGAGTATCAAGAACACTTCAGAAAGCCTTCGGCTTATGATGGCTGAGGGGAAGGGGAATGATTCCTAAGTTTAATCAAGGTGTAATGTGAGAGCCAACTGCAGTAAGGAAATGATCTGTGAGCCTGCATCTTCCTTCTTTCACTCTGTTTACATGTACAAGAAGTTGTCTGGGACTGCTCAGCAGGGAAACAAAAACTTGTTGGCCTTGGCACCTTGCTTGTAGCATGTATTTCAGGGTCACTTAGCTCTATTTCTGTTGACCCACTGTACCAGGGAATCTAGAAGGACACATCTTATGCAAGTGTTTTGCTAAACACCACATTTTGACTAAAAGTATAGCTGCTCAAATTTCTTAAGTCAAGTTTTACTGTTTTTCTTCATTTTGGGGGATGTTTAGATACAGCACTTCAGAAAGAACTCAGGGACTGAAATTCAGGTAAATTTCTGCTGTTTCTCATGTAGGGTGGTCATTCAGCTGGGACTCAGCTGATATCAATAGTAGGTTCTCCTACAGCTCTAAAGGGACAGCAGTCTTTGGAAGTAGAAACCAGAAACACCTACTGAGGGTTATTTTAATAGTGATGCGTGTTTGGCCCTTGGACTTTTCTAGCTACCAGAAATAAACTTGTTAAACAGCTTATGACACCAGTGCTGCACCTCTGAGTATTCTGGTGACTTAGGAAGTCTGACTGCAAGTAGTTAGCATTGTCCTCTACACACTCTAATTGGCACCTTCCACAACAAAATGCTGACATTCAAAGTACTCTTTCACTGTAAAGCTACAGTTAGAATGTCTTTTAAGTCCTCCTTATCCTGCTGAATTGGTCAGAGCCCTAAACACCCTGTGCACCCAGCCCTTTGCACGTTAATTATATTGACTTGTGCGCTCTGAAGAAAAATGCCAGCACATCTAAGAGAACGTGCTGGCAACTCCAGGAACCAGCCAGTGCCAAGTTGTGTATTAATTTTAAGTAATGTACAGAAACAAACCTATTTGCATGTTGCTGTCTGCAGTGGTTTTAACTTGCTTAGTGAAAGCATGAGCTGGATGTTTCACCAGAAGCCCTTAACCAGTGTTGCACAACTCTGTCCATTCAAACCTTCCTCTTAAGAAGCAGCTGAGAAAAAGTACCCAATCATCAGATCAAGACATTCAGAAAGCAAGGATTATTTTTTTCTGAAAGAGTGCTAGTGCACATATACTGTGGGACACGATGTTGACTGAGCTGAGAGTGTTCACCCCAGGATACTTGAGTAAATGAGGTAGGCAAAGGATATGACACAAGTGTGACTGACTGCTGCCTGTTGTAAAAGACCTAAAAAAATGAGAAATGGGATTGTTTGGTGTGTGATAAACCAGTATAACAACACCCATGCAGTTAAATCTTCAGCGCTGTATCATTCCAGAGGAGCCAGTAAACTATTTTAAAAGCAGGCTGCTTTTCATTTTATGGGAGTAGACTTCAGTGACACTGTGGTTTAGTTCCAGAAAACTCTATCCTCACTCGTACACAAGAGCTTGACCCCAAGAAGGGCCAGCAAGGGCTCAGGGTTGATACTTGCTTATTCCTGAATGTGTGATCTTTTATTCCTACAGTTACTTGACAAGGCTAGTTGAGGTAGGATGCAAGAATACAGAAGAGCCATGACTTTCAGCTTTTTTTAGGGACCAGAGGTGGCTGCAGAGGCACAGGCTGTCATGTTAAAAGCTTTTTCCAAATTGAGAGAGCATGTGACTTGTTCCCCTGTACAGCAGGTGATACACCTGTGTGTGTGCTTGGGTGTACTTGCTTTAACCAATATTTGGAGTTGAGACAAGCACTCAGAGGTGTGGTGGTGGTTTTGTTCTAAGGGCCAGTCCTGGATTGCAGTGATAGAGAAAAGGCTGCTCTCTGGAACTAAAGGGCTAGTTTGAATTAAGCCTTTTAGACCTACCTACAGTCTGATCACTTGCAAATTTCCCGTTTAAGTGGTATAATTTGAAACCTTCTGCTGCAAGCTATGAAATAAAGGCCTCTTCAAGGGAGAAAACCAACCCCAGACCTTTGTACTTTATCTTGCTATATGAAATGGTGTGGTTTTCAGTGACTGCCAGATCACAAAGTGCTAACTTTGGGGCAAATGTGGGGGTGTCCTTGACTAAGTCTGTTTTCCATTTTTACAGGGTTGGCGTGTTGGAGGACACCTTCACCTGTCTTGGTGTTTTGTGTGCCATTGTATTCTTTCCAATTGGGATTCTGTTCTGTCTTGCACTGAGGCAGAGAAGATGCCCTAATTGTGGGGCAGCTTTTGGCTGAGGGGATGAACGTGGACGTGCTTATGGAAGCTACAACTGTTAGCATACTCTTTCTAATGTAAATGTCATGTACAATCATTTTATTTGCTTCAGACCTGTTTTGTAAAGTGTGAAGAAATTTAGTCTCTTGCATGTAATTTAAACTTAATCTTTTATGAGCATGTGCATTGCAAAACATGAAAACCCAACTTGTTTTCCATGTTTAGTGGCACCTGTTGAAAACTAAATAAAACTGCTTTTCCTTTTGCAATCCTCAATTTGTGGCTGGATTATTAAGTATGTGACTAACATGTCTGATAACATGTACTCTGAAAGTGGAGTTAGTAATCCTAGCTACAAAGAAGGATAAATATTTGCCAGAATCCTTATGATAAAAAGACAACATGGTTTAAGGCTGTACTTGCTTGAGCACAGCAGCTGATTTTGAGGAAAGTGTTGCAAGTGCTGTATGTGCTGCCACTGTGCTAATGGCCCCTCTCTGTCTCCCGAAGGCACTAGTAATAACAAACAGTAAGAGCTCTATTTTAATTAGCAAAGGTTTTGTTTATAGGGCCACACGTGATGTCCTGGGGCTGCAGGAGTAGTGGCCTAACAGCTACAGCTGGTCTGAATTCACAGACAACAATAACATCTGACTGGCAGAAATTTTAGAGAGGCTGTGGCACTGCCCTAAGTAAGGGTTTTTGCATTTTAGGTTATTTAATGCTGATACTGAATTACTGAAAGCCTATATAGAGTTGAGGTTGACTTGCCTCTAACATGCTTTAGAAAATGGGCTCAGGTGTAAGTTACTCCTGAAAAGCTGGTGATTCAAAATGGGATGAAGGGTATTTACACAAAGTGTCCTCGGGCTTGAACTTGAAAGGCAGTGTGAGAGGAGGAGGCACTTACAGACATCACATGCTCATATACTATTTTTTGATATTAAGTAACCAAAAGGCAATTCACATGACATGAATTCACTGTTTATAGTAGTAGAAGCAGGCACAACAAAATGTAGGAAGCATGTACACATGTAAGGTAGAATGACTCAGGGTAAGGATTGGCACTAGCCATGAGAGTTCATAGAGCAGGTAGGAGATGGCACCTGACCAGCACAGTGCTAAAGCACCCAATGCTGAGGCAGAGTGAAGAGGCATGATTATTGCTGTGGGGAAAGTCTTTCAGACAAGGTAGCACCATTGGATTTAGAAAATTGGGGCCTGAGATAAACTGTAAAGCTCTACTTGTGACTTGAATTAAAAACTATTTCACCTAAATGAGACACTATGCCAGTATTTATGCCAGTACTAGGTTCCTTAACCAAAAATTTTCAAAGTTAATCTGTTTTTCTTTTGTGGAAGACTGCAGTAGTGGAGTAACTTCAAAGGCAGCTTTTTATATTAGAATTTGAGAAAAAAATCATGGCACTTTTATTATGACTTTTTATAAAACTAAAGTTTGACAATGTGTTTTAAAGAACGTTATCTTTGAATAATGTGTTGACAGTACAACATTAGACTTAAAATAGGTCTATGTTAACACTTAAATTTATATCTGAACATTAAGCAAAGCATTACAAGTTGTCTATTCTTAAAGGATAAATATTTATTTATAACCTAGAGTGTCTTTCTTAACATACAATCACTTTATACAGGCAGTTCTCTATTCTGTAATAAGGCAGTTGTTACATTGTTCTATTTGGAAAAAAAAAAATCATCATCTTCTTTAGTAAGTGGCATATGCAGGCTTATATTCTAGAACTTACCATTGCAGTTTCCAAATAATGAATGCCAAAAGATTCAGATTTGTGACCTGTTACACTGGTTTACTAGAATATCCAGACTATCTCCAGTATTTTCACAATTTCTACTACCAGAAAGGCATACTGTAGAATCAAGCCAAAGTGCTCAAATATTAGCACAAAGCAGCTACCTCATTAGAAATTATAGGTTAAAAAAAAATTCATTCCAGTATGATTCTATTGTACAGTAATTACATTTAAATAAATTTTCCAAACAAGTTTAGATAGTAATTGTCATTACTGAAAATGGTGTTTATGAGGAGGAAGTACATGTGTATGGACCATATATTCATCGAATAATTGGTGCTGATCTGTCATTTGTTACAGTTGGTCTGAGTTTCACAGTTGCAAAAGGATTTTCTCCACTGAAAAGAAATGCACAAAGTTACTAGGTGGCTTGCCGCAATACAAAACCAAATTTAATCCATGCAGTTTCTTCATCCAAGTTGTTTGAAGACTAAGTTATGGTTTTAGACTAAAGGATTCTGGGCAACTCTTACTTTAACTTGAATTTTTAAGCTTACATGTGAAGGCTCCCTTTGTGATATTTGGGAAATTAATGTCCAGTTAGATTTAGACTTTAACAGCTCCCAGTCTCCAAAGATTTGCTTTTAACTCTCAAAGACATAGTTTAAGTCCTGCTCCCTGTCAGACTATTGGAGATACACATGTTGTTTCTGAGAAGGGCCTATGCAATGTATTTTACCTGATGCCACCCTTGAGAAAACCACAACCAATTTTAGCCATAACGTTTTACCAATACCTAGGAAAGGTCACAGTAATTTGGGAAAAACATCCTTATTTTCCCCTCACAATCAATACAATAAGCAGCCAATATAAAAATCATCACAACTGAATTAGTTTAAAAGCTTTAGAAAACATACCTTAGAAAAGGTGGCTTTATAATGCCATTCATGTCAGGTTTCTGTAAAAGAAGAAGATACTCATGTAGATTTACAAAAGCATGCTACAGGTGATCTCACAACCCTGCTAAGAGACTCATTCAAGCAGACTAAAATATTTAGCTATTTAGAATAATCATGTGGTTCAGCTGAACTGTTGAGAGGTAGTTGTAGAGGGGAAAATTAGAACATCAAAATTAGAAAGTTAAAAAATGGTGTTAGCATTAGTTGGTTTGGATTTTTTTGTGTGGTAACCACCCAACCCCCTCCCAGGTTTAAGATCAGTGGTCACCTGATGTCTAGCTGGGCATTTCATAGATGAAAATATAAAATGAAATGTCACTGCAACAGTCATCAAAAGAAAAAGAACAGAACTACCTGCAGCACAAGTAACATATCATAGTGTTTCTACAGCATCATTTATAAACTGCTAGTTGTCACAGCCAGAGGCCAGGACTAGGCTTGGAGCAGACCTTAGAGTGAACACAGTCAGTGTATCTTCATGTAACTGTAAAATCATGAAGTTAAAGGCAGCAGCCAGCATAGTGACATACTTAAACTAACGGCCTGAAGTGAAGGCAGATTTCTGATCAGTATTATGTAGAGTTTTTTTACACAGCCTGTGTTTAGCTATTGTTGATTTACAAACTACAAGTTCAGGTAGCACCTGTGACTTACTAATAGTGGTGGTGAATAGAAAAGGCAAGAAAACAGCCGATGGTGTGTACATATATGATTTGCCTTGTTTGTACAGGAGTGATACAAAAGGAGGAATAATTTTGCATAGCTGTTGCTAATATTTCACTGTAATGAAACTGCCATGTCTAAGTGTACAATCTGAAAAGACTTGGGTTTATAGCTGCACTTCACACTGTACTTGCGTGCAGAAGTGTTCCTCCTCCTGCTGGCAAAGCTCACCTAACCCCTGGCTCACTGCTGCTGCAGGAGGCCTTCTTTCAGGTGCCATTAAATGGAAACTGTTGCAAAGTATTACCCTCCGCCAGCCGCTTGCACTACATGGAAATTTTGGCAAACAGTTCATTTCTACTTCCCCCCAACTTTTAGTAATAATCATAATGACATATTTCAAACTGCAGACTAATTGCATTGCTTCTAATAGATGCCAGGTAAAGTTCAAAGTGAAGATTTGAGTACACATTCTTGCATGTAAAAGCAGGAATATGCAGTCACCTTTTATGTAGGAGCTTGACTTGTACTAATTATTCAGTCTATGTGGCCATTTTTGTTTTACTAGTTAAAATGTCAGTGCTGAACAAAGGCCTGTAAGCCTTTCTGGCTCAGGTACACCGCCTACTGTACCAGCAGTCCCTCTCTACCATATTCACAATAGCATGCTGCAGGTGAAGAAATCTCTATTTATTTAGGACCTAACTCAGCATGATTCTTAAGCACGTGCTTGACTTGTGATTCCAGTGAAACTGCTCATGTACATCAGTCACAGACAGACTTAGGCCTTAGAATTAGGCCTAATTAGCCCTTTAATTAGAATGAACAAATGCCTGAATTACACGCTACTTCTTACTGAACACCAACCCCCAAAGCTCCATCAACTACTAAGCCTTTTTTCAGTCGATACTGCTCTGCCTAGTGCTGTCCTATGTAACACAGCACAGCACGAACAACTGAACTTGCAGGAACCATTCCTCATCTTCCCTTCTTGAAATCCCGAGCTATTGTTTCTGTGTATTCTGAAACAAAAATAAAATGCCTCAATGAATATTTCCTGCTCCTGCATAAAAGACACTGTAAGCATACTGTTTCACATGTATGTAAATTCTGTACAAGTGTACAAAGCAGCCTGATATATTGTTGAGCTTACTTCCAAAGCCTTACGGGGGCGGGATTGTGACTTGCATGGAAGCAGGAAAGACAAGGAAGCTCTGCAGCTTTCCAGAAGAATGGGAGTAAATAGTGACTTCGGAACGAAACACCTGGGTGCAAGTGCAGTAACTCTCCTCTACTGTTCTCGTCCTTATTTTGTATGGTAACAGGTAAGAACCACCATGGGGTCACAGGAACAACATAGTTGCTATGAGTTACGGGGTACCTCAACAAGAGTAATCATTATTTTACACTCCAGAATTCCTTTTTTTTTTTTAATCTGTTTTCTCTGTGGCAATTTAGGATTGCAAAAAATATATATTTCTTTTCTACTTCTAAGCAGCTGTAAGTTCCCTTTCTGGCCTCCAGAGAGAATATACTGTTCTAATTAGAATTCTGTCCTAGTCTGTTAACTAAATGATCAAAGGAACCCTAGAATTCCAGGTTGGAAGGGACCTCATGATCACCGGGTCCAGATGAACCTCAAGTGTCCAATGTCTGCCATTCTTCTTGGTTTTGCAGTTCAACACAAATGTTAACCCACAAGCCTTAAATTTATTCCTAAAACCCTGAACTAATGCCACAGGACAAACAAAACAACCCTTAAGGTGACTACTCGAGAGCCTGCTGAGGACAGTTAGCCAGGTTAAAGTAGCACAGTACAGTGATACTGAGACAACTCAATGGATTCAATAATTTTTAATCTCTACACTAAGTCACCTTGTCACAGGGCAAAGAACTCACTGTACTGCTTGCTTGGCAACTTCCACAGGCTGATAGATCTTTTAACTATTGTGAACATAAATACATGGAAGGACATGTTGATCCTGTAGGTCTCAGCAGCTAGCCTGAGCCTAAGTGAACCAACATATAAATCTGATATTATGTGATTCTTAAGGCTCACTGCTTCTTTGTCCAAAAATGGAAACTGCAAATGTGTCAATACAGATGCTTGTCTTCACAATCCTTTTAGTTCCCAGATACTTGATTAGAAAGTGACTGAAAGATTAAATTTAATCTTATTTCTTGATATTAGTTCCATGCATTCGAAAGCTTTATTTCTCATAGAAAAACACTGTCCTGGAAAGACAACATCACTGCACAAATTCTATACTTCCTCCACCAGATACTCATAAATAAAACCACTTGAATGTGGATTCAAACATGCTATATTCAAATATATATATGCTAATCTTAGACTGTTCTGACAAAAAGAGATATTTTAATAGGAATATTTAGATTAAAAAAATTAATAACCCCAAACATTGCCAGTCTAGTCTAAATGGGGTAAAAATCTGAGAATAGAGCTTTACAAGTCCCTGTCAAGCAACTTTCATCCTTTTTGTTATGAAAGACTTAGCTCTGCTTCTAGTTCTTCATACATGTTAAGCAAGACAGATTTTTCTGTAATGGAAAGCACTAGCCTTTTTTCCCCTCCCTGCCAGAGAAAAGATACTTTTTTCTTTCAAATTCTGCATCTGCAAGAGATATATTGGCAGTAGTTAGCAGAAGTGTGTGCCTGGGTTGTATCTATAACTGATCTTCTGAAATAGCTGTGGAGTGGCTTTACAAAGCCAAGTACAACTGGAGGGAACATTTCCAAAAGGCCCGTATAGCTGAACCTCCAGCAATTTTTCACATTTTCTGTATTTGTAAAGTTGAGGTGACCTGTTCTTTTAAAAACTAGATACAAGTCTATGATGTGATTACCACAGTGACTTCTTTGAAGTTACACTATTTGCTCAAGAAAGAAAATGTAATTTCCTTTCTTCCCATTTGTTAAAACTGTCTTTTTCCATGCTTCTGATATGCAGATAAGAGTTTAAAATTCAGATGTTACTGACAGTTTATGTAATTTGTGTCATGCTTGTGTTTTTCCAATGGTAGTTTTTTTCTAGAGTTAGTAAGGTATTAGAAGTTATGTGTTTGTTACTCAGTGTTTTTAATTAAACACAGTTCATTCTCTTTGCTTGTCAATACAACAAAGACCTGTTAAACACCTCCAATGCCTAATGACCCAAGAAAAGTGTTGTAGCAATACCTGACATCCTAATAGTAGACTGAAATGAAACAGCAGGAGAGGCGGCTTCTTTAAGGACAACCATTGTTTCCCAGTGCTCTTCCATTTTACAGGAGTACTGTTAAAACTATTCTGTCATCCTTTAACCTTAAACAGACTCTTTCACCATTAGTGAAAATGTGATGCAACCAACTTCCAGTTTGTGCTTTTAAACTTTTAGTTTATTTTACTTCCATAAAGTACAAATTAACAAAGGCCACTTCAATTTCTACTGTATGATTCAACAGATTACTTAGAAAGCAGAAATGTCTGTCACAAGGACAACCCAAAGTTTGTTCAGATGTTATATTGATATACAAAATATTTTAGTCATGCCAATAAGTAACAAAATGTAAAAGTTTTTAGCTACTGGCAGCCAAGTATAGGATTCCTGACTTGAGAAGTTTGCTATAGTACCTACTAATGGAACTTTGCATCTTTCTTTGGTACAGTGTCTCAATTTTACCAGTGACAACTTTTTTTATATGTGTGTGTATATATCTCAAAGTCTTTCGCCATCAAAATGTGATCTCTGCCTCAAGAGGCTTTTTGAAGAAAGTCTCAGAAACATTTATCACCATTAGATATACATCAGCAAAATATTTAAACATGCAGCAAGAAAGAGAACAGTAATTGCTTAATTTGGTCAGATTAACCTTAATTTTGAATCAGTTTGAATGCTGACTTAATAGCAGAAATACTAGCTTTATATACCATTAGCTATTCATAAAAATGTATTTCTACTCAGCTGTGGTTCTGCTGAATATAGATATTAGTACATACATCCCTCAGCAACATCCACAAAACCAACACTAACTTTCATGGGGTTGTGTAAAGCATTCCTGAATACACAGTTTAAGCTGCTTTAAGTCCCCTGTACCCCTCTACCTCTGAAATCACTTAGGGTGATAGATTTGCACTACTTTCCGTGAGAATTCCTTTTTCATGTTTTACAGATTCCATTCCCAAGAAGTTTGCTATGCAGAGTAAATTTCCTAGTACTCTTAGTTATACTCCTGAACAATTCTTCTCCCTTCCCATTACTACAGATGGATTGAAGTGCCAAAACCATACAGTACTCCTGAAGACAGCGGCATCGAGGGGCTGCTGAAATCAAGTGCAAGTAGCTAAGGTAGAATATTCCAGGGTGTCATTTAAGAGCTCAGCTAAGTAGGTCAAGAAAAGCAAGCAGGGCAGAACATTTGGATTCATGGTATTGATTACTTACCAGACCTGCATGTTCGGGTCTGTCGGTTGGTGTTTTAACAGCAGTACCTTTGGAAGGCTCCATTCTTTTATCTGTAGGCAAAGACCCCAGATAGTCTGGTGGTGGGAGGACAACATCACCTTTTTCCACAAGATTTACAGAACTAATACTTCGGATTGGTGCAGGGCTGCAAGACAGAATGCAACAAGTAACAGTTTCAGTGGTTATAATACATCTCCTCTTGCTTACCTTTAGCCCCAGGAAAGCACTGAACTTGAGCTGAAGGTTAATAAAGGCACACAATCCCTTTGAAGTCTGTGGGATTCAAAGTTGGGGTGAAGCTAGTTCTTGGGTCTTCGTGTAAACCATTAAAACATGTTAATGTAATCAAAGCATCATACCACAGACTGTTAGAAAGTATTTACTGTATATGTTACTGAACAACATCATGAGCAGAAAAACAGCATTTTTAATAAATGTTAGGAGAAGATTTGGGCATTTCTGCAAGCCCCACCCAAAATGTTACCTTGGCGTTAGGACAAAGGCTTTTTCCTCTGCTGGTTCTTCTAGTGGTCTAGTATATGATGATGGGAACCATCCTTTTCTGTAATGGGAAAGTTTTTCATATTGTGTAAAATTGGAAAGATCTTTCAAAAGACAACAGTGGACAAAGCAGTAGACTTGGTGAACTGAGATTTAACTTTTAAAGATGTGATTTCTGATGATACAAAATTCTATATATAAAATCTCCCCAAAATAAGTGCAGTGATTTAACTTACAGAAAGACTCCAAGTCCCCAGTCAATAACAACCAGCAAAAAAGGTGGGAAAACATTTACTAATATTTCCTAAAAAAATCTGATGAGACATTTTTCTTTCATGTTTAGATTGGGTAATATATTGATTATCTTACACTTTAGTGGAGTCATGTTCCCCATAAAGCCAACCATCCTTTTCTTCAGCTACAAGAAGTGTGATGATATCCCCCTGTGCAAAGCTGAGCAGCGTCTTGTTACTTCCAGCAGTATGTGGGAAGATTGTCTTTACTTTTTGCCTTTTCATTATATTTAGTCCTGTGGCAACAGAAGTTGAACGTGATAAACTGGCATCATCGGAATTCTCTGTCAAAAAGAAAAAAGAAAAATTAGCCCCACACCAATACAATTAGATACAATTAGTAGTCTGACAGGAAAAAGTAGATAAAGGAATAGTCAAGTGCAAATCAAATTCTGAAACTTTGTAGTGCTTTGGTCTCCACTTAGACACCTCTCAGTTATCTGCCAATATTCTTCATCACCATGCAGTTCTCAATAGCATGTGCATTTATATACACACACCCCCATCACAATGAAGTTGAACCAACAGACAAAAAGTTATGTAAGTTTTAACTTGCTACTTCTTTCCTCTTTTGGCATGAAAAATGCTAAATGTTCACAGCCGTGAGAGACCTTTGAAAATTTTCCATTCTAAAAAAGCATAACTCTGTACAGAGTCCAAGATTTCGTTGTCAAATGTGCCTAGCACTCAACTTCAGCTGAAGCTATGAGAGTTGCAGATACCTGGCACTTTGCAGACACCAGATGTTTACCAGAAAACACCTTAAAGGAGGTCTTAAAATAATATTTTATTTGACCAGTACAGTATATTGTTAAATGTGTTTTTAAGGAAGAAATGCTGCAATTGCTATTATCACATTGAAGAGTTCCACATTTCTTATGTCGTGATCTAGGCCTAGTTCTTTCCCTTCCTTCCCTACAGCAGAGAAAAAAAAAAAATCAATATATTAGAAATTTAGAAAACAAATCTTAATAGGATTTTACATTTCAGGAGAGAAATAAAAGACTGTGCTCATTTTATCCCATGTGCATTCTTCCCTAGCTGCTACATGACCTTAAAGGAAACCAAAACAAGACTGTAAAACTAGTTTATGGTTATTTGTATGCAGTGAAATAATCACTTGGCTGTATCTTGTTCAAAATTAGGGAATGTATTCTTCTGGTAAGATTTGAATTCATAAGAGCAGTTAGGCTGGGTTAATCAGGACAGCCAGGAAGTGGTTAAAATAGAATCTACCTATCTTGTCCTGCATTCTGCTGCAAACAACTCTTCTTGTAACACATTTCTTCAGTTAGGTAACTTACATAAATACTTTGTAAAGACCATTTTTTTACTCTCTATACATCCTGAAATTCACATCATCATAGTAGTCAAGAAGTCCTAAGATAATTTCAAACACTGTAGTACGTCATAATGGCTTTAAACTGCAACAGGGGAGGTTCAGACTGGACATTACGAAAAAAATTTTCACAGAAAGAGTGGTCAGAGAGTGGAATAGGCTGCCCAGGGAGGGGGTGGAGTCCCCATCCCTGGGTGTGTTTAAGGTCGTTTGGATGAGAGGTTGGGGGATGTGGTGTAGGGAAGAACTTTGTAGAGTCGGGCTGATGGTTGGACTCGATGATCCCAAGGGTCTTTTCCAACCTGAATGATTCTGTGATTTACACTTACATAGTTTGCAACAACATAACACCCACCTGCTGAATTACTCAGTTTTTCAGAAGATGTCTTTGGAACCGTTGCAGGATTATTAAACATATCGACAAGTGGACTAGTGTACGCCCTACCTGTAGGGGCAGGGGGCACCTTCGATGCATTTTCATGATGTGGATAAATATTTCCAATCTAGAGTCACAAAAACAACAGTATCACAATACTGAGGAGACACTTATAACTTATTTGCAACATTAAATTCTAGAAAGCAATTCTTAAATATGCCCAAATGATACATATTTACACCCATCAGAAAGTCCTCATGTTCCTGTGAAACTGCTCATAGAATAGTTTGTAAGAGGCTTCTGTCCCTCAATAAACGTTTGTTATTGGGAATGCTGTGATAGCCTTTTTCCCCCACAAATAGTGCAGTTACACCTAGATAATCTCCAGATTTATTTAGAAGTTTACTGATATCATTTAGAAATTCAATAAGTAATGGTGACACAACATACAAATAGGCAGAATTTAGAATTTAACCTGTACTCTAATATGCTAATAAGAATCATGGAGGGAAGAAGGAAGAAGGAAAGAAAATAGAAAATAACATTTTGTTAAAGTTTATATTGAACTACTGATTCCATAATTACTATTACTTGCAGATAAGAACGTAGGAAGTAAATTGGTTAGAACAAAAGTAGTCCTGATGCTGGGCTCTGTAGAAAAGAGTCCCAGGCACCTGACTGAAAACTGAGCCTTGCGTGGATCTGTGCTTCTGCCTACTGCACTGTGTATTCTTCCAGCAGCAAAGCTTTAGTGTAACGCTGTTGCTTTCATACCCAACCCGTATAGTCCAACCAAGGTACGTTACAGACTCCATCCCAAATGCTTCAGCACAAAAGCAGCTGGTGCAGCCACTCCCATTCAAGAGAGAACCTTTAACCTCAAAGAACATACCATGGTATTTCTCTCTATCATTGGTGAAGGCTGTGGAGTTCCTGATATCGGAGTGGAACCAGGTGTCCTTATTTCATCTATCATCATTCTGACTTTTTCGGGCACTTTGGTGGCATCGCTACAGATTTCCTGCCACCCAGGCAGCTTGGATTTTAGGAAGTCCGCACACTGCATTCAAGTTTAAAAGGTATTTGTCAAAGATACTCTATTCCATAAAATCACACAAATCTAGTGGTTAATTTTCATTATAACAAAATAACAACACTAGCAATATGGAAGTCTCTTCAAGGATTTTTTTTAAGTAATACCTCTCTGAAACACGTAATATGTTGCAGAAAGAGTGTCCTTTTCCAGGGTCAGATAATGGAAATACCGGATCAGTCCATATATTTTTTCTTAATATAAGATTTTTTAAAAAGTCACAGTAACCCTTTATTGCTGCTACAATACATTTAAGGGAATATTGCATTGTAAACATTTTCTGTGAACAGATCACAACACCTGTCTGGCACTGCAGTGTTCTTAAGTGCTATCTTGGCTATTCACAGCAGTCTGATCTCCATACCACAGGAAATACTGAAGATCTCCTACATGATTAGACTTTAGGAGTTTCATTTCTGTTTACACTCACACCACTGACCTGAACGTGATAGAAGTGCATGTGCTGGGTAAAGCTGCAATGCTTGTCAACCAGAAAACAGAATCTTCTTTTTTCTTCAAGGAGAGCTTCTCTGCAGCCTTCTGCAATAAATCTCTGAATATCACTCTGTCGAGAGCTCACGGTTTCCAAATACTAAGGAAAAAAAGAAAAAAAAATAAATATACAGTCTCATAAGTTTTATTTGCCACTACATCCAATTACTGAAGCAAACTCCAAAAGCCTTAGAAAAAGTTTTTGGAAAGGTGGGTGGGATAGGGTGGCTCCACTTCCAAGGTTGCCTCTTTTCATGCACACACCTAACCTCCCTAATCTCATCAGGTAAATGTATATTCTCATTACAGGCAATCAAAAATCTATATAGTGGGTGGCAGAAGTGAAACAAAACAAGGAAGTCTTTTAGACCTAAATAAAATGCTGCAGTAAATAAGAATGACATCAAAGCAACTGTGCTGAGCAGTTTTGAGGCCACAGGTGTTCTAATTAGACTAATTACCTTCATCTGCTCCATAGCAGTTACATTCACCCTCACAAAACTATGATGAATCTCTGCCTCATTTTAGAGAGGGGAAGATGAGTTACTAAAAAGACTAAACTATATTTGTCTGAGGTTATGAGGATTCATGGCTAAATTAAATGCTGTGATTAAATGCTAATCTCTGGATTCTCAGTCCATTACCTTAAAAACCCACCTGTTATGAATGCAGGTTAAAAGACAGGTAGTAAGAAACAGGAGCTAGTAGTATTTATTTTTACTATACCTTGTTATAAACAAAGCTTTCTTTGAAAAGAAAATTCAAATAGAAAAATATGAGGGAAAATATATATAAGCTAGCATAAGGTTAAAGTATTGTGCAAGTAAAGATACCAATGGCAGGTATCTTCTGAGAGATACCTGACAATCAGAATATGACTTCCTAATTTAAGTTTTCATTGCCTTGCCATTTCTTATTTCACCTCAAGATGGCAACGCTGTTTCAAGATCAGTAGCAGAGGTAATAAGTGATTACAGATGTTGGCATTTGCCTACTCTGGGAAATTAATTCATAGCAAATTACTACTGAATTTGCATAGCACAGCTGACCCCCTGTGTAAACCTCTGCATAAAGGTGTCCTTACAGAGGTACTTAAAAAAATAATCAAGCAGTGGTCAAGGGATGAAACCTAGAAACTAAAGCAGAACTCTCTGAATATGTACAGAACAGTCTGCCACTGAATTTCAACTGGAATACATACTCTAGGAGTGCCTTTAATATAAACCAACTTTGAGGAACCAAAAATGCATGTTCTTTGAAATTGTAGAGTTTAACTGTTGCCAAACAACTTGGAGGCATTATGTGTAGTAACTAATAACACTGCGTATACAAAAATTGGGGTAAGGTTCAGAAGTCAAATTTTAAAACAGACTCTCATGTGACCTGTAATAGCTTAACATTTTCTGTTGACCAGTTCTCATACAAAGAAAGAAACAAGTAAGAGACAGTACACTGACCTCCATTTCTTTATGTTCATATTTCATTACATTTCGTGCTCCTTGGCTTTTCCTTCTGATTTTTTTCAGCTCAGCCTGAGACTTCTCTAAAGAATCTAATTTGCTTCTGTGTTCAGTTTGGTACCTCTTTAAAGTTGCCTGCAATCAAAGCATTTAAAACATCTCATAATGCACTCGGCCATGTACGTGGGTAAGTGACTAAAAATCATTACCATAATCTGCAAGATATTGCTAATACACATCAAATTGAGTTTCACCTTTCTCGACTTCAGTTTAAAAATGCTATTAAGTCATGCATTGGTTCCCTCTAACTCAAAACAAGCATGAAAATTTTTGCCGTGTTTATGTATCTAAAGCTCGGTTCTAACATATCCATTAACTAACTGTTAGGGAAAAATTTCTGAAAAGTTCTTTGACTAGAAATAGATAAAATATGACTTTTAGAATTGAATGTACTTACATTCATATATTTTACATCCAGGTCTGTTTTCTTCTCCAGTTCAGATATAATTTCTTTATGAAATTTTTTGAACTTGAAAAGCAAATGAATGGTTATTAAAAATTGGCAAAAGTAATTTATCATTTCAAACGGAAAATACATTAAAAAAGGAATTGTTTAACTTACACTCTCCTCTAGACTGTCATTAAGTTTCTTGTGTGTTCTTGAAATTTCTACCAGAACTTGGCCTGTTGATAAATATACAACCACATTTGTTTCTTTCATAAAGTTCTGAAGTTAGTTAACTAAGAGCGGTAATAAAATAGTTTAACCAATATATTCATTAACTGGAATACATTTAAGAGGGATATGAAATTTCTCACTGTTCCTCATCATAGCAGTTTAAATAACTAACTAGATCTGGCCACAGACAAACCAAGAAGCTCTTAAGTGACAGAAGACTAATTAATCATGCATTATTATGCAAAAGGAACACGGAGTGCCAGACAAAATAAATAGTTTTTTCTCTCCAGAATAGCTCATATTGATTTAGTAAGAGCCTCCTTTCTTGCCAACTCAGAGAACAGTACACAAGAACTAGAGATAGTTGTTACTATCCAAATAGTTGCTATTCATTTTTTAGTCTCAAAATTAAATGTTAATGTTTATTAACTAACTGCACCTTCGGAATTAACAAAGTAACCTTTCACATTCATTCACAGCACACCTGCTAAGACAGATCCAATACATATGCTGATTAATTTTCTGTGCTGTTTTATCAGCAATTACAGCCTGACTGTATGGCATTAACTAACAGCCAAAAAGCAGATTTCTCAGCAGATCCTAAACATGCCTACTATGCTCTGCTGTCTCCCAGCACACAGTTACACAGCTTACTTTTAAAGGCAAGCACTTAAAAACTGAACTGCTTCACTTTGCTTTAGGAGGATATAGAGGAAAAAATACCTCAATCCTTTGGGTGTGGTTCTGTGTGCAAACCAATGTAAACTGTGCCTGCCGCAGTCCTGCCCTGTGCGCAGACAGCCACATCACCCTGCTGTGGATCCAGATGGCCACACCAGCCCCACTCCCTCCTTTGTGCTGGCACCACACGCTGCGTGTGTGCCAGTCTCAGCCAGGAGATTGCAACATAACTGCTGAGAGGAGTCGTTGGAAGTGTCCTGAAGCACCCAGTTTCACTTCACCCAAATCAGACCTGTAGATAGTTACCAGGTCTCAACCAGGAGCTAGTACAAAAAACCAGAAGTGCCTGGGCTGCGATCAGATTCCCAAACTGTGTCACATCTGAAAGTCTCGACTAGAGATGTATTTTACTATCACTTCATTCCCACAGCATGAGCAGCAGGTTCAGTTCTGCAGCTGGTTCACTGGCATGCCCCCTCCAGTAACCCATCTATTCCTCAGTCAACCCTGCCGTTATCCCATCGTGAAGTATTTGCCATACAGGTGCCTGCAGTGTTAAGCCTGCAATAGTGCTGTCCTAATGTACAGGCAGGCCTTACAAAGCTACACACAGTTCTGTAATTCTGATTACTTATCACCAGCAGAGTCCCTGCAAGGGACTGCTCTGGGTGACACCTCCTATTTGTTATCTTAACTGATTCTGTTTCCTTTTTTCAAAGGGAAAAGAGAAAAGGACACATTAACTGTTCAACACGCTGCTTTACAAATCTGTTCTACTATCCATATTCTTTGAGAACACCTCCTGGGTCAGTCAGCCAAGACTTACTATAATGCTTCAGCAACTTCAGGTGCACACAAAAGCTCCCAAAAGGTACAGATAAATAAAAAATTTGTGTAAAATGAATTACAGAACTTATCATGAGATCCTTCTATCTTCTCCCTTCTCAACATCTCCCCAGCCATCAAAACCTGTCTCCCCATAATAATGCTGGTGATCTGGTAACCTTCCTGTATAACGCAGACGCATTCCCATAGTGCCTGGGTATGTATTACCACCTTTCTCCCTTTTTATCTGTCATTCTCAAGTTAGGATATCTCAAAATTTTAGAGTCTCTGAAGTGAGAAGTGTCCTGTGAAGCAGTATGACACAGCAGATCTTTAAATAATGTAAAATGGGGGTCTGTATTATTGTCCAAGGGGAAAGATGAAGCAGTTCAGGAAGAAAAAAACATGTCTGTCTCCTGGCTTTTCAGGGATCC
The DNA here is from genome assembly GCF_965140245.1 of Athene noctua. Taxonomy (NCBI): domain Eukaryota; kingdom Metazoa; phylum Chordata; class Aves; order Strigiformes; family Strigidae; genus Athene; species Athene noctua. Next base: position 10,907,619 of record NC_134051.1, on the reverse strand, counting down.
CTTTTCATGCCCCAGACCCACCTCTATGTCTCTTTGCACACCAGGCTAGAGGAGACATGGCAGAAGGAATCAAAACACAGTGAAAACAGTCAACCCCTTGATTAGCAAGAAAAAGGAATTCTCACTCAGGACGGTAGATAGGAAAGAGAGAGGGATGCAGTGTTTATTTGATATAGATACTGTTTTTCTGAGTCCTTCTGTACAGCCTACAGAGTGCTATGCTGGTTTTGTTTATAAAGTTGCTGGGGACTACAGAAATATAAATACTATGAGAAGTGAGAGGTGCTATAGTCATTAGTTGCTCATGTGCAATAGAAAAGTAAATACAATGTAGTTACACAAACACTTGAAGTAACAGACATGAGTAAGCCACTGTTATTTTAAGGCTGTAGAAGTGTACACACTCCATAGCATTTCTGTTCCACCACACTCAGCTGTAAAGATACATATTAGACCATAATGGCCTTTTAAAATAGAAGAGTTTTGTAAACACTTACCTGCAACTTAAAATGGAAAATAGTTAAATCAGGAAAAAAATAGTCAAGAAATACTAATAAAATTACAAAGCTTGGTTTTAACCACACAGACTAGAGAGCTATTTCGGAAGTTATAGAAATTCAGGGTGTGTTGAAACGGCCCTCAAAATAATTGCCCTTATGGATTTTTGTTCTTTCTAAAATGAACTTACTCTCCCTCTTTGTGAAAAGTACATTCTGAGAATCTGCTGCCAAAGCAGCACACTTAACTAATACTTGGCAACGCCAACGCCGCCAACCCCAGCGTTCCAAGTACTGACAGACATCTAACAACGTCGGGTATTGACTCAGCTCTCGCATCGCTCTTTCACACTCCCTTCCTCTGGCCTGCCCTGCCACCACAGTGTAAACGCTCAATAAAACAACCCATTCACCTGGTGTGTCAAGAATGGAAAACCTGACGCTCGGAGGTTGTTATTTTTGTCTCACACAGCACTTGAACTGACTGCAGCCTTCAAATCTTTAGTCTTTGAATGCTTGGTTAGAAACAGGTTTTTTCATCTTTATTACAAAGGATACTGCCAAAACATGTCCTGAAATGAAGAGAACTTTAAAAACTATACTTCCTTCTAGATGGTTTGTGCTGGATTATTTTACAAGTTTATTTTAGAGTGTTCTAGAACACTTAAATAGTATTTTTAGATATCAGTGACTGTATCTCTAACTGCATTTTCTTTTTCTCTCAACCAAAGGCTCCCTGTGCGCAAAAAACCACTTTATGCTGGAATCTCCTTACTGCCACTGGTAACCCACAGACACTGCATGTACTGGCTCACCCATTTAATTTCCTCTTTCATGTTTTGAATCAACATTTTGAAAAGAACTCATAGTAAGCGCACTCTAACCTATTAAGATTTAAATTATAGTTTACATTATAGGTCAGATTCTTCTCTTTGATTAAACAGAGAATGTTTTTACAGTGAACATATACCATGGGTTTTTACTGCCACTTTAAGATAATAGGTTAGCCACTTTTTGATGTGCCTCCCAAATAAGATTTATACAAGGAGACAAGTTTATGTAATTCAGGAAAACCAAAACAACTCCTAGCTTATATGTAACAGTGTTCAAGTAGAATAGAAACTTAATGACTTCATTATATTTTGATTTTATTTACAATGGTGAATTATAGAATAGCTCTAGACAATTGGTTACTCTGAATTAACAACAGCATAACTCAAAGCCAGGCTCTAATGTTCAGTAATTATGTAACTTCTAAAAAAGCAGAGAAAACTACCTAAAGACAAATATGTATTTTTCACCTCAAGTAAAAATAATTTTGCTGTGTATTAAAGCTGCTCATGATCAGGTTTTATATATGAGAGCTTGTAAGACAACAACCACATATTAACCTTTTCATCATTTACTGGAAAACCTCACACCTATCAAACATAGTGACATGAGTAGATTGCATGATAACAGACCACTAGTCCAATTTGTGGCTGACATACTATAAACCTGAACCAGTTTAGGCATCATATTATGCAATAAATTAATAAACCAAAACCACCGGTCTTGATAAGCATAACTATTAAAACACCTGCCTTTCAAAGATACTTTTTTCTGCTTTCCATTCCTCCACACCCTGAACATGAAATCTTTGTGACTAAAAGAGTAGGGGTATATTAAATATTCCCACATTTATTTTAGAAAACAAAAATGTAGTTGTAAATGTTTATAGATACTTGTTGTGTTATTTTCTATTACCTTACAAGTGCAGTACAGGAAAGAGAAGAAACTCTTTCAGATAGGGATTGGGGGGGGAACATATCAAATGTCTTAGATAACTTAAAAATAACACAAATATTTCCCGTGCATGATTTTTGAAACCATGCTTTGTAATACAGCTGTAATTCAAAGTATGACCAGGAAGAGTAACACCAAGTTCCACAGTAAATTTATTTTAGTTTGAAATAGGTTCAACACACAGACAGGAAGATCTTTTAAGCTGAAACTTCAGAAATTTGTGGAATATTTTTAAGCTTAACCAAGGCTGTTTGTTGTCTCTATATTTTCTATTGAGAAAAGAGGACAGACTAGAATTCCATTAATGCTGTTGGTTTGTTACCAAAGACAAAAATAATCACTAACCCAAAATGTCTAAGTTATTTCCCCATACACAGCATCCCACAAGCAAGATGACATCCTTAAAAGACTGTTTTCACAGTAGATGAACAAGAAAAGCAATTTCTAACAGGTATACTCATTGTAATGCCAGAATACAGAACTTGTGCAGCAGTTACATTTCAACCTCACTGTTTGCACTGGGTGATCATACTGGTTATTTATCTTTTTAGTTTATGTTGACCTATGAACAGAAGACTAGAAAAATTAGTTCACGTTAGAAACAAAAATTGAACTCAACAGAGTTCTGTCATAGAAAAATATTAACAGCTACTAACAAAATCGCTTAAACTTGTAAAATACTAAATAGCTACATTAGAAGTATTAATTGCATCACCTTACTTGAAATATACTTCAATTTTGTTTTATTTAGAGGAGGTCACTCTTGAAAAATTTCAAGTCTCTTAAATGAAAGACAGACTTAGATGTCTGGGAGCAAAGTGCTTAATTATATCATTTATCTCCTGTTGTCCTATTTTGCATTCAGGGCAGGTCTAGTAACTTCATGTCTTGGAGATGAAACCATGCAATTATTTACATTAAACAAGAGAATGAAAGGCTGAGTCAAAGCTACACTTGGAGACAATATAGTTCAAGTATATTATTAGATGCCATTTCTGTCAGGATGCTCTTTCTTCCAAGCTACCCTTTGCCCAGAAGAAAGGCACATATAACAAGGGAAAGTTAGAAACAAAGTGCTTTGAAGCCAGTAGCTCCTGAAAGGTAATAAAATAGAAGAAATACAGTATAACAAATAAATGATTGAACAAAACATCTGTTAAGCCTCAAATGCATTAAATGTACCGTTCTGTTATAGGAAGGATTTATTTGTACAACAGATCCTTTAAAGGCCAAAAGTCTTCATGGAATTTAACGTGAAAGAATAAAATCATAAAGAAGGACAAAGTAATGTAAAACTTCCCAAGCTCTAACTGTACTTTATTTCTAATACAATTTGTCTAGAATGCTTTAGAAAACCCACAATCTGTAGAATTAATACCAATATGCACATAAATCAATAGGACTAGGTCAAGTCTGCCTTTCCTTACTGCATGAACGAACATGAAGTAAGAAGCAAGGAGTAAATCTCTCTGTAGTTCATTTTACAAAACGGCATTGATACATGAAATGTCATTTTATGAAGGTGACTGCCAAAGGTGAAGAATAAAAAAAAAGGAATAAAACCTTCAACAGAGAAAAGGGGAAGAGATTTCAGAGTATAATAAAGTATTTTAAGTTCACTATACATGCTAGATGCCCTGAAGCGGCACCTCCAAATACTGAGTTCTGTTTTACTAGAAGAGCAAATAAACTAAAAAAAATAATCTGTAAATAAAACAAAAATCGAAGCAAAGAGAACTTCACATTCTAAATGGCATTCTCAGATCAATTTTTATTTTAAAATATGTGGAGTTCTCACTCAGGCTGTGAAGAACAGATATGTTTTGGCAATATAACAAGCAAGTATGTTAATTAAAACAGATTAAACATGGGTTAAAGGAAGTGAAAAAACCTCCACAGCACAATAGTTGAAATCTGTGTATTCATGTACTAGTCCAGTAAAATAAAATCCAATGGTGATATTATGAACCATACCAAATGAAAGTGAACATTATGATGCTATTGGACATGTAAAAATTAAAGTGCTATACAGTTAAAGATATCTAGATATAAAAATATAGTCCTGTTAATAGCATGTGTTGTCAAAGTTGTTTACGTTAGGCTCCCATACAAAATAAACTGCAGCAATTATTCATTTAACGTACAAAAATAGTCTCATGCTTTCAGCTCCCCTTTATGTAAGCATTTTATATGAAGTTGCTTTCAAAGCATCATTTCTCATCTAAAGTTAGCTCACAATATTTCAAGTAACTATCTGAAACTCATTTAATGCTCAGTAAGAAGTTTCCATTTCTCCATAGCTCAGTTTTACCACTTTTTTCACAAGTTCCATTACTCCTAAATATTTAAAATCTTTTTAGCTATTTTATGGTCTCATTGATATAGAGGAGAAAGAGGTATGCAGGGTCTTACGAATTTTGGAAGACTCTAAGTATCTTGCCTCCATGTCCAGACAAAACCAGTAAGCAACAAATAGGATTGTAGAAGACACTGTTGCTAATTTTGTGAGTTGGGCACCTGTCGTGTTAGGTGGTGATGAACTCACAGTACTTTCTCCTCCTCATAGGGCTTCTCTGCCTGTGTTCCTCACATGGCTCTCCAGTGAAAAAAAAATAAAAATTCTAGTGCATGCACAGAGGCTTTTATATATGTTTGACCACAGTCAAAACTTCATCTGCTTTAAGTTAAAAATCAAGCGGGGGGGGGGGGGGGGGGGGGGGAAAGACTATGGCCTTTTTTTTTCCAGTCAAATAATTTCTTTCCAGCTATATCATACCCGCATACTTTAACAGGACTCCACAGCTGTTTTAATCAGCAGAGACTACTTTCTAGGTACAACATACTTTCTTCTGTTGGAAAAAGAGGACCTTTCATTGTTTTACTTTTACAGCAAGTGCCAAGTTTGTGCTTCCCAAAATATTTGCTTAATTTGGATATGTACAAGTTCGAATGCACATATAACATACATACAAATACGTATCTATATCTCACTGACAGCCTGTTCCCTCTGCACTGGAGCCAAATAACATCAGAGAAAAAAATTAGAAAATAAAGGTGGCTAGTAACAGGCTACCACTGCTATTTTCTCAGTCATCCTCTCTCCTAACAAGCTTCTTGGAGCCAGGCAGGAGCATACAGCTAACTGGATAAATTGCACTGGTGGCAACAGCTCAGCCGTGGCCACCACCTTCTCAAGGACCTCTGTCTTCCAGTCACACGCTTATTATGTTGTGGAAGTGGCTGGAAAAATGCATTCAGGACCAGCTTTATGATGATGGCTGGGATTTTAACCAGAATTAATTTACATCTCTAAAGGGAAAAACAAAAAAACTAACCACCAATTCTCAGCAGCTTAGCTGTGTATTATTTGGAATAAAATTTGTTAGAATGCATACTTGGCAATGCTCTTTAACACTCCCCTGTTAGGTTACAATTGCTCTCAGCATGAGGAATATAATCAAAGAAACCTGCTATTCAAAAATCCTTTTCCCATTTCATAATTAGACAAACAGTGAAGGGATAGATCACAGTTCACTTCTACTGTAGTAGCCTAGCACCTCTTATTTATGATACAGTTTGCTTTTGTAGCTCAGGATCAAAATTCTGTAGTAATCTTTTCCTTGTCCTAAAACTTTGCTGATGGTCATGTGGGGAAAAATAAATAGTGTAAGACTGCATAATGAAGTACTTTCCCAGTACATAAGACAATTAAAATTACTTGAATTAAAATTATGACTTTTCTTTAAAACTTTGGAATATTTAAGTATGGAAAGATACAAAGAACTCCTCAGCTCTTTATACCGTAGAAAGTCTACGACTGTTTACAAAAAAGCCATATTCAGTTAAACCCAAGATCAACTTGCTTTTAAAATATACTTGACTAAAATTAATGCCAAATTCTTTTAGCTTGACACAAGGGATTTTAAAAAGTACTACTAAATTCATACCACGCACTACATGCTGTAGAGTGGGCCATGAACTGTTCATAAAATAGCTATTCCCCCATAAGACTTTACAAGAGACAATACTTAAGAAATTATCAAGACCATTCCAACTTCCAGTTACTCCAAGTTTGTTCTTGGTGTGATGCTCCTGTTTTACAATTTTAAACGGAACAAAAGTATTAGCTTACATTATATTTTAAAGAGGAATGTGACTTGATTACAGTTTTAGCAAAGTTCAGTCTGCTAGTCTAATTCCCCTTTCTCCCAAGTTGCTTTGATCTTAGTCAAAAAAATTCAGAGATTAGAATTTTTTTAAACCTACTATATCACTGAACAGATGTTAATTAACATGAAATACACATCTTATTTCAGATGATTGGTAAGTATAGTAACTAAATTTTAATGTTAAAAAAAGGAAAGGAAAAACATACGCCACATAAATAATGCATGAAAAATGGCAAACTTGTTTCTCCACCTGTTACTCCATTACCAATATATACAAAGACTGCTGCAGGCATTTATTTTTTTTACCCAAACATAAAACCACAATATATTAAGGTATGTATTTCAGAGACTGATCTTTCATAGGGCCTTGAAAGCCTTACATACAATAGCTTTTCATACTTCAGCCGCAGTGGTGTTAAACAAGTGACTTGTAATCCTTACACAAGTCAGGTGCAAAGAAAGTAAGTTACAATACAACCACAAGCCTGAACTTGCCTGTATGAAGCTCTGCTGGTTTTAGGCAGATTAGTTAGGGAAGATTGTACAATAGAGCTAATCTGTTTTTCAGCAGGACTGGACAAACAAATCATGCTAAACAGCAAAAACTGAAATTCTTTACAGGTTTCCAGTACTAGAGGATAAATGTTTATTATAAATGTTACATGAAATTCAATAAAATGCAAGGACTCACAGCAATTTTTATTACAGCATTTTGGAACTGCCACCAAATTTCAGAGTCCTGGCACTGTCCAAAAAAAAAAAATCCACACCTAAATTGAGCTGAAAGTTTTGATAGAAGTCTTCTCAGAAGTCCAAAACAACTGGTTTTGGCCCCCTTGTCTTCGGAATGTTAGTAACACATGACATACTGGGGTTTTTGCTTAGGAATAATTCATCAGGAAGACCTGACTGTACATACAAAATATAGTCAGACCTTAAAGGATTTACAAGCTAGTGACATATATGATGTCACTTTCTTCACAATGTTGTCATTTACTTTCTATTTTCCACCTATTTCTCTCACTGAAAAGAATTAAGCATATGTTCTTTACACAGGCTCTCAGGCTTATTTCTTTGCCAACAGACATACGTGGGGGTGACAGTGAATTAAAACTCTTCATTGCTAAGCGTCAGCTGAGGGAGAACGGCCTCCTGCCTGCTGTACTAACCCCAGCACCTTGTGATTGTACTATGCTGGGCAAGTTGAAAGCTGCTGAAGAACACACACCTGCCATGCACGCAGAATGCCAGTTCTCACACTTCCAAATTACTCTTTTCTAGACAGACATACTAGCCACGATCTACAACATATTGCATGTACACACAGGTGAAGTTTGGAGCATCCTCTCCAGGGCTTCCACTGCAAGATGAAAAATGTCTTCGCTACCTATGAGACTCATGTGAAATTCATCTGTTCCAATATAGTCAGATAATCTTAAAGGATGCCCCTCGTGGTGTTTTCTCAGGCCTTTAAGGCACAGCATGAAGATATCAAGTACACACTCACTGTAGGTGTTCTGAATATCTAATTTTTCCCTTGAAGGTGTGTGACCACATGTGTCATTATGGATGTTCTGTGCTAAACTCCAGAGTCATCGTGCCCAAGGAGGTGTTCTTACAGCAGCAGGTACAGAGGCACAACCCTGGTCTAAGCTACCACGCTACAACCCTAACACCGTAACGATGCAGCATAAGTACTGCCAATGCTACCCGTGAACTGTTAACTGCCCTGAGAAATTCAGGGCTATATACTGTAAGAGTGTTAAACCCTTATAACTGACTAAAATCAGGAGAATCAGCTTCAGTTCACAGGTTGCTGTAAAAAAAATAATACTGAAATTGACTGAATAATATGACCAATTATCTAGAATTTAATCTGAAAAAATAACTGGAAAAATATCAGAGTCCTATAAATGTCTTCTTCCATTGGTGCTACTGCAGTTGTTCCTGAAGAACCTCATATTCACATATTCAAAGAGTCTTTCATATTCTATTCCTCCCTCCAGCCATTTCTAGAAACAGAAATTTGTACCTTATCTGGAAGTTTTCATAACAGAAGTTACAACAACATGATTATATACAGAAGCAGCTTTTTTTGGGGTAGTCCAATAAGAACAAGCTGCAATATCGATTTTTAAGCATTTACATTCTTTATGCTTAATAACAAACCCACACCTCATTCAATCCGTTTCTTGGTAGTAACATTTTATATTTTAGCAGGGAAAAATTATAGATCTTAGGAGCAACAATCACCAAAAGATCTCAAGCCAATGACTATTTGTTCAGCTTCACTGTATGACACCACATGACCACTCATTATCCAGGACATGTTTTGTGGCAACCTTCTTCACTGATTATTTCTGTTTGTTAATTATGGTTCTGGATATCAACATGGTAACAGGTTTCTCTTGCTTTTCTTTTTGGTTTATTAATAGCACAGTGCTAAGTATTCTCCACTCTTCATGTACACTAACTTGCATGAGCTTTCGCTAGGCCACTGACAGGGCACGTATTTATGAGTATCTGAATAGTTAAATTGATTTATAAATCAGTGAACATATACAGCTTCCAATAGCTCCGCAATAGATGGCCAGGCAAATTATTAGATGCAGAGTTAAGTTGTTCATACTTAAGAATCTGAGACTGAAGTTTTTCTTTCTTCCAGCAGACTTTTATCAAAAGATTACATGCAGAATACTGAACATCAAAAGCCACAGTACTGATTCTAGAGGAAAATAAAGTTGTCAGTATGATTGTTTTAACCTTATAAATGACCTTGAAAAGTAGAACTATAAATAGCAGAAAGTTTCCACTAATCCAGTTACTGGTTTCATCAGTATAAATGTATCTAGAAAGGCTGGCTCATCTCCTTCCATCTTTCTGTGGCAGACTGGAGGCCTATATAGCACAAGCCCAGAATGTTATTGTAAGATTAGAAGACAGAAAACTTCTCTCCTGAAAAGACACGAGTACTTTGTATTTCCTTTTTAAAATAGGTCTCTGTGTACTTTCCTTTCACAAGCAGAGAATGGAGTGGCTTCTTCCAATGCAATCTCGTTATAAATATAGTAGAAGAGCAGTTTATTAATGCTCCATAGGAAAAGCTGGCTTGACATACTAACTACTTAAACTGCAGCCTCTAAGCTAGTTTCCCAGAAGTTTCCACCAGATGAGGTGCTAAAGAGGTTCTGTAGTTGCTGGCACACTTCACTTGCCTTTCTCTCCAACATAATCTATTTCAAAAGCAGAACATTTCCACTATAGAAGGGAGGACACCAAGGCAGTAAGCAAGATGTGACAAGAAGACAGATCTCTCTAGTTTAAATGAGCCGGTGGAAGGAAGGGTGGTAGGTGTCATCTTTCTAAAACAAATGAAATAGGATTCCAGCTGAAAAGGTCGGTCAATTTATATGCTAAAGCAAGCCAGCAACTCTGCCTGCCTGCCTGCCCCTCTCCCTCGTTGTTTTTTTTTTTTTGTTTGTTTGTTTTTTGTTTTTTTGTGGGGTTTTTTTTTGGTTTTTTTTTGGTTTTTTTAATGTTGAAGTGCAACTAGCTACTTTGATCCTAAACGATAGGATTTTGTCTTATTCTGCTTGGCTTTCTCAATAGCACTTAAGTGTCACTCATTACTATCATAGAGTAAGAGAGCTCTAGCTTTGAAAAGTACCTGCTCAAGTGGCAATTTTGCTTAATCAGGAAGGAAATAAACAGTTTTGAATGACAAATACTTGCAAGATAGCATTTTAAAAAGATGGTATTGCCTTACATTACAGTCTGATTAGAAATTTCAGCAAGGAGATATGTTCTTTTTAAAAAAATTAAACTTTTCCAATTCTGTTCCAAAACTTTTTCTATACAAGTTGGCCACTTTAAATATTTTTCTATATCAGAAACTTTATTTCAGCAAATAGAAGTGAGGAGAGAGAAGTCCACAGGATTTCTTAGTTGCAAACATAAAATGGTTATCACAAAAAAAAATCAGAACCCTAAGGATTGAACTACTGATTACATTAGTATTAAATTTACATGATTAAACTGTTAATTATTAGTTTGCTTTAAAAGCAGCTAGTTACCAAAGGATCTCTGTTATCCTGTTAGATGTTACTCAAAAGTTCTGACTTACTAGCTTACTCATACAGATTCATAAAAATGCTAACAATTGGATAAATTGCTAGCCTGTTCACTAATCATTAGCTTATTCTCTTAACTAACTGATGGTTTATCAACCTTGACTCTCAAACTATTATGCGGTTACCCCAATAACTACAGACATTTGGCTAACTGCAGAATAGTATAAGGGCTCCCCAAAGAAACATGCATATAAATAATGCCTGCCCTCAGCTATCCACATGGTAGTATTACTATATTACTACATGTATTACTATATCACTTCACATGTGAGATTTTGTATTTGAAAAAGCATGACAAAGTTGTGAAGAGTTTTAAAGTTTCACCACTTGATGAGCAACCTCCATTTTGTGAATACATTCAAATACTTTTAGACTCAAAGCACAGTCCTTTCTTTTGTTCCTGAGAAGAATATCAAGTTCAGGGCTCTTCCTGTGTCGGGCAAGAATTCCACTTACTATGCACATCATTACAAATTTTATTTTTTTTTCTACCTACCCACCTCTCCCTATCTTGTGACTACCACAACCCAGAGCAATCTTTTAGTCCAGCACTTGCTTTTCTAGATCACCTGTAGTGATTTTTTAACCAGAATATTTTTCTTGTAAAGAACCCAAAATTTTTCCAAATTCTTACATTTCAGACTATAGATGAGCATAAGCTTTTGCACACCTGTTTCCAGATAAGTTTTAACAGAATAAGACTATGAAAACAATAAGCCTGTAACACAGAGTAATCTTTAAATAATCAGTCTTGGTTAGATTAGGAAAGAGATTGATCTATGATTTTCCTTTTAACATGCTGAACTTCTGGAGTTTAGTTCCATTGGTCAAGACCACACAATGTAATATTCTTCTTACAATTGGACTTTTCATATTTTGAGAAGCAATGAATAATTTACATTTATTAGTTCTTGAGCAATAAGATCTAGGTACATACCCATAATATAGTTGTGGGCAGCTGCTATAGATACAGTTGCCACACAACAACCCGGGACTTTACACCCACAATATAATAAATTAATTGTACCTACAATAGCTGGCAGGTGCTAAAGAGGTTAGTTGGGAAGATATGAGAAGTAGTATTCAATGAGTGAGCCCAATTCCTTGAATAAGTGAAGGTTGCAAAGACAACCTGTGCTACCAGAAAGAGTTTATTAAAATTATAAGCACTAAAATTCAGTAAGACAAAGCCTCATAAACCCATATTTGGAGCAAGACAAAAAAAGATTAGCAACACAACATTAAAGTTACTACTTTAACACTGTATCAGTGGTATAGTATCTACATGAATTTATTTTTAGTGCATTATTAAAACCCAAGATTTTACTGTGCTGATGTGGTATGCTGAAATTGAAGTGTGAAATCTTAACATTTTTAAATGTGCAGTTTCTTGTTTCCTGTCTTTTCTTCCTAGTGGGTTCTCCAAAAGATGCCTAGGAAAGATATGCAAATTCCATATTGCAGAATAAATTAAACCACATAAATTCAGGTTATGTTCCTAAATGCTTGTACTCAAGTCTGAAGGGCTACAAACTTAGAAATTTAAGGAAATAAAAAGTTAAAGAATGTTTACCTAAATCAATTTGTACCTTATTCATAAGGATTGTATTATGAATGTAGTGTGTTCTTTATTTCCTCAACTTACTCATATTATTCTGTATTAAAATAATCCAGAGAACTTCAACCAGACTTGAAAGATACAGATACTTAATACAACAGCTCTGAATCAGCTGGAATATCCAGATGTCTGTTTCTTTCTCTTCTGCTCCAATGTCATTTGACAGAAGAAAGCACTTTCTGGCATTTTTACTTGATTTCGTGCCCCAAACTCTGCCATCTATGCATTTTACACTCTACTTTATGAAATTTTCTTTGCTATTTCTTTTCCATTTCTGTTTCTACCCTGCTGTAGGGTTAGTATCCATTTTACTCTGTCATTACAGGAAGACCATGTTCTGCATTTCCTTATGAGAAGGAAGGATTGACTGTGTTTGACAAATCTTTACATCACACTTGGCAGTAAATACGCTCTAGGTCACCCAGCAGGTTTGGGTTTGAACTGTAAAATGACTCAGTGCAATACTGCAGTAAAGATTCTTCATAAATTCTAAAGAATATTGTGTTTTAGCCATCTGAGCCTTGCAGTCCTTTCACAACTAACTAAGTTTAACGCAACAAGACTTAATTTAGAATAAAACATTATTTTCCATCTGCCACTACTAATGGTGAAGTTGCCACAGGAAAGATCTGAAACGTTGTTTCCTGCTTCATTCACCTGTTCATTATTCAAAAAAATGATTTTAATATGAACTTTATCTGCAAAGGTTACAGCCTGATATACTAACTACTGGACAAAGGGGGCAAGAGGGGAAAAGTACCTAGTGGCTGATGGGTGAAACAAAACTGATGGAGGAGGCATGTACATTTGAGTCAAAAGATAATCAATTGGCAGATATGCTTTCCTTTTGTTTCTGCTGTAAATGATACAATGCAGTAAAAAAACAGCACCATGGATTTGTGACTACTATGAAGTCTTGCTATCCATAAGTCAATTGTCCTGACTGTGGTTAAACTGGTAAACCATGGAGGGGAGGTGCTTGTTTGTTTTTAAACAGACTGGTTTCAAGCATTACTTTAAACATTTACTTTAGATGTTTAAATTTTTTTTATTACTCAGATGAAAACATTAACATATTCTGGTTGTCCAAAGACCTAAACACTGGAAATCCAGATCACAGTATCTCAAATTATGCTCAAATATTAAAGCACTCAAAAATGTTTTAGAACTTGGTCATTGATGGTTTACTTAATTCACTGTGAAGAGCCAGGATAATATCTTAAGTATTAAAAAATTATAATGATCTCCTCCTGACATCTGTGGGAATGTTGCTATTGATTTCTGTTAATAGAGGATAAGGCCTTAAAATATAATTTTAAACAAGTTACAAAAATATCCCAGATAACACACACATAAAATTATGGAAATCACTCCTCTCTGCTTCTTTGCCAGTCACCTTTAGACTATTGCTCTTATAAAACAAGCTAGTGTGTCAGCTCACTTGATGCTCAAGAGAATACATTCTAGAAAAGTAGTTCACAGACATATCACAAAACTTAACTGATGACTCCTGACCTCTTTTTTTTGGCAAAGATAACAGAAGTATTATGCATGATAGAGCTGTCAGTGGTCAGTAACATGTCTTTTGGCAGGTCTAAAGAAACTCACAGAAGACAATTCCACAGTGGGCTGTGCCTACAGTAACTGCACTGAGGTTAATAGGGTCCACAAATGAGGAAATCACAGGAGTTTAACCTAGTCTTTCCACATCCAATACTGCTCAGAATGCATCTTTGTATTTTTAAAATACTAAAAGGTGCAGTAATTTTTTTTTCCTCTTTAAGCAAGGATACTTTCAGAGATGTCTGGGGCATATCATATTTGTTTGCTAAGTAGTTCAGTATTGTAGCCCAGCTTCAGAAATATTAAGACTTTTTCAAGAAAATGCAAATTGTCTCTCACAGACTCCTAACCACATTATCCTGCCTTTTCCAATGTTTACTGACTTTCCTTATCTCTAAATTTAGTATTCTATCAGAGAGTATACTGGAAAAAATCCAGAGTTTCTCTTTTCCTTAAGAAGAAAAGATTTTTCTGCAGTAACAGTTTAAGTAGAAGATTAACAGAAAGCAGTGTTACAGGCCTGACCCTGAAGAAGGCCATGTTTTCTCAATACATTAAAGCTAGGAAAAGGTTTATAGTTGCAGGGAAGAACTCACAGTGAAAAAGTTATTTTCAGTCACAATTCTGTGTTATCCCCAATATTAGGGAAAAACAGTTATTTTCTGAAGTCAGCTTGGGAATATTTTCAAACAAGCAGATAATATCCCAGTCATACAAAGGTCAATAAACGGATTACTTCTATGCACTTGACCAACCGCTTGATTTGAAAAATTGTAATTATGCATTTGTTGATTTTTATAAGACTCTGCATGGTTACTTTTAAACTTTCTCATACTTTTGTTCTATAGTTTGAAACCAGCAACTGTGCTTTCTGTAAACAACCTGCAAAGCAAACAAAAAAAAGCAACTACATTAGGACTGTTTGCTTTGTACTGTTTGCTGTTCTGCCGCTCCCAACCTTCAAAACATAATGTTAATACTCACAAGTAGTTTTAGAACAGATCATAAAAATGTATGCAGGCACATAGACACCAGCAGCCACTATTCAAGAAGAATCTTTCCCCTCAATTCTATTTCAGCAGAATCATTAAAAAACATTTACTAAAACCATTCTTTTTAATCACCTGAATTAACATACTATTGTGACTTACAGGAGCAGATGCATGTTACATCACTGAAAGAATCCTACATTGCCCATAATCAAAAGTTCAGAGACAAGACAGTTTATCAAGTTATTTTTGTCAAAAAGCGAATGAAGGCTTTAAACAAGCGTTTGCTCTTTACAGTATAGTTCACACTGTTTTGTAGCAATGTTCGAACCTTTTGTCAGAAATATTACAAGTACTTTGATAATTTCACTTTTGTAGGTTGAGCAGTATCATGTCAATGCTAGCCAAAGGAGTACGAAACACAGTGCTGATGACAATCTTTCCTGAAAATAATTTGTGAATTTTTGAAAGTACAGAACTTGGATTAATTTTACATTAATGTAAATGCAGTACATCTTTGACTCTACAGTTTCTCTTTCAAAAGCTCAACTAGAAAATTAATGCATCTGAGAACTTTTAGTGATAGACTCAATCAAATACAGTGAAGTAGAACTTCACTCTTCGTAATGGAACTCATACCCAAGAGAATAATTTCAGTTTAGAACTGTTGTCATACACTAGGACTCCTCATACCAATATCCTGTTGCAGAAATATTTCAACATTCATCTCTACTAAAACTCAAACTACACATAATTCTATAATAAATAAATATGGAAAAAAAACCACTTAACACATGTTTTTGAATGCATAAGCGGAAATATATTCATAAAAGTGAAAAACAGTGTTTTGACAATCACCTTTTAAGTGTCTTGAGAAATAACATACCTTAAGGGAATCTAGTGCCTTCCATTCATGCATTATTTAAGAGTAAAGCATACTTCTTCCAATCCTTCTCTACTTATAGTTTATATTTTGAAGTAGTTTTGTTTTTTTTTTAAAAAAAAGAGATTTCACTTACCTAGTTCTTTAGAAACTGGAGAATCGGCTGATATATCCCCAATCTTTGCAAGGCTATCATAATATGCTCTTCCAGCCACTACCATAGCTGGTGGGTGGGGAAAAAAAAGGTGTTAGAAAAACTGTTGGAAAACAGATAAAATTGTTGGAAAAAAGAACTGAATCCCAAACTTATTAGAAATGCCAAAGTCTCTCTGCCCTGTATTGGACAGCCAGACCACTGATCTGAGAAATGGCTACTGGCCATGAGACAATGGACTGACAGTTTGCAACAAGGGACATGGATGGAGCCCTTCAAAAGCAAGTCATCATTTACTGTTTAAACTGGCTGAAAGAGTAATTTACTTCAAAAAAAAAAAAGCTATGGTTAAATACAGTTCACCAAGTGTGACATATTTACAAGTGAAATGTGAAAGGTTCAACACATCTGATACAGCCACTTCTAAAAATTACAATTATGGATAACGCTGTACAGTCATCATATATTGCAATGACAAACATCATTTCTTACGAAAACAGTACACTGAAATTTGAGGATCTTACATATAAACACCAGCTTTTCCACTTTAAGGAAATTTTAGGCCATAAATGCTAAAACTTCAAAAACTAAGTCTCTGAAAGATGATGTTCAGGTTATGGAGATGACTCATTTGGCATTCTTTTCTCAATTTTCAACATACCATCAATGTTCCTGACATTAAAAATTACATTGCTCAGCAACTTAGTGATCTTAAATGTTGGAAGATGTCTGGTTTCTTGGACAGACATGGAAAATCAGCATTGATATATACAATTTCTGTACAGTTATTTTGACACTCCAGGATTCGTCACTGAACTCAGGATGGCAGAGAAATCTGTATTCCAAGTACTTTTAAGCGATGAAAACCTCCAGGCAACAAGTGCATATACAGTTCAAGAAGAAACCTGAAGGTTTAATATACCCCCACCCAGACAGCTGCCCCCCTTTTATTGTTTACAGTTCAATTACAGTTTTACAGGAACCAATAAGCTCTTAATATAGATCACTGAGGTTTCAGTTATTCTCAGTTAATCATTCCCTGGTTATAGCCAATTTAAACAGCAAAGCCAGTTTTGCTAGTATGAACACGGAAACATCAAGATTCAAACTGCAGGGGGGCCAGTAGTGAGAAACATTTTACATATGTAGAAGATCTACAATGGTTGCCTTGCATCTTCACAGCATCTAGAACTGATCTGCACACCACAAAGGAAAGTAACAAGGACATATGGCAAGGTTTTATTGTAAAAATCGGTGAAAAATACTGATTGAAGTAGGTATTCATTATTTTTTTGTAGTAGTATATTTTTAACCTAAAGTAGAAGCCAAGCAGGCTCTCACTGTTGACTTTAAATAAATTTTTCTGAGAGGAATGTAATTTGCAATTGCCAATTATGGGCTAAAATACTATATAGTATTTTAGGTCTGTGTTTTATAGTTTTTACTAGCAAAGGTGACACATTTGGTTGCCTAACAGCATATTCACTGAGAAGTCTAAAACCCTTCCAAATGAAACAGATTCTTTTTGAAGCTCTGTGCATTAGACAAGAGAAATTTCTATGTAAGCTGCGTCTCACAGGTACTCTATATTCAAACCTTCTGAACAGAAGAATTATACTGATGGAACAGTATGCCACCTGTATGCAAAGATTTTTAAGCTATTCCAACTCTTCCTATCTAATGTTTTCTCAAGATAACCCCAAGTCTATCTTTTTTCCTAAAGCAGGCACTAAAAAAAAAACACAGAAGAAAGTGTGTGATTTCTCCTATCTAAATCAAGAACTCCACTTGTATAGTCTCTTCACCAGTAGCATGGCTAGTAACTTCTACAGAAAAGGAGTTTTAACCTTTTATCCTCAAAACGTATAATAACACATTACAAACCTATCAGAAGTGCTTGTAAGTTTTATGTTCCTTGTCAGACTACTCCGACTTGTTTGGAAAGCTGCAAAGTATTTGTTTAGCAACAGAGTATTTACTCCTTGTTACAGATCTATTTATACCACTCAGGATTTATGGAGAAAAGATTAACAATTTATGAGAGTCTAAAGATGACTTTAATGTAGTTTCTCAACAGTGGTTGCAACATTGTAAACATTTATTCATTTGAAATTAAGCATTCGTGCTAGATTGGCTGACAAAGCATGTCTTAAAAGGCAAACTTGCTAGAACACAAAACCTATCAGCCTCTCCAGTGTTGCCGTGCAGTTATACTGTGAATTACTGATGACAAACTAAATTAAAAGAAGCACAATGTAACGTATCGATATTAAAGTATGTGAAAAGCAGAACCCTCAGAAACTAGTATAAATGTCTTTTAGCCAAATATGAACACATTTATTACTTCTGGTACTACCTATAATCCCTAAGGTTAGGCATTAGGTAACCACAATGTTAACCCATCAGGTTAGACATTACTGCAAATAAGTTAACATTTCCCTATTTCCATCTCTAGCAGGCTTTGTTTTAATCTTTTCTCAAGCCTGGTCTAAAATTTGCATGAAGAGAGATTTCAATGTCTATTTGGCTATGCACTACTATGACAGTATCACATTTCTCAGAGTACTAGATTACATGTAGGGGAAAGATATGCAACAGACGTGAATGAAGCAAAATTAGAGAGATTTTACATTGCTTTAATATAGTATCAAGCAGCTCAACAGGTCTGCATAGGTGCAAGCTCTAACAGGTCCTACAATATAAACTTTGGGAATCTAGAGCCCCATCTCGGAATCCCATTCTTAAATAGTTTCTGAAATCAATAATGGAAGTAAACAACCACATTATAAAAAGTTTGAGACTGGGTCCTTAGATTCAAATTTATTCATTCTAATTTTGACTCTATTAAAAAGATACCATCAGGACAAGAAAAAGATTAATCTGCTCCTGGAACTCTCATTCATTCAAGTTGTTCTGTTCACAGGGTAACTTAGGTAGTGATATGTATAGGTGAGCAGGAACAGATCTAAGAATGTGAAATATATTTGGAAGACATTTTCAGGGGAAACAAAAAAGAGACTAATTTACATATCTTTTTTTTCCATTTGTATTATTATTCTAATGTGGGTTATTTACACTTTATGTTCAGTTTATTTTGCAGTAGCTCTGTGCCTAAGTGTCTGGGATGCAACTTCTGCAGGACAGTAAAAAAAAAAGAGAAGGTACATGTGTTTGGGTGTTAGCACTTTTTTCTTAGGGTTTTTTCCCAATTAACACACATCCGAAGTTCAACATGTGTATAAGCTTCATTTCCAACTCTTATAGCCAATATGTATATTTAAATGAAAATGAAACATTCTTTCTAAAGTTAGGACCTAAGAGACTTACCATTAACAGCTTTTTCATAATTCTTCCCCAGATTTATTAAATTCCTCAGTCCTGGATTGAACTGTTCCATAACATTCTAGAAGAGAAAACAAAATTTGTGTTATAAACAAGGCAATTCAACAGTGGATGAAGATATTTATCTCAGTGTCACTTAGGTCTAGTCTTAAGTTTCATATGTACAGCATACACCTGAAGAGACTGTGTATGGATGAAAGATAGAAGACTTGGGAGGAAGGGGAGAGTAAAGGATGGAAGGGAGAAGAAACTGAGCATTTAATGTCAAACAAACAAGAAAAAAGGTAAACTATTTCAATATGAGTAAAAAAGGAATCTGGCTGTTTATAAGACAAAAGGATGTCAATTATGTGATCAAAATTGACATAGATCATTCTTTTATGGTAAGTGACAGTGAAATGAGTGAAAAAACTTTATCCACTAGTTGTTTTATAAAGTCAGACAATAACAAAAACTTTCTGACAATAGTTCAGGATTTGAGTTCTTCTCCCACCCGTGCTGAAAAAAAGAAAAAAGAGACACTCATCAGGTATCTGATTAAGGGAAGACTAAGCACTTTATTAATCTTTTCTAGGTTACAGATAGCATTTTGAGAAATCAGTTGGGGTTTTTTAATAGTTTTGTTTGGAAATGCTGCATTTTATTGTGTGAAGCCATAGTTCTTTCAGGAAGAAAACAAAAATGATGACCTTATTTAAATAGGAGGAAAAAAAAACCCAGTGCAGCTGCTTTGGCTGTTAAATACAATTACTGGCTGAAACAACCAGAATCTGAAATCCAGCAGCTCCAAGCATGACTACTCTCATACCTAGCAGATTCTATAAACTGATGAAGTGGTAGAAACTGTGACTGGCAGTTTCACAGTGCAAGAAAATAGCTACACCATTAAACAGAAAAGTTTCAAGTCTTTGCAAAAAGTAGAAAGCAAATTAAGCCATGAAGCATGAATCCAAATTTGAATTTGCCCAGAACTGAGGCAGTGAAAAAAAAGAGCGAAGCAGCTTTTGCCCACTCCAGAAATGAAAATCACCCACCAAGGTTGAGCTGGCCCTGCTCACAGGAAAGCTTCAATTTTCCTCTTTTCAAAGACAGTAACTCTTCTCCCCCCAGCCCTACCCCCCAAGGCCAGTCAATATTCCAGTTACTTTTATCTTGTTATGAACACTGAAAAAAAGAAAAAAGCTGACATGCTGATATAAATGCAGTAAATTATTCACTCCTCAGAATCATGCCCTTTAAGATGTCTCAAACACATGTAGCATAAATAGAGGTATTCCAAAATATTGGATGTTGCAATTCACCTTTGAACAACACTACGTTTGAAAGAGCCCTCTGAGCTTCACTTGGCAGCTTCTTGATTTCTTCAGGTAGAATCGCTATCCGAATTAAAGACACAGCATGTTTGTTTAACAAAACCCCTTTGTACACTTGTGATTAACTACCTCTGAACTAGTATTCTAGAATTTGCTGTATGAGTTCAGTCATTTAATAGTCAAGTAACCACAACATTTCTAATCCTTTTCTCTCTTCCATAAAAAATACAATTTCATATAACACCAACTGCCATGTCTCAGGAACAATTTGTTAATGAATATTTTCTTTTAAAAATAAATCTAATACAAGCCCTGAGAACCTTTAAAGTTTCTGCAGATTCTAGACCTTTTCCTAGAATCTTCCTAACACAACTATAGAGACATCACTCTAAAATGTCATCATCATGAACAGAAGATCATGAGATACCTGAAGAGACCATTCTGTTATTCTTACTATTTTTATGACAATATTTTATGACAACTCACATCTTTCTAGATACTGTTCACACAGCAGAACTTTCAACTTCAAGGAATTCAAAACAGACACTTTCTGTTTACAGGAATTAGAAGACACAAGATGAAATAATATTAAGCTTTTTACTACTAACAGAATGAAAATATTTATATTTAGTACATACATGGACGCAGAAAGAACAGGAATACTACCACATTTGTCTTATTTTCAGGCAAGGTCAGACAGAACTTTATTATTATTTTTCAAATATAGTGTTATACCTGAATTCCAGTTGGTTTAAGAAATGGAGAAAATAATTAACTCCAGATTTCACCAATAACACTTTAACAGTCATATCAAGTAAAAAAATACAGATGTTAAAACACGTATAAAACTCAAGTTCTGATACTGGTATAGTATATATGACATCAAAACCAGATACAAAATAATAATATCTAGCCCCACTGCCTTTGTTTGCATGGATTAAGTACAACTGGGATTATTTTCTGGTCTATACCACTAAACTCTTAACCACCCAAACACGATCACTGCAAGCAAACTACCTATTGTCCCCAGGCCCTTGATTTGTGTCTACTCACAAACCACATCCAGAAATCATTTAGGAAAGTGTGTTTCAAGTTGTGCCAAGAATGCCAAGGGCTATTCTAACAATTTAACAGTATGGATTTTCAAGCTCTAGTGTCTGGGAACATCCCTCCTCCTGTCCCAACACTAATTTACTAAGTGTTGCTGCTGTGCCACTGTTGCCCTCACCGTAGCAGAAGGTATTGTAAGTGTGAGGCTTTTGTTCCAAGAGTCAAGCTGTCGCTTCCTATTGCAACTTTTTGCCATTTCTTCTCAGCAGTGTACTAAAGATGATTTCTGTTGCCATACTTGGAGTCAGTGAATCATAAGAAAAAAAAAAAAAAGGTGAATTAGGCAATTGTGTTAGGATAGAGTCCTGTATTCTGAAGAAATGTGTTCATAACAGAGACTGTGTGTATCCATGGCAGCTAAGAATCCCAATGCCACCTTGAAGTGCCACCCTATACTGAAAACAATTTCCTTGAAAGGCAGATCCTGTCCCTGCTTACTCTGCTCCTCACAACAAGAACTTAGAGTAAAACCCTTACTGCCACCTACCCAAAAATTCCAACAGTAACATGATAATTATAGGTCTTGAAATACTGATTTTTTGGCATGTCTGTCTTAAGGATTCAGGGGTTAAGATTCCAGTTCTCAACATCTTCTAATTCAAATTTGAAACGGAAAACAGTAATTGCACCTGTGTCATGAGTTGTTTCCATTTAGGAGGAAGTCAATAAGAACATGCCCTCAGCAGCCCCCCTCTCTGAAGCCAGACCCCACAGCTCTTTATTTTCATTAGCCAACTTGATACGTATCAGGTATTCAAGTATAGCAGATACAGACCATGCTGTGGAAACACAACGGGTCCGCTGAAACAGAGAACCCTGAGGAAGAGTTCCACTACATCACATCTACTCAACACATTTAAAACTGCTGGGAAAGATGAAGAAACAATTTATAGCTCAGTGCCTTCAGTAGCTGGAAGGCGTACAACTAATGGATCTCTTCGCCATTAGACCAAGCAGTCTCTGGAAGCTTTTCAGTCTCTGAGCTGCCACAGTAGTTGATTGTTAGCAGAAGCGTCTGCACCAGTCTCTAGACGTGAACGCCCAAGGAGCAGCAAAAACCTTTGCAATGGAAATTCCCCTTTGGAATTTTCTTGGTTTAACACAGGGTATGGTTAGCTGTTCCTCACGGCACTGTGCAAGGCTCATCCACTTTCCTGGTAAGGTTTTATGTTTGATAGAAAGAAAGACTTAGCTTCCCCCTTCCCCCCACCTCCAACATAATCGAACGAAATAATTCTTACATGATTTTCCTCTCCAACATTAGAAAGAAGCATGATATGGTGGGGTTTTTTTTTCTTTCTACTGAAGACTAGATTCTCAAAGCAAACAAAAACCTGGCCGTGCTTCTAGTGCTCTTTTTATAGCGTTAACCACTGTTTCTGTCTTTGAAGTACTGTCCAGGAAGAAATATCTAGAGCACTTTTTCAGAAAAGGGAGACTGTCACACACAACTCCCTCTTCAGGATCAGCTATAAATTTGATATTTCCAAGACATTTCATATCAGTTAAAATGATTGTGGTATTTTGTTCAGCTTCAGAAGTTACAGGGGAAAAGAGCCACTCAGAAATCAATTCATATAGCTATTTTTTCTTATGATGTCTTACAGTTTTATAGCTTCTCTTACTTGCAGTCTAAGGAAAAGGTCATGAAAATGAGTGGGACTGAACACCAGTACAAAACTGCAAGTCATACATTAAAGCCAGATCTCAAAACTTCTAAAAAAAGCAGAGACAGAAGAACAAAAATGAATTTCTGATCAAGGGAACCACTAATTTAAAGTTGTCAAGATACTCAGAAAATATCACAAACTCATTATCTGACATGCTGTACGAAGACATGGGAAAAAAACTTTTGTCTTAATCCAGACATCACAAAGTGGAAAAAAAAAAAAGAAGAGAGAAAGTGGTTCACAACACATCACTTGCCTGTACAGTGAGGGACCCAAACTCAGCCTCCTAATTGTTGATCTAGTGTCCTATATTCTAGTGACACACTACCTCTCATGAACAGAATAATTAACTAGAAGAGAAGAGGAGGCACATGATCAGATCCTACAGCTTTCTATTATTTAGGATGAATGGAAATAAAGGGAAACACTTTCAAAAGAGGCAGCTAGAAAACATCTTTTTATGCAGAGAATTTTAGAATTGGCAAAAGTGACCTTCCAAGAAAAAGCATAAGAAACCTATTCTGGTCATTCAAGTCATTAACTCCTCATATAATCTGGTATAAGAGTCACTGTGTACCTTTTCACCACACGAAACCAATGTGAGTTAACCAGCCTGGTAGCAAGGAGCTGACTGAAGAGGAACAAGCCTTGTATTTCCATTTGCGTATAGGTATTATATCTTCCGCAGTTCAGTTCCTGATAGTCATATAAACAACGTTAATCTTCAAAACAAATGACAGCCATTGTAAAAGTGCCTTCCTGTAAATGCTCAGCTTTGCTTTTTGCTTAAAGACACACCTCACAGAACAATAGCTCAGCAGGTATGAATACAACTGAACAATGCATAGACTCCCTGTAGTTTCAAGTTTACATCCTGCAGGCATTTTGTAAGAGTGGATAACAATGTATTTGGGTAGAAATCTGAAGTCATAGAACTAGTACAGAAAAATAGATCTTGATGTCTAACATTACTCATATTACCATCACCATAGTTATTTATAAACAACCTTTGTATAGCTACTAATAATTTAGTTTAAATTGTTATTCCTCAATTTGGAAAATGGTAAAATTAAATTTTTTGAAAAAGTCTTTAGTGTTACACTATGTCTGAGAACCCACTTGAGAATATTTGAAAAGCCACATAGGAAGTAAATCATACTGCGCTGGAAGCATTTTGTACATTATTGTATTTCATCTCCTCCTTTAACTTTTGAAATCTACAGTACAGTTTTCAGAAGGGCAAGATTAAACCCTCAACAAATCTCACATTAAGCTGTCTCAGTTGTAAGTTTGCTTAACAGAATGGAAAAAAATAAATCAGGATGCCAGTGTGTATTCAAAAAGACTGATTTTTATGACTAATTATTAGTCAGCTTGATGGAACATCTCTTGTTTAAGGGAAACATTAATAAATCACCCATCACCGTGTTTCAAATACAAACTTTTTCAGGTTATGAACACATGATCCAGGATAGAGTCTAAGTAGGCATAACTCTAAATAAGGTCAAAAGAGATAATTTGCACTAAAATAGAACTGGACTTTATACACACCCAAACTCCCAAAGGCTCCTCTTCCCCCAGGTTAGATTTATATTTCAGGGATGCAAGCCACCCTTACTGCAGCATGTGCTAAGACCATGGGTGAATTTTAATTTTGGTGAATGTCTGGTAGTTTAATCTAATTGCAAGTCTTTTTAAAATACAGAAACATGGGATTTAGGCTTTAAACTGAATTTATCAAATATTTTTCCATGATAAAACAATACAGCCTACTAAAATAATTCAGAATGCCCCTGTAGGGAACACACGCCCCTCCAGAGAACACAGCACTCCATTGAACAAAGCTGGGGTTTTGGGGTTTGTGGGTTTTGTTTGCGTTTTTTTGTTTGTTTTTTTTTTTTTTTTAATTATACTTTGGTTAATAATCCAAATTTCTGGGTAAGGTTTACTTGAATACAGAGAAAAATACTTTTCAAATCCAAGATTACCAACACCAATGAATTACAGCTATGACAGTATTATCCAGAGCTCCGGAAACCTCAAACCACAGGAGTAATATGCGAGCTGCCTGCCCAGCCCTTAGACCATATCGGCAGAATGACAGGTCTGTAACTCAGTACTTTCCTGTTTTGTCCCCTTTCCCCTGCATTGTGTGTATCATAGCTGGACACCAAATAGTCTTCCCCCATACACAGCAGATAAAAATGAAACCGTATGAGCTGTGGTGAGACACCGACAAGTAACAACTTTCCTGGGGTTACGGACTGACTGTGTGTGAGGGGCTCACACAGTGCGCCCCCCAGCATGCCACATCCCTGCAGTGAGGTACAAGGGCAGGGCAATGTCATACCAGTGAACCTCTCAGCAGTTCCTTGGTAAAAGGGAGGCTGTGGCCCTCTTTAGTCATAGGCTCCCACACCCTTAGGCTTCATTTTGCACGTGCCATTCGTATCATGCATTGAAGTGATTCTTCAGGTATTACATAAAGAGTAAATGTCAGCCTTGATTTTTGTGTATGCACACATACACGTATTTGTGGATTATGTTGTTTATTTAGTCAGGTTGGCTAAAAAATGTTGAGATATTCACTTTCCGATGTTGTTGCCAACAAGAAGGATGAACTAGATAAAAATACAAGGGCATTACTGAGCTACCTAATGACTTCTGTAAGTATATTCTGAAGCTTTGTATAACACAGGTTACTACGTATTTAATAAATCCAATGGATTAGCACTGTAAGAAAAAGAGAGAACAGACGAGCAAGGCATTCAATTTCATTTTCTACTATTTTTCCCTGTCACCTAGAAGTTGTCTTTTTTTTTTTTTGAGAAGTCAAAAGCCTGTGTTTGGTCCTGAAGCACACAGATGCCATCACCACACTTTACTGAAATGATTTTCCCAGGCCAAGCCTTTCTTCTTGGTAGGAGAAACACAAACATTGCTCCTGATTTTATCAATACCAGCACAGTGTTTTAAGCGCCGTATTGCTAAGATGGCACACAGCAAGAGTAGAAGTTACATGAACATTGTTAAACAAAGGAGAGCATGCTCACTGTGCAGACTAAAGCACAGAACAAAGAGGTGTTCATTTGTTTTAGATGAGGGAGCTGTGATTACAGTCACAGCAAATGCTGAATACACAGGCTAGTGCTCTCTGCCCTTAAGTAGTAAAGAACTATTTCAAGATTTAAACTCTGATATAGGAATAACTGCTTTAAAGCAGACCCAGAACCCATTCTCTATCTGAAGCAGCCTTTATACCTTATCTGGATAAAGTTTCAGTTTTTAAATGAGGGCAGGAGGGTTTCCAGGCCTGTGAGTACTAGCTATGTGATGCGACATACCAGACCTCTGGAAATACCCACATAGAAGACATTTCATCACACTGTCAACCTTGACTTTGTATTACTGTGTTTTTGCTGGTTGTTTCAGTCTTAAGTATCCCTTTGAATTAGTTTTAATGAAGTGTAAACTTTCCCAGGAAATAAGTACTGAGTAACAAGGAAGGTTTTGTTTATTTAGAGGTCTATCATTCTTTTAAAGTCCATTTTGTATTATATCCATTAAAACACACAGGAGATTTTCGTCCCCCTCCCCTGTAAAAGTGTTTTAGCTACACTCTGGAAGTCAATAGACAGGGTACGACATTCCTTTGTCAGCACAGCCCTGAACAGTCAACTTCCCAGGTTTCTCTTCTGCGAGCCTGCATTTACAGGCTGCTCTTCTGAAAGAGAGGAATTTATGTTTGCTTATGGCCTTACCATGAATGTAACTGATATCAAAAGTTACCAGACCATTTCAGATGACCGGCACCAATTCTAGGGGACAAAATTTATAGCCAAGTCAACTCATTTTTCTCAGTAGTTTTGCAAAGTCCAAAGAAACAAAACAGCAAATACAACATGACACCAATATAACTGGACTAACTGAAGAACTAGACTTAAGAATGTTGGAGAAAAACAAAACTAACAGCAAAATCCTCCAGTAAGTGGTTTTTAAAGACCTTTAAATTATAACAACAACCTTCATAAATATGAAAACATACAATAGTAAACCAGTAAGATTTAGTAAACAGTAAAATAGAACAAATCCCAGAAAGCTTTCCTTTGGGCTCAGAGCTGCATATGTATTGCAGCTGTGAGTTCATTTGCATGATTAAATGCATTTGCAAATTTAAGTGCTTTCTCTAGTACAACACACTGTTCAGAACGAAGATTACAGATCTAACACTACCACTGCTATTCAATCAGAAGTACAATTATGGGACTTTTGCCCAGTTAGAATTGGTGTGTTTTGAAACGGCTGAGTCTATAGGGAGAAAAAGTTCAAAACAAGTGCTCATATGCAAAATAGTCTTAATTCTACAAATAAGAAGGCATTCTGGACAGTTTAAAAGTCTACCTACATAAATTAGGCTACCCTCAGTGGTCGGTGCTTTGAGGCAGTGCTGGGGTGTACCATCATAAACATGATTATCAGCTTGGGACACAGACAAGCAACTTAATTCAGCGTTAAGCCCTGTGTAGGCTCTGGCCTATATGCAGAAACGGTTCAAGCCGAGGGCCACAAGCACCAAGATCTCCAAACCACCTTGTCATCAAAACACACCGAGGGAATTCCGGCTCGCTGGAGAACCGAGCCTGCCAGAGAAGGAGACGCCAGTCCTAGAGCCTGCCTTGTCCCGGCGCTGTCGCGCCCAGCGGCCCAACCGCGCGGTCGGGGCCGCGGTGTGCCCGCCCGCCCGCGGGGGCTGCGGCCGAGCCCCGGCGCCTCCCGGGGGAGGGCTCCGGCCGCGGGATGGGGCCGCTGGGGCGCGACCCGCCTCGGCCAGCGCCGCGCCGAGCGGCGGGGGGAGCCGGGCCTCGCCGCTGCCGCCCCCCCGCACCCTTTCGCGTTATTTACAAGCGAGCACCGAGCAGTCTCTGACACACTGGGACGGGCGAGATCGCTCACGAGGGAGGAAACGAGGGAAGAAAAAAAAAAAAAGTTTGTTCGGTTTCTGCGTGAGGAGCCGCGGCTGCCCTGAGCCCCCCCGCCGGCCGCGCCTGTGGGGAGGCGGCCAGCGGCCCCCGCCTCAGCCGCCTCCGGTGCCGGCCAGCGGGGGCAAAGGTGGCCGCCGTGTCCTCAGGGGAGGCGGCGGCGCGCAGCCCCCTCCCCGGCCCGTACTCACTTTGTAAGTGCTCTCCGTCAGCTTGTTCACCTCCTCGGGGTCCCGAGACATGGTGCCGGCGGGGAGGCGGCCGCTGGGAAGAGCTTCGTCCCCGGGAGAGCGCCTCGGCCCCAGCCCAGCGCCGCCACCGCAGGCTCGGCTGCCCCCTCCGCCGCTACGAAGCTGTCAAAAACTTGTGGAACCAGCCGGGCAGCGCCGCCGGGGCGGGGCCTGCGGGGCCGCGGCTGCCTGACGCGGCAGGACTGGCTGGGCGGGCGGGGATCGCCTCACCTCAGCGCGGAGGGCGGGCGGCCCGCGCCGCCTCTACCTGAGCCGCCGCCGCCTCCTTCTCCTGCCCCCAGGCCTCCGCGGAGCCCCCCGGGGCCGAAGCGCAGCCCGCGCCGGGTGGCGGCCCTCTCAGGAGGCAGCTCGGCTCTGAGTGCCCAGCGAAGTAGGAGGTAAACTCTTCCTCCCAGCAATTAAGTGAGGGTCCTGTAAGAATTAATTAATTAATTAGCCCGTCAGAATTAATTAGTGTAGCCCTAGCGGTGCTGGTGAGGCTGGGCCCTGGTCGCCTTTCCACGGCAGCCCCACGTGAGGGAGAGGTGTGGGGGTTTCCTCAGGACCTCAGGCAAGGACAGAAGTGTCTTTTAGTCCTGGTCCAGTGCACCACCACAGCATCGTGCTACGTGCTTTTCTATTTATTTGAAAAATACACTAATAAAACTGCCCCCAGTCATCTTTCTTCTGTGATGTGACTCAGAAAGCCTGGGGGGGGGGGGGGGGGAGGAAGGCAGGAGTAAGCTATAAATTTCTGTGGACCATAAATTGTCCAGAGATTGTGAGATTAATTTAAAGTATGCTAATTGGCATATCTTTCTGATAATGTAATACCAACACTATCTTGAAGGACTTTGTGGGAATTTCATAATCTTGGGTATTTAAAACTCAGACGCAACGCTAGGTATTGAGTGTGTGAGGTGTAGTCAACATCCTTGCAGACTGGACATCCTTCTCTTGGTTGCTCCCTCTCCACTTTATTGCAGCAATAAAATCATGGCAGGAAAGCAACAAAACCTGGACTTGGAACAGAACCCTAGATGTTGGACTCTGGTGTGGGAGGAGGTTGTTATCAGGTTTCGAGAGCTGTAAAAATGTTTTCATTCAAGCACGTGGAGGTGTTTATACCTTTAGAACTACAATCTACCTTCTGGGAAAAAAGTGGGCACTTATAGTGTTATCTTGAATACAGCTAAAATGCTGGGCAGAGAGGGAGTTTTATGAGACTTCATACTCTCAGGTAAAGTCTTTCCAGACTTCTAGTATTTATGGTATTAATTGCCTTTCTGTAATAAACCAATTTATAATGTCATATATAAGTATAGTGAATTATTTTGGGCCCAAGTCTGCAATTTATGTTCCCACTGAGCAGTGTTTGTTCATACAGACAGTCCTCTTGAATATGATGTGGCTGCTTGCCTGATCATGGGATGAAGCAGCACACTGTTTATTCCCAAGTCTTTTGTCTGAAGAGTTTTTTTACAAATCCGGAAACAGACTGTGCCTGGGTACAACTGCTTTTGTGTTACCATATGCCAATATTGTGAAAAGGATGTTCCTCCCTAGCAGGCTGGCATTCAAATTTGGGGAGCAGGTACCCAAAGGAAGATGCAGAAAAGGACTTTTCCTTTCCTGACTCCTGTTAAAGGAGCTGGGAGTATATTGTGTAGTAGGGGGTGTATTATTCCTATGCTAAATTCAGTCACAGTAAATGGCAATGTAAGTATTATTGAAATATGCAAAGCATAAAGAAACAATATGGATAATTAATGTAGGCAGAATTGTTTAAGAAAGTTATGATACTTTATTTGTGGGGATGCTCAGCATTTCAAAATATACATTTCTAAAGGTCTTTACTTTTTAAGCAGATGTAAATATTTTTAAAGGTCTGTTGAACTTCATATTGTGTTCTTCTTGACCTTTGGTATTAATTTCTGCTGTCTGCACGTATACACAATTTTTAGAATTTTTACATAATCTTTCCTAAGTTTTTAGTGCTGTAACTATTAAAAAGAGGAAGATAAAGTTTGAAATCAGTAATACAATTGTGAGGTAATGGAGAAAAAAAAAAAAGAAGAAAAAGCAGTTTTTAAAGAATACCTAAGTGGGAAATAAAGTTAGCAAGGAAGAATCTGTATTTTGGTGTAATGATTGCTTCTATTAATTCATCTATGTACAGTTTAAAAATGACCATAAACAGTTGAGACAACATAGGAAAAAATGTTAACAGATAGACCTCTCTTTTAAAGAATTAACAATGCTTTCTTCAAATTTCAGAAATGAGTATTATGATAGAAGTAATAATTTACAGAACCATTATGAGATTAGATTGTGTGTTTATTAAAGAAAAAAGCAACAACCTGGTTTATTGTTGAAGTTAGGTGCTAGTATAAAAACAATAGTGTAAAAACAATTTTTATACATTCAAATTTTGCTTTGCCACCACAGTTTTGTATTGTTTTTCCCAAATCTTGTGACTCTTACAAGTGTATACAGCATTTGGAAGCATTTTCTGTATTATTTTCTACTGTGATGTTAGAATTGTTTTATGTATCAATCATAATAATTAGTAGTACTGCTCTGTTCTAGTTTAGTGTTTTACTGTGTTTTACCATGTGACTGAAAAACTTGAAATGTGACAGGCAAATCCAATTCTTAATTTGCAAGCATCCAGACCTTTGCTATAAATCATAAATTTTCAAATTCACTCAGAAAAAATGTCTGCTTGAGCTTGTAATATAAATGCAAATATTGTGTTCTCTTAATAGGAGATTTTTGATCTTACATTGTGTTAAGATTAGTGTTAAATTACTGACTTAGCTGGAATTAATCCTGATGTGTGCAAACAACATGAATGTAGAACGGTTGGACGAGATCTCATTTTTGCCAGTTACTTAAGGATGATCTTAATTTAAATGTGTGTGTAGCAGTCCTCTAGTATCATACCATAGTGTTTTGTCTGATCAGGATGGAATATTTAGTCGCTTGCAAACCTGAAACTTTTAATGAGTACATCTTTATGCTCTGTTGCTTACCTACTACTGTGAGCATTTATGATAAACATACTAATATGTGATACATTCTTTTTATTTAGAAGTTTCTCTTTTATCGTATTCATCTATAGCACTGAATTTTGGGTGCTGCAGTATTTGAGTACTCCAGGTTGTGCATTTTGGTATTGTTTCTTAAGGCTCGGAAGAGTACTTGCTGACTGCCCTGGGGAGGAGTTCAGAGCAGGAATCTAGCTGTGACCACTAATCGCGTATGCTCTCTGAATTGATTGGAACTAAAACTAATCTGATTACCTTTTTTGACTCCTAACATACATTATTTCATTGGCCAGAAAAGATGAAGAAGGACATATTCTTACTTTGGTGGTGAACCCATCCTGTGGTATAATTATGTCTGTTGACTCTATCTTTGTACTGCATCTCAAGCAGTAACTGCATCTTAAGTATAATTCAAGTTAGAGGGAACCTGGCAGTGTCGTAGTTTACCTGGTCCTGTCTCCCATCAGAGTAGGGTTAATTTCATCATTGGGTTGCTCAGGGCTTTGTCCAGTTGTATTTTGAAAGTCTCCAGGAAACAAAAGTTGAAGAACAGAACTGAAACAGTTGTATTTGAAACAACCTGTAACTCAGCAAGTAAGAAAATCCTCTACAGTGTTGTAGGAGGCAATATTTGTTATGTTTTATGTGGGGCTGTGCCCTGAGGTATGTTACCCATCCAACTGGGTTGCCTATCCTTAACAGGCTTCCTCCATATTGTAACTACAGCTTTGATATTAGACTGTAACACGTTGCCTGTTGAGAAGGTGAAAATCCTCTCCTTCTCACTACCTGTCATTCTGCCTCACGTTGCCCTTTCCTCATGTCCAACAGAAATATTTGTAGGCCTGTGGTTATGCGTAATCTCCAACAGACCCCCTTGACACTGGCAGTTTAGGAGATGATTTGGACTTCAGCATCTCCTGTTCCTGTCCTTGCAGTGGGTAAGATGGTTCTGGCTTTCACAGGTACACAGCTAACAGGAGCACCCAGGCGCAAGGACTGGCCTGGAGCTGAGGCCGAATATATCTGAACCTCTCCTGTGTGTGTGCCTGTGAAGTGCACGCTCAGGGTCTGAATCCTGCAGTTGATTCCATGTTGGCCAAAGGCAGAATCACAGAGATTTGCTAAAAAAACTGCTGTTGAGGGCCTAACTCAGAATAAGTGCTTATTTTTATTCTATACAGAAGGCCAGTTCTCCTTTTTGCATTTAAGCTTTGAAACACGAGTGGCAACAAGAAATATTTCCCCATGCATTGCCAGTTTTATAGAATTGAAATTGTAACGAGAAAATGGTATTTTTGATACATCTTTTGAAAAAGTAAGTACTCAGAAATATTCCTTTGAGTAAATAGATGTCTTTAAAATCAGTAATATTTTGATGTATGTTTTCTGTAAGTGTCCTATTTGTGTGTCAGTGGTATTTTCAAATATTCTTTGGCAACGGCTTAAGCATGCTGTAATGACCCATTACTGTCAGCTCATCATTAGATCTTTAACATGTGTTTTAAACAGTTTAATATGACTGTAACTAATTACATAAATTGTGGCTAAACAGCAATTGCATATGCGTGATATAGCCAGCCTGTTTCATTCCCTGTGGTCATTAGCAGACGTTTAACTTGATTAAGAAAATAAAAATGTACACAACATGTTATTTAGTGATGTCAAACAACATTGAGAGTCAGAATAAAATTTTCTGAACAGGAAATTAAAGTGACTCTTATCAGCTTGTTTTTGCGATGGATACATATTTTTTTGTTCTCTGTGGACACTTACAAGGAATTTTTCAAGTATTTTAATCCACTTCAAGCTGACAGTAGAAAAGCACACTAAAACTCACACAAAGTGCCATTTGAAAGAAGTATATAAAACTTTTGAAGGCTTACTGAACCTTTTGGTCTGATTCATCTCTGGTTAGTTAAATGGATTTACTCCATGTTTAAACTGATGCAAGCAAGCACAAAATCATTTTGTTCCCTGCCATTCATTGTCCTGAGCTAGTTTCAGAGCAAATGAGCTGTAACTCAGACCCACAGATCAGTTCAGTACTGAGATTTCTGATCAAGGAAGACATTTAATCAAATGTTTAATTTAAACATATAAGTAATTCACTGTACTTTGGGGAGGGAGGGAAATCAAGGAGGTACAAAATGTTTTTTATGAACTCTTTTTTTTCTGTAGACTAAAAATGGAATGATGATTTAGTCTTGGAGATTGAATGCTTTCAAGGCTTGTATTATGTGTCTCAGTTGCCTCATGTTGCAACTTATTTTGTCAATATTATAAGATGAATTATAATTTGGTTTTTTAATTGTGGTTTATTTTTTGAGATTGGAAATAATGTGGGGTATAGAAGAATGCATTTTTAAAAGGGTTTTGTTTTGAGATTGCCTAGGATTTAGACAAAATTTAGCGTTCAAGGAAATCTAATAGGCAGTGCTTTTATCAATGCTGATCTCTTTCTGCTGCTAATTGAAATACTTAATTCAAAACTGTTATACCCACACATTTTGTGACTGCTCATTTCTTACTGGATATGTTTACTTGAATTTATAGACTGTGTCCACTAGATGGCAAGCAAGCTATGCATGATGGAACAAAATAAAGTTGCATAATCTTTATGCTCAAGGCTTTCTCAAAGTGCTTTATAATGTAACAAGATAGATATTAGTGGTAAACAAATGGAACAGCCTTTATATTGCTCATACACAGCCTTGGAATTTTTTCTCAAGAGTGTAAGTGCTGTTAGGATGTTCATGTTATTGAAATCTAAATACGCCTCGGGATCTGGAACTTTATTTTGTAAGTCAGCACTAGTAGCAAGCTGACATCCCGGTAGAACTCTTGTTAGAAACTCCTAATCCATTTAGGTTCCAGGGTTTCGTGAGGTGACTCATGCCAAAAACACAGTATTTTAAATAACTACATATTTGTTATTCTCCCTTTTGTAATTTGTCAACTGGGGATTAACTAAGAACACGTGTACTCTGTTCCAGATGGATAAACTGGTTTTGCCTGAGGCTGAGGGTAGAGTACTGCAGCTAAACATAGCATCTGCACATTGTTGATCTCAGTAATACCAATAGATTGCATACTATAAGCAGAGTAAGAATTATCCATGTTTGTTATGGGGTAGAAGGTAAAGACCTCAACTGGAATGTGATACTACTGCTGGGCTGGGAACTAAACATGCACCAGGTGTAAAGTAGTATTTCTGTGAGTATTTTCATAAACTCAAACATAAATTTTGAGGCTGTCCTTACCTCTTCCTTTTTGCAGCTAGAAAAAGATAGAATAAGTATATAATACTGGTCATTTGATTGTACTTTAAACATGGCAAAAATCCTAGAACTGCATTTCCATATTGAAAAGAAACTTGTAGCTCATTAACCCCTCTCTTTTATGCAGCCTTAATGTAATGAGGAATTACTAGAAAAACGTTCAGGGAAGATTGTATTAATAATACAAAATTCAAAGAAAATGCCATTACATTCTTCCTGTAATTTATCATTTAGTTGTGAGCATTTTTTAGAAGCTGTACTGATACCAAAAAAGCAATCCTTTTTTTTTTTTTTTGGTAATAAAAATATGATGATTCCAAAACCATACATGGGTATTTTTGGATTGAACCATACTGAGGTTTCTTTGTATCGACTCCTTATGAGCCTTCCTTCTCCTCTTATGTTCAGTTGCTGTTCCAGGAAGCTGCTGTAGAACATAACAAGGCTGTGCCTGCCCACTCCTTGTTTCTAGACGCCCACTAGCTAATGGCAATACTAGTAATGCTTTCTAGAAAATGTATGGGCAGGGATAGTTGATGCTCAACAACGCAAATCTTGGGAGCAGTCTGTGCAACCTCTGATGGATATTTATAATCATGCCTCTCAGAAGCGTGCGTCCAGCCTGGTGGTGTGTGCTGAGTGTGTCTCCATAGCAGACTCCAAAGTGGATGCTGACAGTCTCCACTTGAGGTCTTGCATCTAGCTTGTAAACCTCCTGAGAAGGGAGATGGTTGGAGGCAGTGGGCTGTTCTGCAAAGATGGGAAGATGATGATTAGATCAGGCTGGCAAAGGCAGTCTTGGAGGTTTTGATGGAGAGGATGATTAATCTGGCTGTCTGAAAGGTGGGAGCTCCAAGGGTCAAACTCCCTCGCTTCCAGTCATGGTGAGATGAGGAAAATAGCATGATTAGGGAAGTTAGAGTGATTACGGGTGGCTTTTCAGCTCCTGATTAACTGTCTTCATTGAAGTAGTACAGTTCCTATGGATTTGCTGAAAGAGTTTGGCCTGATGTTCATCGTTTCTGCTCAGCTTTCTCATCTGAAAGTAAAAATGTGGGCTGTATCACAAGGAGTGATTCCTAGCTTCAAGGCAAAGTGGTGTGGGATGGCTCAAATCCACCTGGTTCCTGCTGGGTTTGCTCTAGGGCATACCGACTGCAGCCATGCTGGCCAACACTTGGTTTCGGTCACGGCTGGGCTCCACCCGAAGGGCTGTAAACCCTTAACCATTGCTTTGTTTTGTGTTTTTCAGTTCAAAGAGTCTGAACTAATCTGAGGACTGTGTTGTAGCTTGCCTGAGTGGCATTTGCATGGAATGATACTGCAGGCACGTGGTACATGCCCTGGGCCTTGGCACCAGGGGTGTGAGAGTCTGAGGGCGGATTTAGCTCCCCAGCATTCCAGCGGTGTGCTGAGTGGAGGCAGCTACATCCAGTGTGGTTGTACATGTTTGGCCTTTAAGGTGGGTCCTTGCAATGAGCTTTTCTCAGGGGGCAGCTCTAATTTAATTTTAAAGGTGAGGGGAAAAAAACCTCCTAGAATTCACCGAATCAAATATCGAGGTTCTCATTAACTTCAGGTGTTTCTAAATGAATAATGTGTTAAATTTTGAAGCTCTTTTTTCATATAGAAAGTCTGTACAAAACTGCTTGTCCAAACTAGGGAAGAAGGCATGTAGATCTTCTTTTGACCAAACTTGTCTGTGAGATTCATGTCTTTCTGTTAAGTTTTGGACAAAATTTTGCTTGAAATAGAATCAATGAGAGTTTTTGATTTATTTCAGTGAAGCCCAGCTTTCATTTTTATTCTTGTGAAGCCCAGCTTTCATTTTTATTCTTGTGATTTGTGTTAAACTTTGAGTAATGCGAACTTCTAAGAGAAAAAACAGTTCCTCAGACACTCTTATACTGGTAGGATTTGTGAAACAAATTGATACTATTTCCTCCTTCTTTGACTCTTAAAAAAAATCAGGAGATAGCTGTTGTACATGCCACATTTTTATTGTCTGCTTTTCATCAATCGGTTGTGCTATGTATGGAGATGGAATTTCTTTGTGAAGCTGTTTTTCATTAGTATCAAGGAATATACATACTTTGCAGCTAAAGCCTTATATAAAGTTTTATCTCTCTGCCCACATCGTTACTATTGTAATACTGCTTAGCAACTAAATCCAAAGAACAACAACGAAAAACAACTCAAACCCCCTTTTTACAATAGAGAAAAGGGCCGTAAGCTGCAAAATTCAGGTATCACTTTGGATCTGAAATTTTCAGAAGTTCAGGGATCTGACATCAGTTTTATACTTTTAAGTGTGAAAAGTCGTCAGAGTGACCTGGTTCTAGTTTTGGGTGTTCTGTATATAGCATTTACAGACTAAGACTCAAGGATGAAACAAAAGTATTACCATACATAGTAATGAATTAAAAAAAGACAATTATGATTGTCCCCTTTTTTGGAATACCCAGAGACGATGTAATAGTTTACTGGGAGCTTATTCCAGATCAGTATACTAAGTCCCCTTCCTCCCCCACTTGACAGAACAGATGGTTCATCTATCTTCAATTTCTGAATCCTTCAAAATCCACACTGTGAGGAACTGGGGATAGGGCTTTCTTTCATGAAGTCCTATACCTCTAGTCCATTTTAATTCTCAACTTCATGGCTAACACTTCAAGTAACACTTCAAGTATTAACCTGTTTTGTTGATTTTTCTGGAAATTTTGAAGGGATGAGATGTGTGTAGAATTAATACTGCTGCTGAAAATATCAACACAAGTAGTAATTCAGCACTGCAGGGGAAGCTTATAGGGAGAGTATCTACAACGTCTTTTCCCCAAACTTTATTGTATAAGCCCATAGCCTTTCAGCAGCAGGACCACTTTACTGTGAGAGCTGTGGGGAGTGTGACTAGTTTATGCCCATCTATATCCCGTGGATGGCTCTTTTGGCAAAAAAGGATGTTGCAAATTATAAAGGGAAGTAAGGTAAGAGCTGTAACAATGTGTAACAATGACAACATTACAAGGACTGCTGAAGGGAGGGCTGAAATCTGTGTTTATTATGGTCGGCTATGTATTCATAATGGAACAATGCTTATAAAAAGAATAAAAGCATCCTTGACAGTCAAGGACCAAAATCTGTACTCACAGAAAACAAAAGGGTGAAAGATAGGCAGCACAGTAGCAAATGGACAAGGAGATCTTGAACACCTTCATTAGCAGCAACAATGAAACTAATTACTGGAATAACTGCAGGTAAGGAGGGAAAAAAGGATCGTTAATTTATTTCTATTTTCTTTCATTGTGGGGAATTTTCCAAGACTTCAAGAGAACTATGGCAACTACCTAACATCATATCAGGAATGGTGTCAAAATGACCAAGTCAAGTGGGCTGTGTAATTGGGAATTTAAAATCACGCGTTGCTTACATTGATGGATAACTTTTTAGAGAAATGAACATTATGCTATGGTGATTCACCAGCTAGCAGCTGGATATTTTTCCCAAAATATTCAGAAATATTCAGCTTGTTAAATGCAGCCAACAGTTTGTGCTGTTTGTGTAATGTTAATGGGTTAATGTAAAAATGTGTAATATTTTGTTAGCTCTTACGTTTCTAGACAATGTGGCCAAAATCACATCTCTTCTTCAGCAGCAACACAAAGTAGTTGAAAAGGCAGACAAAGTGGCTAGGTAGGATTTCCACTTAAGACAGGAGGAATCCCTAGGTAACAGACAACTACCATAGCAGCTTAATATAAACTTTTCTCCAATGTGTCCAATCTGTTGAAATTCCTGAACAAAACAAGAGTTGGAAATTTGTTTCTGCTTCTGAGTTAGTCTCAGCTATCAGCACAGTCCACCAAGAAAATAGCAGCATATGAATTAGGGCAACACTGTAGCTTGAATTCTGTTTGATGTTAATGCTGGTCTGACTCACACTGTGAGCTAGATTTTACCACAGCTGCCATGGAGTTTGAGGTCTGAAGATGGAGCTCCCTGGCTGCCACCCAGCCTGTAGTATCAGATGCAGCTGGGATCAGGTACCTTTCAAATTCTGAGCTTTTTCTTTGCCAATTTTGAGTCAGCCTCTTATTCTATTTCTTTAATTTTCAGTTTCTCCTGCCCTACCTACAGGTACTATTTACCAATACAATAAAATTAAAATATTGTCTAAAATAAAAAACCACATACAAACTAACAGAAGTCCTGTTCCCCCTTTTCAGATCTTTAACATTATGTTCCCTTTCTCCTTGCCTTTCCTGCTCATTTTATGGCTCTTTCCCATCTCAGTTTCTCTCTGCACTCATTGATTGCAGATGTAGTATTTCCCATATCAAATTCAGAGCTATAAAAATAGGCCACAGTACAGAAAATTTTTTAGAGAGGGGCTGGTTTAGCTGAGTTAGTGAGGTTATGTGTTGGAGAATCATGACACATTATTTATCTGCAGGGAATTGTTAGTGAAGTTTCTCGTTTATGTCTTTTCACTCTTTCTACTGATTCATTCTCACCTGTTTTCTGAGAATGACCATGTAGAAATATAATGTGACCTAAATAGCTCAATTTGTTTAAAACATGATTATCATGAAGCAGCAGGGCTAGCAGATACATTTTAAGTAAGAAAGTAAGATAGATAGGTAGCTCTTTATTTTTATGCAAGTGTGAACAATTTGAGTTATATTTTTATTAAGGCAACTAGGTCTCCAGCATGATTTGTGTACCTGCTGTACATTGGTGTGAAATAAGCTGGAAACAGCATCCTTCTCACTACTTCCTCCTGCTTTTATTGGTTTAAGTGAGGCTCTTGGGTATCTGATCCTATCCTGCTGCCTGAAGATTTATTCATGTAACTCCCCATGCATCAGCATGATGTTATACCACTTGTTCTCTAGAGAAAATAATTAAATGAATTACTAACGCATAAAATGCTCAAGTTAAAATGCTTAAATATTCCATTTGATGCAGTTATATATAGCTTAATGTAATGTAATAAGTGTAGTATCCTCTTAGTCAGAATGCATTGTGTGCTATCCTCTTAGAATGCTTTGGCTTTCATCTCCATTAAATGGAATACTAATTAACAGTTGATTCCAATTTTGTAAAGGTAACTGTGGTGTTACATTCTTAAACAAGACCAGAAGGTGAAAAAGGACTAACCTGTATATAAATTAAAAGTAATCATCAGAGGTCAGTGCAATAGTGTTAGTACTGTATATAAATGCAGACTTCTGGATTGCAGTTATAAATACTGTGCTGTCACACAGGGTTTCTGAAATGAGACAGGAACTTAATTTATTGACTGACTGGTAGCAGAAGTTGCTCCTGGGGAACGCAAGTTTGTTCAGCTTAAGTACAGTTATTGCAAAGAAAGTGAGAATAATAGCCAAATACAACTAGTGATGAAGCAGGTAATGAAATTCAGTCTTTTGTTGAAGGAACGATCATGAAAGTGCAATTCCAGAAGAGCTGCCTGTAACACTCACCAGCTAGTGGATATATATGAAGTTCCCTGTATCCTGGCCAAGAAAGCCATCAAATGACTGCCAATTGTGTATAAGCTACTGATACCTGGAACAGTTAATTCTTTCTCTGAG
Source organism: Athene noctua (assembly GCF_965140245.1). Classification (NCBI taxonomy): domain Eukaryota; kingdom Metazoa; phylum Chordata; class Aves; order Strigiformes; family Strigidae; genus Athene; species Athene noctua. Next base: position 10,867,262 of record NC_134051.1, on the reverse strand, counting down.
TACTTTTTGTTTGTTTGTTAAAAAGGCTAATTAGTTGAAATCAAACTTTTATGTGAGAGATAGTTTAATTTTTGAAAAAAACAGATTATTTTTTTTTTTAGTCCTGAAGTTTCTTAGATGTCATTTATTATAATGAAACAAGATCTTCTTATGTTTGTATTTCTCCATATTGTTTAAAACAAGAAAAAATCTGAAATAAATATTTTGAAACATTTTATGTTACATCAGAAATTTTTTGCTGGATACAGTTCTGTTTGGCTGGGAACAGAATTATCAGTTCCTGATTTTTAGTTAATTTTTGCCTTTTTGTCTTGTTTCGCTATGGAAACAGGCATTTTAACCCCCAAAATCTGTAGTGAAAATACAGCTGATATTCTCCTTTTTACTGCAAAACATATGTTTAAGGACCACATCCTAATATTCATCCATCTTCATGATTCCTGCTATATCGCTTTCTCTCTGTACTTAGACATTTATATAACAACTGTATTGTACTGGAAATTGAACGCTGACTGCATATGAGAGAGGGACATGAAGAGAAAAAATTTTTCCAGCAGTGTGGTGTATGTGTAGATTTCAGGGTGCAGGGGCCCACTTCCTTCACAGCGTTCATTCAGCACTGAGAGTTTGATTCAGTTTTGGTGGTTTCATGAACTGAAACAGTATCTAAGTGCAAAACTCGTCTTTTAGAATTAACTTTTCCTTGGGGTCAGTTAGGAAAATTCAGCCTATACTGGCTCTGCTTCTGCTTGCTGGGAGGGAACAAAGATCCTCCAAGCTTGTTGATCTGTTGGCAGAATTGCCTTCCTATGGCAATCCTATGTACTTCATAAGTAAAATGTACTGAAGCTAACAGCATTGGCATTTACTCCAACATCATACATTTTTATGCTTTGGCTCAGAGAGGAAAATGAAAAATAGATTAAGCGATAGAGTATGTTGTTGATTCACACTTCCTCTTTACCTAGTCTCCATATAACAGAGATTTTGAACAAATTGTATGCTACGACAGTTTCACAGCTCGAATCAATTTAGCAGATCTACACAAAGTGCGAGAAACTAATAAGTTTTGTTCATCTTTTAAGTAGCTTTTGCGTCATTCCGTCTGTCCCCCTCCCTAATACTTTTCTCACCTTGATGCAAATGATAGGTTTTAGGTCAGAGAAACCTAATGCTAGTTAACATTCCTGGTCATAGAGAGATGTGCAAATGTAAGGACAAAATTGATAGCCAATGTTGATCTAAAATGTAGAAAGTAGTGATGCATTACTAAGGTAACTTTCATCTGAATAAAGAGGAGGAGCTTTAATTTTATCTAGAACTGAAATGGATAGACCTTCTGACACACGGAATTGCAGTTTAAAAGTAGTATGCAACTTGGATATTTGTGTAAAATACTATTTGTGTAAGATAAGAGATATGCTAGTATTTTTGCACTATACATTGAAAACATTGAAAATAACGTGATAATGTATATACGTTATTTCCTGTTGTTTGCCAAAGCTGACAATTCACTGTTCGTTTAACTAGGAGGTCCTTAATCTCTAAACGCACTTACTTCTTTTGCAGTGCTTACTTCTGTGCTTGTACATGTAGTGAAGTCTGCTTCCTATGGAATCAAGTCTAAAGTCAGAGGCAGATTGTTCTGATTTGGCAAAGATAGGTACTTATGATATAGCTCCTAGTCGTGGACACCTGGAGCCTTTCTTCAGGATGCTGTTTTGTCTTGCAGTTGTGTCAGGATACGGAATTTGGCTGCTGTACTTTCTGAATCAGTGGCTCTGACTGACACATTCCAAGTGTTGTTGCAAGAAAGCAGGAGGAAGGGGTCTAGGCCTACACGTGGTTAGATCACATTCACTGTAACCTGCTTACATCTCTTATTCTTATTTTTCAGTCTCTTTATAATAAAGTGTAAATATTTGTGTAAGAATAAACACATGCGTAAGTTTTGGCATGATGTAGATTAAAATGTGTAGGTGGCATTTGAGGGTGAGATAGCATCTAGAGTGCAGGAAAATAACATAGTAAACATATACTCTGTGGTTTATTTCTAGAAGATACTGTATTGAGATGGTCTGATCCCACCTGAGTCTCGGTGCCGTACTCTTTCCCATGGGTTAGCTCAAGGTGGCTTCCTGCTCAGAGCTTCACCTGTGCTCTGCATTGCTTTTTGGAAGTGACTGGGCACTGGAACATACGTGACACTTAATCTACCCGAATATACTTACAATGATAATACATTATTTTTTATTTCTTCAGGAACTGCTGCTGATTTTTACCGCACTATTTCTCATCAACGTATTAAACCTCTTCTTCACATGCTTTGGGCAGCTGTTGTACGCATAGCCTTCTAGGTCATGTAAATTCAGGGGAGTGTGGTTTGGGGAAAAGTTTGCAAAATGAAGCTGTAAATTGTTGGGAAGCATTTAAACTGAGAACAGTGTTGCAAGTTTCCCATGGAGGTTTAAGTCTGATTAACTTACAGAACTGAAATACATTTTTGAATTTACATTCAAAGAATGTTCACTGTTATTTTCTTTATCATGTATTTTTAGGAATTCCAAGGGAAACATTTCTCTACAGGTATCTGTCTTCTTTACAATACGCCCAAACATTGACCTTGAGTATTTTCAAGAGAGAAGATGAGGGAAGACAAATAAGTGCAAATTCAGCCCCCATTTACCAGCCATCTTTTAGTGTGCCAAGTGTCACAACTGCCACTAACTTTGAGGAACTCTAGTCTGCAAATGATATGAAGTCTAGAGATGACATTTATTTTGAATGTGTTATAAAATGACAGTTAATGCATTTCAGTTATTCAGTAATATAATGTCAGAGCCAAAAAAGAGTCTAAGCTGAGTAAATTTAGCTATAGTGTAGGCTCTCCTGTCTAAAATTGTGATCTTAAAACTTTCTGAGGCCTCAACTTTAGGACACCTGAAGTTGCAGTTCTTGTGGTCAGAAGTGTGCCCTATCCATGAAAAATATTTGAGATTTGTTATTACTGAACATAAGGATGGGATGAACTAGATTGTAATATTCTAGGGATTCACAAAGTCAGCTGTGAGTGGAGAGTCTTTGAATCTAGACCTTATTACTAGAGCTGTTTCTATATTTTGTCTAGTTACTTAATGCTAATCCAGTAACTGTTTTACATGAAATACAGAAACAGTTAATACTCTAATTGAGCATAAAAAATTTCTCATGAGAGATGTCAACTATAGCTTTGAGTTACTTCACCTCGAGGCAGGACTTGAACCTGGCTCTGGCTCTGCTGTACATCTGAAAGTGGAATGAGCACAGTTTTTCCAGCTTTTTTTGGAAGAATGTATATAGCCCTTTTTTCAAATTTTGTTGAAAGAAACCTAGCAGAATTTAGGTGATGGCAGTTCTTTGAAAGTATGAGAGAAATACCTGAGTATCTTTAACTTCTATATCTGTTCTTCATTTAATACCATGTAATGTCATGTTCTTATTATAAATACGGTTGCAGCTGCAGTGTTTTGCAGCCCCCTTACTGAGACAGGGATTGCACCAGGGATTCCAGTGCTTTGATCTAGGCAACTGCTTCAAGTCTTGACTTTAGGCATCTCTGTGCTTAGCATATTGCTGTTCTGCATGCTGTTTTGGGGGGGGTCTGACTTTCCCTCTATTTTTTATATGGACATAGGTCACCCCTAAAAGGTAGCTATGCTTAGGTTGTATGTTCCTGAGTCCTTTATTGCATCCTTTCTCCCTTATTGTAGCCTGTTTTGTAGAACAGCACCCTTTTCTCTTTTCTGCTTACTCAATCTTAGAATAATGAGTATAGCATCTGTCATATTTGTTGTTCTGAGGAATCATTCCTCTGACAGGCTTTTATAGTATATAAAGCCAAGTAAATGTGTTTTTCAGTGCTGACCAGCATGTGTAGGCATCTGTCCTGTGTTATGGAAGAATCTTATCTGTACAGCAGGCACAGTGTTTCCCAGGAAGATAGGATTTTTGCCTTTCCATATTTATTTGCAATTTCATTTGAACGTTTTGAAAATCCAGCATGATCTGTTATAGTAGCATTGGATTTATTTGATGATATTTTTGTATTTCAGTTAATGACAGTGTGTTGCCACATCAACAGAGACCTTTTGAGGCAGGTAATACAGTTGTTCTTTGGGCCAAAACTCTTATAACTACTAGTAAGAGTATAATGTAATTAATTCAAAGTCTATATTTTAGGTAAGAAAACTGTTGTCCTCTCTCATAGGAATTTGTAGGATAGCTTTGTTCCTAATCCATTTACTTGTATTAATTCCACTATCACTGACGGAAACAGTAAAGTGATTCTTTACACTTCTGTAGTATCTCTTAACTACAAATGCAGATGTTTTCAGTAAAAACCTTTTTTAGGCCTCTGAAGGCCTTTTTGAAGACAGGAAATTTAAAGCTTATTTTAAGCAACTTACACAACTCATACAAAGTTTACTGCAAAGTCAAGAACAAGAAAAGGAACTTGTAAGTTCTTGATCTTTTATAATTTATTCTATTTATGTGGGATCATCTCTCATGTTTAGTAATGGTTAAAATCTTCACAGTTATGATTCAAAAGAAAATTTTTCTGTTATGTATAGAAGAAGCTGCATATGTTTTGGATTGCTATCCTTCTGTACTAACATGATTTTTTCCTTTACTAACCTACAATACCTTTGGCTTTTATCAAGCCATCTAATGTCTAGCAGAATAAAATAACATTTTGCATATGGTGTTACCTACAGTTTATCTCTGAATTGCTAGTATTTTTATCCTTCTCAATCAGGTAATCTTTAAATAAGACTTTTTCCAGATACGTATAAAATATTTCTTGCCTCAATATTCTACAAATGAAGTTATTTTTCATCTTTAAAGCTCTGTACCAGCATTATTCTGTTCATTAAAGTGTTAACCAATAACCACAGTAATAACTATATCAGTGATCTGCTTTTAGAGGCTTTTTTTATATAATGTTGACATAAGCTGTGTTCTAGCTAAGGAAAATTTGTCATTTTAAGATAACTTTAAGATATATTAATTAAAAATGGCAGTAGAAGGCAGTTGGTTCTCACTTCAACAGTGCAATTTTAGAGTAACTCCACAGGTTTTAGTTGTTTCAAAAACAGGCCCAATAGGCTTATTTAAATTTGTTTCTGTTTCAAGAGTAGCGAGTGGAGCCTGAGCTCAGTCATGATATGAAGACTGTTTGCTCATCAAGTCATAGCAAGGATGAAAGAAGCATGTTAAGGAGAATAAAACTGTTCTTCAAGACATTATAGAAACGTTAGAAGACATTTCATTCATTTGGTTTGACTCGGGAGGATAGTACTTACTCTGCTGGGAGCAAAATTGAGAAAAGAGAAAGGAGGGAAAAAATGAAGAAATTAGGCTTAAAATCTATATTGTGATAAACTTCTAGTGAAAGTTTTGGTGAAAGTCTTAGAGGACTTTTCAGAGTAACAGTTATAGCAAGACCGTAACTTCTATTACCAGTTGTGTCTGTGCCAGATTGACGGGTACTCAGGTCTGTAGTCATTCTTCTAAAAGATAGCAGTTTGTCTTAGAAGAATATGAAGAATTGTTCAGAGCCAGTAAAGCAGTTGAGCAGATCATAAAAGATAACAAAAATCTGTTATATATGTATTTATGAGTGATATTATATAAAGTAATTCAAAGGACAAATACACACAGCTTCTATAAAGTTAAATGACATCTTTTCAACTGCTGCAAATTCTTGACGGATTTAATGTAACATAGAATAAAAACAATCTGAGAGCTATAATATATTTAGACATTTGAAAGTTTTTTGTTAAAATTATTAAGGAAAATTGGAGCAACTAAGGCAGGGGGAAAGTTTTGCCAGTCTTGAAGAATGGATGAAGAGGTAGGAAAAATAAAGAGAAAGATCTCTGACTGGGAAGGACTAGAAAGCAGTCAAAGGTTGGGGTTGTTTGGCTCATTGTACACTAACTGATATTTTACTATGTTACCTGCCTAGAGTAATGGTAAAAAGCAGGATGTCAATACGTGGTAATATCATAAATTTATTTAAATTAGGCAATATTAGAAAAGATTACTGAGAGCTCCAGAAGAATGTAATAGAACTTGGTAATAAGATGGCAGATTAAATTCAATTTAGATGAGTGCATGGGAATTAAAATATAAATCACTTCAGTGTGTGCAGTTCTAAATTAGTCCTTAAGAAAAGTACATGATATTATATTGGATTTTTTGAGAAACAATGTTTTGATTATGTAAGTAGGGATTATAGTAAAAAGTGCTAGAAAGGCATAAATATTTTAAAATTGTTTGGGCTGTATTCTTGCACTTCTTGATTATTTATCATTGATTAAAGTGGTTCTGTAAAGCATTCCAGGTGCTGGAGCCCATGCCAGATTCGAGTTGCTTGGTACAAACACAAAGTCCCATTCACAAAGAACAGTTTAGCAACCTGGTATCTGGCTCGTAGATTTAAAAGTAAAGGTTCAGATGTTAATGTAGATTTTGGAGATTTTTTTCCACAAAAGGAAAAAAAAAATCCAAACTATATTGAGATCATGGGTTTTCCAAAGCTTATTGCTCTGACACCAGACCTGTGAAATTAGCGGAGGTCTCTCCTTTCAGTCATGGGCTCAGTTCTTGGCTCCTGGGTGGACAAAGGGACATTAGACCTTTCAGTCTGTAGACTTTCAAAGCTAAACAGAAAGTGTATCACCTCACTGGTAAAAGCTTTAAATGCAGATTGGCATAATCTTTGAACCAGAAAAATAGGTCTGTTCTGAAAATTATATTTATGGTATTCAGTGATGATAACTAGTTACAGTAATAGGCTGTTTCAAAGCTCCCAAAATGAGCAAAACTTAGATCCAGATGAGGGATGTTGCAGTCGCAGACTGTGGGCAGTGTGGTGAGCAGCCAGAGGTTATCAGTCTACTGAAGCTGGGCTACAATGCAAAATGGGCCCAGAAGGAAGGCCTGAACAGAAGGACTTGATTCTGCAATCTATTTATTCAGGAGTTACGTGTGCAGGGAGTTCACTGGTGTCGTGGTTTAACCCCAGCCGGCAACTAAGCCCCACACAGCCGCTCGCTCACTCCCTGCAGTGGGATGGGCGAGAGAATCAGAAGAGTAAACAAGAAAACTCAGGGGTTGAACTAAAGACAGTTTAATAGGTAAAGCAAAAGCTGCACACAAGTAAAGCAAAACAAGGAATTCATTCACCACTCCCCATCACTCAGCCATCCCCAGGACAGCCGGGCTCCGTGACGTGTAACGGTGACTTGGGAAGACAAACGCTGTCACTCCAGACGTCCCCCCCTTCCTCCTCCTTCCCCCAGCTTTACATGCTGAGCGTGATGCCAAATGGTGTGGGATCTCCCCAGTTGGGGTCAGTTGGGGTCAGCTGTCCTGGCTGTGTCCCCTCCCGACTCCTTGTGTACCCCCAGCCCCTCGCTGGTGGGGTGGTGAGAGAAGCAGAAAAGGCCTTGACCGTGTGTTAGCCCTGCTCAGCAGTAACACCATCCCTGTGTTATCAGCACTGTTTTCAGCACAAATCCAAAACACAGCCCCATGCTAACTACTATGAAGAAAATTAACTCTGTCCCAGCCAAAACTATCACGACTAGTCAGGAAACACAAATAATCCAGGAATCTGGGAGTGCAACCAACATCTTTCCCTTCCTAGCTAGTTTCATTATGAAGGGAACTTGCTGTATTTGGCTTCTGCAGAGATGTAGGCAGAGTGGCAGCATCTTTACATATAATTTCTGAATTGTAATTAGCTAGGAGAAGGCACTGAAATGCTTCTGAACCTGTCTGAGTTTTGGTGATCAAAACATGGGTGTTGATTGAATTTAGGTGCCTATATTTTTTTAGTCTTGCTGGAGAACAAATTTGTGAGTTGTATTGGATTTAACCAAGCTTGGGGAGGCTATTTCCATAAATATGTGCAAGTTCCAAAATGTCAAGCTGCATGAGCAGGGTACAGCCTTACAAGCATCATTTTTTACTTTCCATAATGAAGAGATGGCTGAATTCATATCTCTGAATGCTTAAAAATAACAACCCTGAACTGAAACCAAGACTGGGAAATTTCAGGCCGCCTGATGAATATCAGTATTTTTCAGCCTTGTTTAACTCTGCTGCAGATGGTAAGCACAGGGTATCACCTGCAAGAGTCAGAGACCTGTGTGTTATGATGAAAATTCTGGTATAATCTGTATATTGTAGCTGCTATCAAGTATCTGCAGTAAGAGCGCTTACAACTAAATAGTTGCAGATTTGACCCCAAGTCTTTTCTAAGTTCTCTACTTGTATATAGTGTAGGTCCTCTGGAGAGCAAAGGCAAATCCAATTTAAAATCTTGTCTGTGGTATTCTTACCTTGAAAAAAAACAATATAAAGACATTTAGATAGTATTTAGCCTTGTGCTTTCTCATTTATGATGCTTGTTGCTGCTTGCTACATTAGATATTTATACAATGAGAAAAGTGTTTTTAAGTGAACTGAAACAAATTTGACATGACTAAAATGTCCCGTCAGATTTCACAAGGAAATGTTTGTATTACATATACATATGCGTAGCCATTATGTACATGGTTATTTGCCATTTGGCTCTTTCAGCTTTTAAAAATATCCCTGAAAAGGAGCAAAATTTGTAGAATTGGAAAATTACCACAGCCAAACATAAATAATGAAATTATATAACCTTGTTGTTTAAAAAAAACACCCCAAAACCAGACATTTGCTTATGTATTTCCTTTGATTTCTTGTTTGCATTTCTAAGTTATATATCTCCTCTAGGTTTTTCTCTACCTATTGCTTATTTATATGAAAATAATTAATGGCAAATCTAAAAAGGGCAAAGTATGGAAATTTTATATTACTGCCCATGTTTTGTTACACTCTTTCATATTTAATATATTTAATCTACTAGTATGAAACACAGTCTATAGAAATAAAGCAGAACTGATACCACAGTGACAATAGGGGAAAGAAGAGCCATGATAAAGAAAGTTAAAAGGTCATTATTTGGGAATGAATGTTATTAAACCTACAGTGATATACACAGTAGAAAAATCAATTTTTGGTTGTCTTCAGGTCTTTGAAGACATTTCTATGCAAAAAACCTCTGTATATTACACTGCCAATGAAAAACTAAGTAATTTCAAAATGTATTTTCATTTGGTGGAACATTCAAATCCAAAACACCAGGGAAAGAAGAGCTTTCCAGTTTGTAAGTAGAGTGGGAAGAAGCTATGCTGCTGATCTGATTCATCTATAGATAACATGAGGGAGCATAGATGATTAATAGAAATAACAACAGTACATTTAAACATCTCGCAAAAGCAACAGCTCTAAAAGGAAGGAGTAGATTTGGATGTTTCTACGATGAAAAAAATAATGACCGTTTAAAAAAATTCTCATGCAAAATCATACATTCAGTAAGAAATTTCTAAACATTTATAGAAATTTGGCTGAGGAAAAATTACAGATTTATGTTTGCAAAATCTAGGACAGGAGCTATAACTCTTTTCTGGCATTAAGCTAAGAACTTAAGTGCCAGCTCAGTTTTTCCATCTGATGCAATATTGTTGGATAATGCATAGTGCTTGCACTGGTAGTGTTTATCATCAAAACACTAATGTGAGGTCCAAGTATAGTACTGCTAGTCTCAGGCATTCTGAAGCAAGACAGACCTCCCAAAATCGTAAGATTGGCTTAAAATAAAGCGTTTTCAAATTGTTTGGGGTTATTCTTACTTTAGTTTTTGAAACTGAATTTCACAAGAGATTAGTAATAATGCTAAGATGGGACTGCATGTTCAATTTAATGTTTGGAATCTTATGTAAAGGCTGAGCATTTTGGCATAGTTTACTTCAGGAGTTGCAGAGTTTGGATTTAAATCCAGGAGGAGGTTTTTCAGAATCTGTATTGGGTTCAGGCTAATCTGTAGACATGACATTACTTTCTTTAAGTCTTAAGAGTATGTATGCTGTGGGTGCATATATAATTGAAATTATATGGAGTATGTCATAATTTTGTAGAAACTTTTAATGGATTTTATCTGTTGATATTTAGTACATGCGAATTTATATATTTTAAGCAGCAGAATGTATTTCATCTATACATAAGAAATTAATTAAACTGAAGAGTGAAACAATCCCAGTTACATGATGATGGGTTTAAAAAGGAAAGCCAAAGCATACAGTTATGAACAAATATTGGGAAATTTCCTCTATGTTCATGTAATTCTGTTGCCACGTTATATTCCGAAATTCCCAATCCTTTAGGTGAGCATAATAGCACCTTTGATAATGTGACCCCTAAATCATGCAGCCTTGTATATACATTGATTTACTGTCTACTGAAGAAGTAATAGTCTGCTTGTTGTGTTTGTTGATGATTCTGACATTATTGACATGTTCTTCATTGCTTTATCAATCCCTACCTACTGTGTAAAAGTCTTGGAGAAAACTTCTGCTCTCTACAACTCTTCAGCAGACTTCTTGTGTCCTTGCAGTTCAGGATCCATTTATACTTGGGCTCCAGTAAGATTGCTCACCTTGTCAAATGCTTATCACCTGTTAATATGAAAAATTCTGTATTTTAGAGAGAGGCCAATGATCACTTGAGTTCTGTGTTAATAATAACTATTCTCAACTCATGATTGATAAAGGATGTCCTTTTTTTTTTTTTTTTCCTATCATTGCTGGCAAGAAAAGTATGCTTAGTCACTCAGTTAATTTTGGCTATAGTTCCGGAGCCTTATAATGAATAAGTTCAGTCTCTATTTTTGGTTCTCTCTGGATATTTGAAAAAATTGGGAACAGTTTTTAGAGCAAGGGTTTGATGCCATCTTACATGACTGGTTGCCTTTTCACATAATTTTGATGGAGTTTGTTGTTTTTATACTTTGTTTCACCAGTACAGCTAAATCTGTCATTCACTCCCAAATAATACATGACCAGCTTGCTTTGCAACCAGAGGATTAATATAGACTGCTTACTGTTACATGTTTTAATACTATCTGGGAGAAAAAGGTTTCCTCTCTTATCTGTTTTCAGAAGCATTAAAATGTTTTACAGTTTTTGTTCTTACACATTGTCTTTGATAACTTTGTTGTAAAATTATGGAAGCAATAAATCCTTTCTATCTTTAATTGAAATCCTTTGATATTCCTCTTTACGGGTCTGTGTTTTGCAGTTATTTGTACATATTCAGTAGGAAACATATGTTCTTGTGGTTTTTACAGTCTTTGTCCTTTAACACTGTGAATCTTAGGCCCACAAATGTTTTCCATGTTGTGTGGTCCCTGTTTATACCCTTTTTATTTGCTGTGTAGAGCTTATGTTGTATCTTTTTTATCTTTAGACTCTATGGAAGTAATTTTTGTGCCTGTTCAAGTCACGAGGGTCAAATCAGTCTTAGGCTCAGTTTCTCTCCTTGCTAATTCTAATGTCTAGTTCTAGTGCTGTGCAAATTAAACCAGCATTACTACTGAAGGCCACAGCCATGTGTTAACTTCTGGCTGTGAAATCCCATGCTCTCGCCTCTCTGTCCCTGGTGGCACGGTACAATGTTCAGGTGGCAAATTGGATCAGGGAGCAGACTCAGATCATTAGTCATAATCTGTCACGTGGCTGTGTTTCACTGCTACAGATATTTGTGTCAGCTTTAAGGGAGATTAGAGGCACAGGGATGGAAATGAGTACTTGGAACTGGGAGGTGCTGCCTCTTTCCATCAGCGTCGCCATTTGCAATCATCAATGGGTATGTAAAGCTGGCCAGTGAGAAGGAGATGTTCTCCATGGAGGCTGCAGAAACAGCCAGAGCTGGTAAAGTGCTTGTGCCAGTGGTTGCACGTTCTATCTTTCCAACACACTGCTTCCATGCTGCTGGTCCTCCACATACACAGTCTCTGGCTGTGGGTCAAGGTGTCACATCTTTTCCAGATTCAGACAGATTCAGAGCTTTTCCCTAGGGAAGTATTGCCACTCCAGTATGTCTAGAAAAGAATATGTATTTTTCCCTGAGTTTCTGAGGAGAACCATGTGAGGCGGTTTTTAGATTTAAGAATTGTTCAATATTTGCACCCAAAAATATTTTGTCAATGGCAACAGCTGTCTGAAGCATTAGGCTTAAGAAGTTTCTCTTTTGTTTTGTTTTGTTTTTTTAAATGAAGATAGGATTGCTGTAATAAGATGTGGCATCTGCATGATAACCTGCTATGGAACCATTATGGCACCACAGTGTAGGCAGGGGAGGAATTTCTTTCCCTTTTCAGTCTCTTTCAGTGAGGTTTTTTTTTTTAGGCGGCACAGAAATGTAACTCTGTTCATAACCAAAACAATGTATTGCACCAACACTGTCTATATAGAAATTGGAATGTTGTATGTAGTATAAAAAACAACTTTGGTATTCACATGCTGCTTATTCTTTGCAAGTTTATTTTCCCATTTAAAAAAAACACCCAAAAAATCCTGCTAGAACATTTTAAGAAATAAAGTATAGTAAGGCCAAGTATCCAGTAACTGGGATGGATATGATTGCACTGAGAAGAAGATGCCATGTTCATTTGGGGATTACCCTGTTTATATTGCTGTTAAGTCACTGAACATGTCCATGGTGAAATATAGACTTATATTTACAGAACTCAGAACAGTATCTTAACTGAGTTTCAGACTTATGTAGTTAATAAAAGAGCCAATTCTCTTCAGACAGCCTTGAATTCTTATTAAATGTATAAGTTTCATTTTAGGTAGCAGGTTTCTGCATACTGGAAGCCTCAGGCTAAAGGAAAAAGAAAAGGGAACTTGTGTATGTTTTTAAGTATAGTGCAGAAAGGAAAATTTCTGTTTCTGCTGCCAGGGCTCCAACTAACTTAAATGAAAGATGGGTTTTCTCCCCTTTAAAAAGGGCAGGTAAGAAATATAACTTGAGGAGAACATAATTTTATTTCTGGTGCTCTCAAGTAGCTAATGTACTTTTAATTAGAAAAAGCATTGAAGGAGGGAAAGCAACTGCTGATTCTTAATAAAAAAATATTCTATGTCCTGCATGAAGAGCTATAGAAGTCCACCTGAGAATTTTCACTAGAATTAATGGGGCTCGTAGAAATGATACTTATTTTAAGGAATGAAAAAACAAGGTCAGAATTAATAAAGCCTTCCAGTAGTACTGTGTGGTAAATGCAGAAACTTCTTGTTTCTTTCACAGCTTGAAAACTAAGGCAAAGAGACGTCATATGACGAATATAGCATAGTTTTTCTGTTAGAGTGAAGAAGTGAATCCAAATTATTAATTCTTGACAATGTCTTCCATCCCACTTAGAAAGCAGGGTTTTTTTAATGCTTAGAGGCAGTAAAATCAGTGACATATTTGTGATAACACTCCAACATTATCTTATTTCAAAAGTAGAACTGAATCAAATGAAGTAACACAGTAAGAACTGCATTCTAAGTAGGATGCTCTTCACAGCAATACCAGTGTACTTGTAAAACTTACTAAAATCAGTAAGTTCTTTAACTTGATTCAGCTAGTGTATCACTGAAAAGATATTCTTATAACTGAATGGCTGCTGTGGGCTTTTCCATTCAACTTAGTTGCTTCCATTTTCAGGCAGAGTGGCTCTCCTGAATTCTGCGTTGTTTTCTTTTGCCTAACAGAAGGCTAATAATGCTTCTTCGTGGAGTCAGTCCCGTATAGCAGAAGATAGGAGGGCATGTGAAAATGGATGTTTTAAAACTGCTTGGCTTACCTGTTGATGGGTGGTAGAAGTGGCAGCAAATTTCACATCAAATAAGTAGGAAATACAAATAAGTAGGAAATATTTATCACTGACACTCCTGTCTAAGGCTGAATACTTCTGGGTGCCCAACACAGCAGTAATTCTTGAAGCAGCTGCTGCTGTGAATACACACATGTGAGGGTATTTATCTAGGATACAAAGCTTAAAATGTATTTTGGAACCATATCACTGACACATGGTACAACAGTTTAAATGAGACGAGCAGAATCATTGTCCTGATACAGTCTTTACAGATAACAGTAGCAGAACTAACTCATGAAAGGTGCAGAGCCTTATGGAGTGATTTACAGAGAAACTGGATGTGACAACGCGAGTCAGTCTAAAAAAAAAATAACAGCCCACAAGTTAAAACAGTGGAACAGCTTTTCCTTAAAGTGTAATGATGAAGACAAACAGACGAATGTAGGAGGAATAAAATAAATCAGCTGTTAACACCCTCTTTGAAAGCACTTTTAAAAGAGAATAAAATTACTTTTTAGTGCTTTTTACAACTACTTTAAAGTTTTCATCCTTTAAAAGAAGAAATTAAAGTATCTCTTGATTCTGTACATATTAAAAATGAAGTGTTGCCCAATTCTGTGAGCACTTTCACATCATAAAAAGTGTTATGTCAAAATGACAACTGTTAGTTGTGTGAACAGATATCCTTCAACCCTATTTTTAACAAATGCAGTAAGATGACTTAACCACCATCAGCTATCACGACTTTGGCCTCCAGTCCAAATCCATTTCATGCAAAATTCTGGGGAGGAAATGGGCTTCATGCTGAGAGGAGAAAATTAAGAAATTTGGGTCAGAGAATGTTCCAAGTTCGGTGGTTCTGTGCCAAAAACAGTCTGTAACTTTCTGCCTAGACTTTACAAATCAACAGCATCTATAATTGGACTTCCAAGCAAAAAAGAGCACAGCATAAATGGTCCTGATAGAAGATGCTCAATAATGTTAGTTCACCTAAGCATATGATCCTATAATCTCTTCCAAATCGTAATGGGATATTTCTGACCTTCTCCCTATTTTTACAAAAGCTAGTATTCTTTTTGGTTCTGATCATGAGTTACAAACCTGCTTTCTTGGGTCTTAAACAATTGCAGCAACCTTGAAGTTTTTTTAGGTCTGTCTTTCCATGAAGATACTCCATGCAGTATTCAAAATTATAATCATGGAACTGAAATTAATGATGTAGACTCCAGCGCTGAATAAATGTAGAACAAATTAAGTAACTAGAGTCACTAAAAGCAGAATCAAGACCCCCAAAGTTCAGAATGGATATATTGGTAACATGCTGTTTACTTCAGATGTTGTGAGAGTACATTTTTAGTTTTAAAATAGAAAATACCGTTACATTCTAATTCTTGAAACAAATCACTGAAAATTGAGTATTGGGTGGTCATCTGCTTTTTCATTCTATCTCCTAACCTCACAGGATGATAATTACTTTGCAAAACTGCCAAATCATTAGGGAGCAGAATATTTTACTTGCCTATGCTAATAAAAGGGGAAATCTTTTTATTTTCACATTTTAAGCATCTCAGCAGGTATATGGCTGCTTTAAACAATTCTGCTGCTACAGCCCACTGGGTGCTTAAAAACTTGAGCAGCTTAAAATTACTTTTCTCTCTTCTTCATGTATTGGGTTTTTCTGGGGTGATGTCTCTTGTTTCAGTTTGTTTGCAGTGCAGTCAGGACACCTTGCAGAATTGTTTTACAACTCTGGGTATTTTAGAGAGCATTCCTTCCTGCATCCATTTTGTTTTCTCAGAACAATTAAAAAGAAGAGAAACATTAAGAATAAATGCCTTTTAAATGGTATTGTAGACTTTACTTTCAAAGGATGTGGCTAAACAAATTAATATTTAGGCATAAATGACCAAAATTTGATTTTTATTATTAGAAACACTGAAAGTAGAACTTTGTAGATCAGACTGAACAATGAGGAATGTTTGGAAAAGGAAAGGAAAG
This sequence comes from Athene noctua, assembly GCF_965140245.1. Lineage (NCBI taxonomy): Eukaryota > Metazoa > Chordata > Aves > Strigiformes > Strigidae > Athene > Athene noctua. The sequence continues at coordinate 10,851,484 of NC_134051.1, read as the reverse complement.
ATTAATTTGCTGGTCTCTGCACTGTGGAGATGGCAGTGAAGATTACATAGGATGACCTGCACATGCTCAACTCTACTAGTATGGAAACTTCAGGGGAATCCCAGCTTGGTTTCCTGGCCACAGGTTACAGATGTTTGAGCAGAGCTGCTGTGCAACCATCCCACTGCCAGCTCTCATCGATCATTACCCTCTCTGAATCTAGCTTACTTAGAGACTGCCTGAAAGACTTGGCAGTACACTGCTCTCAATCTCCAGTATTTGTATACTCTATTTAAACATCTGTGTTTATAAATTAGGTGATGCATTTTGTACAATCTGGGCTTTTTTTTCTTGCATTTTGCCATTTTAATGTGGATTTTCAAATCTATGAGTATATTCTGGTAATTTCAGCAAAATGTATTGCTTACTAGATAAAATTATGTATATTTGATCACTGCATGGTGGACAAGGTAGAATAAAAAGCCCTTGTGGTTGTGGTATATATTCTAAATATTTATGTAGATGTTTTATTTGATAACTGCCATTCTGCTTTAGCTATTTAATGTGGGTTTATTGCTTATTTTGCAATCAAATATGGAGACCCAGGTGTGCCAGGTGGCACTGAGGTATGTTGCATATGGTTTCGCAGAACCATATTAGTATTCCTTAATCATTAAGTATCATAAATTGTGGTCATATATCTTTTAAAATAACACACATGATTATAGGTCAGAAATGCATTAAGAAACTTAAACATAAATTAAGAGCATGAAAACATTGCTTAGAAGATCTTGTAGGCTCCATTCTATTGTGAACACTCGTTAGTGGTGGGAAAGGATAATTCTTACAGTGCTTTCTGTCTGTGGATTTAAAAAAAGGGCTTTACAAAGGATTGTTGTACCTATTTGCAGATGAGAAGATTGAGACAGAGAGAAAAGCAGCAATTTATCCAAGGTCACCTGGAAAGCTAACGATATGGCTGGAAGGAAAACCAATGAATTCAGAGGTCTGGGCCAGTTCTCTATTCAAGTGCTCTACTGCCTCCTTTGCTTCCAACTGTTCCTAATTTCTTGAAGAAAACAAACATCTCCACTACAGTTTCCAACTAGAACGTGGTAAGTATTCTAAGAAAATGTCTGCTGTGAATTTCTAGTTGTATTTTTTGCCTCTAGCAACATTATGCTCTTAACCATATCAAGCCTAATTTTATTACTAGTTGATACCACTGTAATTTCAGTGTTGTTTTTTGAAATTAGTTGAGCTATTGTATATTTTTACAAATACAAGTGATGGTAGTTTAGCCCAAATTTTCTACATTAGAATTCCTAATGTTCTGTATTTAGAGAGATGTCTCCTGCTGCAATTTATCTTATAATCTGTTTATATAAATAGAAATTGTACCAAAAGCAAAAGCAGAGGAAAGGCCTTAAGTAAACATTTACATTAAGTAAAGTTCTTATTCAGATTTAGATTATTTAAAAAGGAAAAGAAATAAGAAAACTAATTCTATTTTTCCCTTTTTAATTCTTGACTATAGATGAAACTGTTCAGTTTATTTCTGTGAATGGTATCCTTCTCCTTGGTGAATTACTAGAGCTGCTGTTCTAAATCTTAACTTCAAAGATCTGTTTCCTCAAGACAATGCTGTGCTTGGTCTGACATTAACAAAAACTGCACTTACATTTTAAATTTTCTGAAGGAAGCATTGCTGGTTAGAGTTGGTTGAAAAACTTACTTTCTTTTAGCTAGTCTGTCTCCAGGTCTACTGAGACCATTTATCTACGTCACTCTGTGACTCACGAGTAGTATGTATTAATGGGCTGGCAGATGACTTTACTAGGAACAAGGTAGGGTTGTCCCCTGCACTGACCACTCGCCTGTTGTAAGCAGTGTTAGTAAACCACAAAGATCTACAGACTTTCAAGCAGGATTTAATATGAGTAATCATGATCCCCCTGGATTTGACTGACATTTCAGTAATGGCTTCCATGCAGCAGAAATAAGCCTTTAAGAATCAGACGTTTTCTGTATTAAAGAGATACCCTTCACATTACTGCAGCAGGCCTAACAATGAGGAATGGCTGTTTGAGATCATGTGAAAAGCAAGGTAACAACCCAGGGTTTCAGCATATACACAAAAATTTGCTAAATGGAGTAAACACAAACATCTAATTCTGATGCTTTCTAACTTATGCATACTTGACTTTACAAGTCAATAATACTTTTCAAGATAGACTATGTGTACATTTTCTGAAATTGAATAGGTGCCTTTCTTGTCTGCTTAGAAGTTTTTTTCATGAGACAATGCAATAATATACACAGAAATATCTGGACTTGTTAGCATGTATACTTTTTCTTGAAATTTGCAAATTATGTATTGTGTATGCTTTGAAAAGATTCGTTCTCATTTCTTCTATGAAAACATAATAAAGTGATGGGTTTTGGCATCCAGGTATGACCTTACTTTCTTTGAAAAACAGGCTTCCAACTTCAGGACTCTGTGATGTAGTGTATCCTGCTTATTAATGGAGGAGATCTTAGTCTATTTTCTCTTCTGAAATCCAAATATTTGTACATAAATTTCAATCCATAAAATTAATGTAAGAACAACTTTGGTTCCAAGATCACAGCTAGTTACATCTGTTCAGACTCTTGTTTTTTTCATCATAACTTTATTGGTATCTTGTTCCTTATAATTCATGACTAAAATCAGTTTTATCACATCATTTTGTGTGGCCTTTTCAGAGGTGCTGTTTGTTCTGTCTCAGAGTTTCCTCTTCATGTTATTCAGTAGTGTGTATTATCCTGAGATCTATTTTCTACAGCAAATTGCTTTTTTAGCATTCTGGTGCAATAAATGGCAATAAAATGCAGTGAGATTTCCAAGTTGTATAAGAAAATCGTATCATTGATGTTTTTTATTGAAAAAAACCCATTTAATTACTTTTTAAAGCTTTTTTTTAGTCATCTTGACAATGTGCAGTGTGTAGAAGCTAAGAATATGTGACTCAGGAGAAAATGTGTTGATACTCATTTTGGAAAAAAAATCCAGTTGTATTCATACAGTGCCTGTGCTGAGACCCAAGGGAGCAAACACAACGCTATTCATTACATACTAGAGAAAATCTGTAGTTGGATGTAAGTTTTCATAACCCAGCTGACTTCTGTGAAGCTACACTGATTTATAAAAGCTGAGTATCTTTTGCACAGTGGTGGTATTTTCTTTGTTTACTTAAAAACCAGCTGTTTGGACAGAACAGCAAAATAATGTTCCCTGACCTGCATCCTTGTCCTTGGTGAAGCTCTTCTGGATTTACATTAGTCAAGCTAGGATCAGAATCTGGTTCAATATATGCAAAATACTGAAAGGCATAGTTTTGTTTTGTTTTTTTTTCTTTTTCCCTTACTGCTTTGAGCCACTTTGTTGGATCAAAGCTAGTTGAAAGCTGAGCTAACCAGATGGTTGGGGATTTCCCTGTGGAAAGCTATCCTGGGGAGACATAGCACTAGCACAGGGGATTACTTGGTTGGAGAGGTACTGAAAAGCATTTGGCTAGAGTATTGTTGGGCACAGGTGATTATAAACTGCTAGAATGACCGGGGGGGCTGGCATAATGTGGAGCATCCCTAAACTGTCCTTTATTGTGCTGGGTCTGAGAAGGCTGTGGGATTAATAGAGGGAATGTGCCCCCTCTTCTCCTAGCTATATAGGGTACATCTCAGCTTCAAGGAAAAATTCAGTCTGTGAATTATAATTTTTACTTGAGAAGCCAGAGTTTTATGTTTTCATTTTTGAGGAGTGCTGTTTTGTATGCAAACCTTCTCAAGCATCAGGATGAGAGTATTCTCTAAGGTGTGTTAGTGCTGCTTCAAGTACATGGTTTTGCAATTCATTAAACTCTGCTCTCTTGCATGAAAATGTTAGTTCATATAAAAAACCTGTAATGTACATTTCTAAAATGGCACGTATAACCATGTTGCAATACATCTCCATTAATTACATTTCAGTTACTATGCAATTTGTGAATTTATCAAGTGTTATGGAACAAAGAATGCCCTTTTAGTGATATTGAAAGAAACCTAGCATGTTTCAAATTATGAAAATTGTGGTTTTATTATAATATTCCTACAACTATTTCCAATACCAATACAGAATTTATTAGGAGTTCTTCATATTATTTTCTAATGGTTAAACTGGTTTACCCATTAAATCTCTAAGTCACAGTATTAATTTAATCTTAATGACCCAGAAGTCTTGACTGTATCTACCCGAGGCACCACTTTGTTCTCCAGGGAACATCGTGACTGATGAAATTTTTTAATAGTTTGCGCAAGTAGTTACCACATGCAAATGGATGGCAGCTAACTTTTCAGTCAGAAGCCCCATCACAGCTGAATTGGTGATGTATGTCATACTGTGGGATGATACAGGAAAATATATTGAACACAAATTTGACATATTTATAAAAATTTCTTATCTACCATTTGCATTGTTAAAAATAGTGCCTGAATTTAGATGTAATCAGCCTCTACTTCTGTTGTTTACAGGAGTGTAAATTGGCACAGATGTGATGGGCCTACCCTATGTACAGTTTATAGAAGGAGAAAGAATTAGATGCTTTGCAATTTGTGTAAATGCAATTTATAAAAGTTGCATTAAAATGTACTCCCTTTGGCTGCTGCAAATACTTAAAGGAAATCTTGGCCAAGCATCTTGTTTGGGGGTGGAAAATCACCCTTAGAATAAGGATTAATGTGCAGTTCAATATTTATTCATGCGGGTTTTTCATTTTTAGTTTCAGCACATATCTGTAGTCTCTCTCAGTCAAAACATCTGTCTTAATATTAAATGAGAGTGCTTCTGGTTGTTAAGAAAACAGTGTTATGAAATGTGAGGATAGAATAATCATCTCTCTAATACAGCATTAAGAAATTCCCTGCATGGGGAAAGACAGATTTACACTTGCTTTATCTTATGTGGGTGTAAGAGATAATGGGAGTATAAATCTCCGTAGGATAATAAAATGTATAATTTAGAATCTCTTCATGAGATTAATGCCATACAGTTTTTTTGAGTGTTTTTTTTTTTTTAGTTCATGAGATTAATAGTTTCATGGGTTACTGTTTCCTTATCAATCAAAATAATCAGTTGAACATAACCTAATTACAGGATTTTGGAATTTAAAAAAATCTTAGGGCCGCTGTTTTTAGGAATAAAAATTTTTCCATAATAATTGCAGTGTAGACTCTTAAAACTCAATTTTTATTCAATTGCCAGGGACTTTTTTTTTACTATAGTATATGATACTGATTTTAGTTTAGGAATCAATGCTTTCTAGAATTATGGTAATTTGTGATAATAAAGAAGTGGAAATACAAGAAGAAAAAGCAATGTGTAAAGAAGGAATGTTTTCTAGTATCAGTGTTAGTACTGGTTACCAACATGCAATAAAAATACAGTATTTTTGTGAGATACTTTGTATTATTAAGCCTATTACCAGATGTTCCTACTTCTAAAAATAAAAGCTGTTGTGTTAATGAACTCTGACCAGAGAGGCTGAATATCAGAAGCCTCTTAAAGCCCTTTGTTACTCCTTTATAAGAAATGTTGGAAGGCAGCTTAATTAAGGGTTTGGTTACTAAGCTAAAACCAAGGTCACTAGTCCTGGCTCTCCTGAGTGGTTTGGCATTTCACCTAATTTTCTGTGTTTAGTTCACTAATTGAAAGTAAGGGTAGTAGTACAGAGCTGCTTGAAGATCCCAACTGATCCTGGCAAAAATATAAGTGTTACAGGATACTGTTCAATAATTTTGTTGCTAGGAGTTAGCATTCAACATACTTGTTCTAGTAAAACCTCATCCTGTTCTTACTTATCTATAATAGTTCGAAATATTGCTTCTCATTGTATGAGAATACCCTTGGACAAATGTTTTTTTGTGATCATTTCATCTTTTTAAACTTTGGATTCCTTTTTGTCTAATTTTTTGTAATGCCTTGCAATTGGATTGGATCATTTTTCTTGTTTACAGATTGAAAATGGTTTCTTTTTTAGGTTAAAATTTCACATTCAATGTATAATTACACCTATTCTGGAATTTAGTTCTTATTTCTGAGTTGAAGATCATTTCCTTTGTCAGGAAACCATTTAAGAATCTCCTATATGCTTTTTACATGCCTTTTATGTGTGCTTTTAAACAGCTCAAATGAAAGAAATGCTTCAGTATTTTCTGGAATTCAGTGGGATTTAAACATTTGTCATTGATATCGGTGTGAAGTGTGCTATGGTACTCTTCAAATCTTTTGCTGTAAACTCAGAATTTAAGCTATTTCTTTTTAAAACTTGGTAGAAGCATTTTTTAAATACCCTTCAGCAAAAGTGGGTGTATAAAATATGCTGCAAAACTTCACTGATTCCAGTTGTTGGTAAGTACATGTTGCTCTGTCCCAGAAAGCATTACTCAATTATTATTCGTGTTTCCAAGCTCTACAGAGTATACCGAGCCTTACTGACAGTATCTTCTACCTTGTACTTTGTTCATCCTGTGACAGTGATAATGCCACTATTTTAGAAATCAGTTCTTAACAAAATTAACCATTATAATCCAGTTACAGAGAAAAGAAAGGAACCGAACAGACTGTTTGTTTTTGCCCTTAACAAAGATACTCTTTTATAACCTTCAGCAGAGCTCCTGAGTGAACATTTTTGTGTACTATGCAAAAAATAGTTATGGTTTGTCTTTGATCCTGAGAAACATACAGAATCAGAAAAAAGGGTGAGGTGGAATTTGGTAGAAGTGATGTGCCTGCGAAAACGCTTTGAAAATACCTGGCACGTTGTGTACGCTGCATTATTACAAAGACAAATGTTTACCCCTCATAACCGAGTTTATGTTATATATAATTTCTGGCAGAGCTCTGTTAATAGAATTAGAAAAAGTGGAGATTCCACTGGAGGCAAGCAAATCCCTTTAGCCTTTTTCTAAAATGGAAGATGAGAATACTCTGATCTGCTTTTTAAACATCACGGCTGTACATTGTATCCTGCGTCCAGGAAAAAGAACAGACTTGCTTTGTATCAGTTCCAAGTATCTACTATAATATGAAATATTACCAGAAAGACGCTTCCAAAGCACAATCTTCAGGGTTTGAAAGTGCTTTTTCCCCCCCCTATTTCTTCAATCCATCTCTGTTTTACAGTTGCAAATTAAAGAGCTTGGTCTTCTAGTCTGTTTCTATTTATGCCATAAATGTGTCAGGAAAGAGCTGTATATCCTTTCTTCAAACACACAAATTCTGCAACATTTTCTTCTTTGGTAATCTTAAAACTGAATAATAGTAATAGTTATACTTAGTTTTTATGTTGTTCTTTACTGAGTAAAAAATAATAAAAAAATAATTCGGGAAGGTTTAACAAATAGCATTGTTTTTCCTTACTTCTGCCTCTCATTGTGATAATTAAAAATGGTTTTTATTTTTGTACTGTGAGAAGCCACACTGCATCAAGGCCAACAGAGTGTTTACAAAGAAGTGATATGTGAGCTCTGTGTAGCCATAAAATACAGTGAAGTAAGCTGACATTGACTTGGCTCCTGTAAGTTTCTGTTACTACAGGTTTGTAATTTTACTTGGAAGATTGTGAAAGTTTATTTATATAAATGCTAGTGATGTTGTTAATAATTGTGTCCAGGATCAGCATAGTACGTCATTGATCAAACCCACTGCAGCTTTGTTTTAAATCAAATGTGAGAAATTTGACAAGCCCATAGCTGTCTGCCATAGATTTTTTCCTGATATGCTTCAGGTATCAAAGTTAGAATTGCAAACACAGTAAAGAACAAACTCCAATTTACAAATCTGTCAATAGTGCAGCAGCAGCAGTATGATTGATGTAATATATTGTAAGATTACATGAGGGAAATAGCACAAATGATTTCTGTAGCACTTGTTACTTATAGATTTTACATTTAGAATAATGACCATCTAATATGCTTCTCTACAAAACCACAGATCATAAATTTCAGCTATTGGTTCAACTTGCAAACTGGTACCTCGTATATTGTTGACGATTCTTTAGGCCCTTTTAAGAGTCAGGATTAGAGTATTTAATTTTGACGTTGCAAGCCTTGGTTTTGGCTGTTTAGAAGAACTGTTTGAGTCTAGTTTACCAAGCAAACTGTATTGTTGTGTTACTGTTCACTTTTTCTATGCATCCTTATTCCTTTTATTAACATTATCAGATTGAATTCTGTATTTGTAGTAAAAGAACACATTATGTCATGGGCTCAGAATCAGTCCTCTAGGTAGCTTTTCACCCTAAATAGTTGAGAATTACTTATTAAGAAATGTGGTATCAAGAAAGTATTTTCCAATTTGATATTGCCATATAACTTCTGAGTATTCCTGTCTCTCAGAATCAGAAACTTGTGTGGTATTGAGTTGAAAGCTTAAAACATGTTCAGAAATATGTTGTTAACAGTTTCTGTCATTTGTTGGTGGGAGTATTTGATCTGACAAGACTTATCTTCCCCCAAAACCTGTTGAGTACTATAAAAAATAATTAATCCTTTAAGAGTAAGTAATAATCTTTAATCAGATATTGCATGATGTTTCTTGAAATCAATATTGAGGTAGATGACTCATAGCAGTACGAGTCACACTATTTATTCTTTTGAAGTATTGACAAAACAATGAAATTCTTCTAGTCCTATGGATTTTTCCAAGACAGATTTATTCTAAAGGAAGTATATCTGTTTTCTGAAATTGAATAAACAGGAAAAAAATATATCTTGAGACATGTCTGAGATGCTATCTGTCTCCTGATGGCATTCTGCAACAGCAGAGAGAATTGAATTGGATTTGGCATTAGTAAATTTGACTAGGAAACAATCATTGGTGGGGGGTTGCCAATAGAGCTTTTGGAACCTGGCACTTCTTTGGAGGTACCATAACAATCTTGTGACTTTTTTTAAATGCAGCAAAGCATACCTATTCAGCTGGGCTGTCAGAGCATTATGAGCTGTTTCTTTCCCTTTTGAATAGATTTGAATACTAATGGTTAACAGGTTTTTAATATTAATGCTGGAGGTTTATGTTGCCATAATTGTCAGGGTGCCTTTTTGTAGGCAATGAAAAGAAACTCTGGAGAAGACTGGGAAGAAACATATACTTGTGCTTCTAGATTATCAACAGTGCTTGAAGCCAGAGTTTGAAACACCCAGAGATACAGACCTCCCTACATAAGTGAGTCATTGATGGCTTCCCTAGAATATGCAGCTTCCCTAGATTTCCCAGTCTTTTTTTTTAACATGTGTTAAGGTTCCTTACTTATTGTATTCTTTCCTATAGATGAGTAAAAAATCCTTGAGTTGGAAAATCAACTACCTTGCTTCACTGGTGAGAAATAGTATACATACAGCTGCTAAAACCTTGGCATCAATTATCGTGCCAGACTTGAGCACAGCTGCAGTGGGACCCTCAATGTCCCACTGTGAACTCTGCTCAGTTCTCCCGAGAGGGTGTGGAAGGCAGCTTTAAATGACAGTCACAGCCCATGATTCTGAAGCTATTCTAGTGTTGAACCTTTTGTCCCCTGACAAGAAGACTTGTACTAGTGTACTTGTAACTTGTACTAGTGTCAGAAGTCCCATAGAGGGATTGCATGTTTTAAGAATACTTTTTCCAGCTCTCTACTCCATGTTCACTTCTTGCACAGCGAAATGCAGGAGACATCTAATATTGAAAAAATAATCTTCTGCAGAGTCCTCCCTGGGACAGCTTTTGGGTTTGTACCCTAGAAAGTTTTACTAGGTTTTGAGACACGGAGTTTTTCACAAAGATATAATAAAATTGGATTGTTGGAAACCTTGAATCAACATCCATCCTAACATTAATATTTTGATCCAACATTAGTGAATATATATGCTTGTTCATACCCACACTGCATTGCTTTGACTTATTGTAATGCAATAGTCATTTTTGTAGAGAATAATCTTGTTCATGACCTCAGTTTCAGCTTGGGAAATGCTTTGAAACATTTAATCTGATTTGTCAGCTCAATGGAAAGAAGTTTGCATAATGCAGTATAAAGAACTTGAGGTAGTATTACTTAAATCAGACAGAGGAGTTTAAATTGATTCTTGTTTGTTGTTTACTATTTCAGCTTTATTAAGGGCTTATCTCTTTTTAACATTATCTAAAGAAAGTGCTGTCCATGTTCTGACTTGTTGTCCTGTTTTTATATAGTTATTTCCAGTTTAAAGCATTCTTACTTAAACTTTAGTCTTTTAACATGGGTACTTCCCTCCATTGTCCATATTTTAGAAAACTTTGGCTCATAACTTATTCCCCAGCTTAAACATTAACTCCTAAAGCCCCCCAGTTAGCCAACCAGATGCTGTCTCTTTACCTCTGTCCTTGGGATCCAGCTATATATTGATGTGTATTGATCACTCAGCTTCTGTCAAAATGCTTACATCCATCCTAATGTGAATGTACACCTTTCTTTTATACTCAAGGATTCTAGAATATCCAGTGCTTTTTCTTTATACTTGCTGGCTTGCTGGGCTAGAGTCTAGGAAACCCAATTCAGTGCCAAAGTTGACCTTTTTTTTTTTTTTTTTAAATTTGGTTTATTTATCAATAAAAGAAGACTGTCTTCACACATGTGTATGTCCATGTGCTTTCCCCTAACAGCTCACCTAAGAACTGCTTCAAGATCATGAGCGTAACACAGTTAAGTCCAGTAAAAGCTCCTGTGGTATGTATAAGGACTTGAACTCGATGTGCCAGCAGATGTGTGGATCTGACAGAGGGAAGAGCAATACTTCACTGACAGAGTTTTTACAGCCCTGTGATTTATTTTCTTCTGTGGTCTTCTACACATCTATGAACTAAGCAGGATGATCCTGCTTAGTTTGTGAGATCATAAGTCATACCCTGTGATTTTTACTGAGTTGATCCTTACGGTTTTAAGGACAGTATTTATAAGCAATTTGGAAGGAAGTCACATCTATTATAATTCCCAATTTAAAATGGCTTGGGTTTTTTGTTACTATGTACTAATAAAGCAAATGCTAAAAGGTCTGTAAAGTATATGCAAGGCTTCACCAAGGTTTTAGGAACGCAGCTCAGTGTTACATTTAGTGTGATGTAACTGCAAGCTGCTTTCAAACCATTCTCTCCCATTTTCCATCTTTATCTGTACATTGCTCTTGCATCCTTTGCAGGAGGTGACTCTGCAGCATCTGGGGGATGGTTGTGCATGGGGCAAGGGCAGCACAGGACCACCTTTTCAGTGACAGTTCACTCTTAGCCTGGATTAAGTATGTAAAGCTGTGTGTGATCTTAATGTTGTGAACTGCCTTACCTTGATATGGTGTGAACTGTGAACAGAATCAGGATGAGCCTCTTTTTTCAATTAATTGGACTGCACCATTTTTATCTGAAGTGCATCGCATCTGTTTAAGCTAGGTTTTCTGTTCTAGTGAATGCATATCTGTGTTTGCATATAAACAGACATAGTGTGTGAGGAAGGAAAGTCCATGTGCATGGAGGGGAGTACGATTGGTGTGCCAGGGGAGACCGTTCCAAGTACCAGCTGGCCGATCAGCTCTGAGGCATGGTGCTACACACAGATTTGCTATGCCAGAAGCAGGAGGAAGATGCAAACTTGTCTCTCACAGTTGCAGTTCTTTGCTAGCTCACTGTTTTTTGCAGAGCAGACCAATCTGCACTGAGCCTATGCAGTGTTACAGGTTGCTTCTTCGTTATAGCTTGTCTGCTGGTAATGGCGTGCTGCTGATGGGATTGAGGTCCACCAGCTCTTCCCCTGGGCTATTTCTTCCCTGCCTGCATCAGTGAGAGAGTAATGGCTGTGGAAAGAGCTCCATTTTCCTGCACCTTGAGCCCTTTTAGATAGACAGTGTGAACTACAGACACCTTCTGATGGCATATTATATTTAGAGACAGTCTTTTTCATCCACTGTTTATGTGATGGAAGGTAATTGTTTCTGAGCACTAATGAAGCCAAACATGGTGTTCTCTCTCTTTTTTTTTTTTTTTTTTCCCCTTCGGAAGTATTTCAGTGACATCTTTAAGTTAGTCCCTGATGCCCAGTGTAGATTTTGCTTTCCAGCTAAGTGTAATTTGGTGTTTTGCCAGGAGCATAGATATCTGTAAAGTACAGGCTCTGACTTTAAGACATGCTTTGGGATTGTGTTTATCAGATTCGGGGAAACCATACCTTATTAAATCGTTTTTTTCTCCCTGCCTGAAGGGTGAAATTTTTTTTTCTGAAGTACATCAAAACTAGAACATGACAGAGCAATTACTTTTTTTTAATTTATTCAGTAGTAATCAGTAAACAGATACTTTCTCATACCCACTCAGCATGTTTTGTATATGCATTTTGGTTTTGTGGAGGCAGATTGCTGTCAAGTTAGAAGCTTCAACACCATTAGTAGGATCTCTTCATTAGTATCTGTTGACAGGAATTTGATCATATAGTGTTAGCTGAAACTGGGACTGAGTATTGGCTCTGGCAATGTTATTAGTTGTGAGATAGTTGCTTTGTTCCTCCAGCTGATACTAACTGGCACATAGTTTGGCTGTGCATGATAAATAACCAATGGTAAAATAGTTTTAGATTTCTATTTAATAATTTATATGAATAATAGCATTATGTTTGCTTTGTCACTTTCATCTTTGAATCCTGCATCCTTCCTGTGCAGCAGAGCAATTGCTGTACTTGAAAGGAGGAGGCTGCCTGCTCTCCAAAACAGTCACAGCCTGGAAGATTTTCCTGGGATGGTGGGAGATGCGGTTTGCAGCCTCTTGGGCTAATGAGGAAATTGAATCTATTAGGTCTTCCACTATGTGGAAGAGTTTTCTAATCTCCAGGTTATTATTAAAATACACATATCAACATAAACACTTGTATCTTAGAAGAAAAATCTTACCAACTCTGTATTATCCTGGCTACAGGATGTCTTGGACATACTCTGAGATTAGACCCCTCAGCAAAGTAGATTTTAGAACTGCTCAGAGTGGGTAGTTAGAGCTGTGCACAGAGGAGAAGCTCTAAGTGTTCAGGGAGCTTTAAGGTCAAAAGTGAAATGGCTGTGAAGCAGAGGGTCATCACTGGTTGGGAGGCAACTGTGGCAAAGCTGTTTTGGTTGTAGTTTGAGATGTATATGCAGAAATAGTTCCAGATTGTATAAACTTATTTTATAGAAGTTGGGGTATTCCAGTACTGTCTTAAGGGTCACAGCAGAATTTGTGTTTTTACAGTGTGAAATAAGGTGAAGACAAACTAGTTAGGTTGACAAGTGCTTTTCAGCAGCCATTATCTCCACTGAGAGACAGTTGAATGGTTCTCAGTGATTTGTTGAAATGTTACTTTCTGCGCATCTGAGTACATCCATAGTTGCAGTGCACATATTTTATTGCTGTGTCTGATAAAAGTATAACATAATACAAATTATGCAGGCAGACTGTAAAACAACTGTGTGGTTTTCTGCAAGTTTGATAACTTTTTATACTGTTGACTTAGACAGAATGGTGCTCTGAATGGTTACTTGCCATGTGTCCACATCCAAAACCCCCAGGCAGGTTTTTGTATGAAAAATCCATGCTCTGTATGCTGGACCAGCAGCTAAATGGATAGAAGTAAAAGGCTTTATGGTGGCTTCGCTGTTGTAGAATGCAATACATTATTCATGACACCAACCTGCCTTGGCAAGCTTAAATGTATTTCCAGCATTTAACCTCAGATAGATATCCAAATCCAGAAATTATAGTGTGACATAGCATCTACCTGATCCAAGCATATCTTAATAAGCCTCTCAAATCTCTGGCAGTCACTAGGGAGAAAGAATGTGAATGGCTAGCCTGAATATTACTGGATTGAAGTTTATCAGAGGAAAAAAATATTATCTTTGGCTGTTGCCTTGTTAATTCATCTTCATTCCAAATGGTAAACATGTTGGTAGATGTGAATGAAGAGCATCCAGAGTATAAATAATAAATGCTTCTTCCAGCTGTACAGAGTGCTTTACGTTTGTGAAATGATGCCAGTATTTGGGGGGGGGTGGTGTTTAAATGGATTACATTTAAAGTACTATGCTTTCTGCTAGACTCTGTGAAGGTCTTTGTGTTCCTAACTGTTGTTTTATGCTAGTAATTATATAAAATCATCATGTGCTGAAAATTAAACAAATGAATGTTCAGGGAATTCTTAGCAATTTGTAGTATTCTGTATTTCAGTACAGATGTTTGGGAGTTTCTCAGTTCTTGACAAGTAATAGATGATTTTGTTCAAAATGTCTAAATTATGAATATATTTATGTATTTTCTTACTAGGATAATGTCTGTGAATTTATCTTACCTGAGTTATAAGTAGTACATTAGATCCACACTAATGACATTAGTAAGTGAAATCAAAATTCATGCCTTCCCTCCACCCCCCAACATTTCTAACCATACAAATAATTGAGGATGTGTTGTGGCACTGACTTCCATTCCTTTGGAAGTCCTTCATCCACTCCAGTTTTGCTTCCTTAATTTATAAGGTTCATTTTAGTATATTTTTGTCACAAAAATATAAATTAGCTATCCTTCATAAATTACTTTGAAAATCATGGCATGAATCTTGATAAGGTTCAAGCTATCACTTAGGAGGCAAACACTGACTTTTCTAACAGTGGAAAAGGTAATGCCTATCAGAAAACCACAAAGTGAAATCTTAGGAGCAAAGGCTGAGTTAATCTTGGATTTTCTTGGCAACTGTTGTAGTGGACTTTCTTTGCATAGATCTGAGAGTTAGTCAATGGCAGCATTAACTCATCTCTATATTTCATAGTGGTGGTATCAGTACATAATACTGAATATATACATATAGGGCATTCAGGTAAGATGGTATGGTGGGTCTGCACCATACAAAAATAAAAACATGGGCATTGCACGTTTTAATTAAGGGTGAAAACAGAGTTATTTTCTCAAAGTAGTCAACTTGTATGACTAGTCTTTTCAGAAAGAAGTTCCAGCTGAGGACTAGAAACTAGTTATTTCCTTTCTGTCAGCATCCTGTTGAGATGTAGCTCAGAACAAAGCATATAAAACCAATGATAAGTTTCTGTGCTGAACTGCATTTGTTCTTCGGATGAAGTGAAAAGAGGTAAGAGAAAAATGCTGTGTGTTGGAGAATATTTTGTGGGAGTCAAAGTAACCAAGTCATACCAAGCTTAAGCTTTTGCAGAGTTTTCCCTTTTTTAATGTGAATGAATCTATTGCTGAACCACTGTCTGCAGTTTCTTTCCTGAATTTGTCTGCTTTAACACATGGATGAAATTCCAGTCAGAGACAGTCGCCTTCGTTTCCTGAATGCACAGTCATATAATATGCTTCTGTATTAAATAGTATCTGCAGATAGAAATTTTATAGTGGCACATTAAAGATTATTGTCCCAGGGAAGTAAATGGTTATTTAAGCCATCTGTATCACTGGAGGTGTGATTAAGGCAAAAATGCAAGACTTTTTTCAACGAAGGCAAAGTTCCAGTGATGAATGAAAAATCTTAGCTGTCAGAAAGCATTTGATATACAACTGTATGGTGAATTCAGAGTAGAGATTTGATCTCTGATTTGATTAATTTTCCTTTAAAAGAAAAGGCTTCCTTCTCTTTTTTAGGTATAGGAAAATCTCATGAGAAATTGGTCATACTTAGACTGCAGAATGAGGTGCTTAGCTGCTGTTTTGCTGTATTTGCTACTCGCTGGACATGTATTGCCTCAGGCTGTTCATTCTCAGCTCTCCAAGGCATTGCAGCTCTCACAATTTCTTACGCTTCTTTTGAGGGCAAATGTGTTTGATCTCTACTTTGTGCAGTGCAGTGTTCTGGCCCTGTTTCATCATCAGGAGTTAAATCCTCTTCAGACTCCTTCAAACCCTCAAAGAGTCTTGACACAGCAGAAGTTTTGCAGCTGAACTGTATTGTGCACCAGGAGTGCACCCCTCGCGCTCTACAGGACCTTTCTGTTTTCCACCATGGGGAGGCCTGGAAAAATAGTTAGCTGTATCTGAGGAGAGCTCAAGAGTAAGTGCAGGAGTCACTGGAACCAAGTGGTAATTGTGAAATAAAAACACACACTCAATAGACATAGACACTAAAAGAATAGTCGCTGAATTTGTGAACTCATTTACAATTTGGCTCAACAATAGCAGTAAAACGGAAGCAGATGATAATCAGCTTCTGCACAGTTGGTGCAGAGGGCAATGAATGAACATTACTGCTTCTGTTCTGAGAAGCCATACTGAGTGAGCAGCAGCATTTGGCCAGCTTGGCTTTGATTTTATTACAAGTGTCGGGTGCTGCTGTCTAGACTGGTGCGTTGACAGCTAATTGATCTCCAGCATTTGATATGCTAATTATTTATTTCATAATATGCTAATATGTGTACAGTGAAAAAACACCTTTTAAATGCTATGAGGGTATCTCAGAGGCATATTTGGAAATCTAATGTAGGATCTGTAAATCTTGTTTTATATCAGTACAATATACAAGGGAGTGAGTGCTTATAGTTGTAGGAATTTAGCTTAAAAATGGCATGGTTAAGACAGATATTGTTTAGTCATACAGTGATATACAGGGCATATGTAACAGGCTATCCTGCACAGCCCAAACAGCTAGAAAATTGGTGGGTATTAGGGAATATAGTACTCTGTTCAACACACTTAATAGACCTTGGCAACTTTTTTGATGCTACTGCATGGATGCTATTTTTTGTGATGTCAGTAATCTGGACATCATAGTTCTTATCATATTTCCTGCAGTTAGAGAATGAAAAACTAATAGTGGAGAAGTGTAGTTGAGTCACTTCCCAATTATCCCCCGGGATAGCACGTACCTCTCTACGTTAAGACTACTTCTCCAGGTAACTGAATTACTTGCTGGCTCTCTGTGAATTCCTACCATTTGACCATTCAAAAGTAGATGTTACTTGACTGCTTTCTGAGATGTGCTTGCACACTGGATAGTTCATTCTCAAAGTTTGTATTCTTTCCCTTTCTGGATTTTCTTCACACTCTGGATACTTATTTTAAAATACAGTCTGATGTGTCTCAGTCATTAGCTTTCTGTAGCTCCATGGGGAATTATAATTGTACACATTTTTCAGTCTTTGAAAGAAAAGAGCCATCAAGGACAGTTTTCATGCACATTTTCTTTTGTCTGTCTCCAGATATTTTGGAATATACTTTTAGTAAATACATTAAAATGTAATTTTTTTTAAAGCTATCAAAACAAGTCTGTGGAAGGATAACTTTTGAGCAGGCTTCCTAGGACAGAGCTGCAAGAACACATTATTAACGCAGTACAGAGCCAGAGGCAGAACCAGGATCCTTACTGACCTTTGGAGATCAGCCACGTTTGGCAATTGAAGGATTTAATTTCTTTAAATATTTTTAAAGGAAAACTGCTAGATTTTCTTTTATGCAGACATCTTTTGCATAGACAAATAGGCTGTTCCAGGGCCATTAAGTAGATAGTAATTAGATTACTAATATGTACCTAAAGTTTTAAATAATAGGGAAATGTCTGATCTACACTTGGCTTCAGTCCTTGGCAACAGATTAGATGAACACCTATCAAGTGTTGTAAGTGCATGAGCAGATTCTCAGCTGTTACTGGGAACAGATTCCATGTCTGCTGTAATAAGCTTATCTGCATGCTCAAAGCCCTAATCACCCTCTTGTTGACTAGAGAGGACTTTGATTTTATCCACAGGGGTATAAGAGACTGATTATTTAGCTCTGCAGACAAAACCAAAGCAAACAAAACCATCCATTCATTTTACAGAGGAAAGTTAGTGAACTGACTGCTGAAAATGAAGTCAATGGAGCTATGCTTACTGAAAAACAAAGTAGCAAGTCAAAATGCTTTCTTATGTACAGTTATTACTGAATTATTATGTACAGTTAAATTAATTCCACTACAAAATCCTGCAGATTATGTGGAATCGCAACAGTGTTCAAGGCAAAGAGGGTTATATTTTTATACTGAAATTTAGTGTGTTATATTAGTTTCACTTTGTGCTTCTTCAGAACTGGTATAAAGCTGTTGACAAAGTAGTTTCTCATCCTGACACAAGTGTAAATGATAAAAGGATCTGGTCTCCCATAAATGACATACATTCATGATTTTTTGAGCTTACTTTTTGAGCATTTGATTTTCTTGTAAAACTGATTTTTCAAAGCAACAAGAATCCCTCTTAAGCTGGGGTCCTCAAGGGAATAATTTTAATTGAAATTGAAGGGTAAAATGTATTTTTGCATCCAAACAAGGACTCCTTGATAGATCTTATTTGTTGCCCTTTAATTCTGGTTCAGGAAATTATTTCCTGGATGCACTCAAACCCTACAGCAATAGACTTGAGAATTAATACTTGGAATACATTGTGGGCTTTTTCGTCTTTTAGCCCAAGGAGTTACATCTGGCTGAGACCATGTAGTTATAGCACAACTGCTCCTTTGTGCCTTCATTGATGAGGCTGAAACATTTGCAACTTTCATCTATGTGCATAATACATTACTAATGCCACATAAGATAATGTCTTAATATGCTTACAGATTATTCAAACATAGCACACAGAAGTGTTATTGGTACAGCTTTAATCAGGGACGTATTTGGACTGGTTAGATTATTGAAATATTGCTTCAATAAGGGAAATAATTAAAATTTGTGATTTAAACAATGAAGTGTAGTGACTTCACTCTAAAGAAATTTAACATGCTTCAGAAATCTCACATGCAGCTGAGTAGACTTTAAACAAATGTGTTTTGCGACTGTTTGAATGTTGAACTGAATTTATTTTAGCCATGCTGTTGCCTCTTGCATTTGCTTTCTATAAATATTCTAGACAACAGGATTTATGAGTGGGAATGTTCACCAAAAAAAAAAATCACAGCATAACCTTTGTAAGCACAACAATAGTCTCCATAAGATACAGCATCCACATGGAAGATTTGATGTTATAAATTTCGTCCTTTCAACATGAAAAAGAAAACATATCTTTGAAGAATTAAGTCAGATGAGTCAAATTTATGATGCTAAAAATTTGGAAGAAAATTCTAAAAATGACCCACAGATAAATTGGTGATGGTGAGGAGAGTTGACAGATAAATGATACGGCATGAGACCATTGAATGCTCAGGAGGAAAGAAATAATGAGTAGAGCATTCCAGATAAGACTTGTATATAGAAGAGTTAACAAATTAACAGAAGTATAAAGAGGTTTCAATTAAATGTGGAAAATAGTTCTCCAGAAAGCTAATGTGCAAAATATGCACATTACTCCTTAGTGTGATGTATATTGGCTTTCAAATATAAACATACCCTATTAAAATGATATCAGGTTATCTCATACAGTCACATCATTATGCTGAAACGCAAGGTGCTGCTGCTTCCAAAGTATTTGTTATGCAAGCAATACACACACATCGGCAGTTGGATTAATGGTACTCAGTGGATTAATTAGAGGCTGCCACTGCAGTACGTTCAGTACTTTCTGACAGTTCAGTAATGCATCTAGGATACATCAGCTTGTATACTGTGAAACAGATTATTCCAAAATAATTTTCTCGTGTGATTTTTAAATAGTACTTGAATTTTTAAACCTCTCCCAACAAGTGCTTCCACATACTCCAGGCTAGCTTCAGACAAATTAGGGACTCTTCTTCTTGCCCAGTTGAGCTACCCTGCTTTTCTTATGATGTATGTTTAAGTTCATTCAGTGTCTGTTGAGAAATATGTACAATATACTGAGTTATTTTTAGAAGACTGGAGTGCTTCTGAATGAATAACACTAGGCAAATAAACCACATTATAAAACAATGTATTTCACTAAAAGATCTAAGCTGTGATGTCAGTTTAGGTACAAGTATTGCAGAGTTGGCCTTAGACTAGGCCAACCCTAGCCTATCCTGTGGGGTGGCGGCTTATGGCATAGTAACTCAGGGACATGTGTGTGTGTGCACTGAGTTTGATGAATACAGTTCAGAGACAAATACACCTCCCGTTTTTATGGAGTTCCTCTGAACATTCCCATTTGGCAGTACTCGTTATTTTTGATCAAACTGAAAAGAAACATCTGCAATAATGAAAACTGTAGCTCAGGAGAATAATGTTGAACTGTGAGTGTACACCTGTTAAGACTGAATTTTGAGCTGTGATATTTCCTCTGTGTGGTTAAACATCTCATAAATTTTGCCCAAACTTCTTAGCAGCCACGAAGAACTGTGCTGTAGATAAAAAGTCTTGATGGCAGTTACATTTTAAGTGGTTCTTACTGGAATAATCTATTTGTCATAATCTGAAGCCCTCTGGTTGTTACTCAGTAATCCTTTTTGTATCAAAGTTACACTTACTATAGATATCAAGCCATTTATTCAAGAGTCCCAGTGCTGCTGTCAGCAATGATATACAAATCTTGCCTTTACTGCAATTGGAGGGAAATTGTGGAGCAGATCAGATTTTGTAATGAACCTCACTCACAAGAGCTTCCTCCCTCTGCCTTGCTCTGGAGCAGTGCTTACGTTTGTGCTCATTCTGTTTTAGTTTATCTTTGCAGCTCCTGAGCATCAAAAGCTTCTATCAAAACTGTCTAGGAGAAAAAGAAAAAAATAATTACCAATAACTAATTCTACACTTGAACTATCTTTCTGACTAAGCAGAAATATTACAACCTCTAACAAGAGTTCCTTAATCATCAAAAGAGAAGATGTTTAGTTTTCCCAGCAATTAGTTTCATCACTGTTGCATTAGCTCTTATCTTCTAGCTTGGAAAATGGAGGAACAGGCTTGGTGATTAAGCCCAATGCAGTGTGTTATAAACCAGAACTCTGAGTTGTAGCACAGTGGCAAGTAAGTCAGACAAGAATATTCTCTTTGCTTTTCCCGTTATTTTTAGAATATTCCCTTTAGGGGCTTTCATTCATAAACAATATTTTATGTAAGTATGACAGGACAACACTAAAAATTAAATCTGGATGCAAATTACTAAATATTATTGCAGCCTAATGTTTGTGGCACAAAAAGGTTAAAAATATTCTTGCAGAAAAATAACTATTTGCCATTTCTTCATATATTAGGCAAGAGATTCCAAAATCTCCTCCTGATTTTAAAAATTTCACTCATCTCCTCACAGCATGGTGATGGCACATCAAGCTAGGCACATCTGTAACTTGTGGCACACTACTGTGCCTGGTGCCTTTGTCTTCCCAGCTCAAACAGTGAAGTACTCTTCTACGACTGCTCTGACTGAGTGTGGTCTTTGGCACACAACCCAGGATCAGGATTTGAACTTCACTTTTGGATTTGTAGCATTTCCTTAAACAGCTCTGACACTAAGCCCTTTATCAGATCAAACAACAGAAAAGAAATTCCTTGACTTATCTGACTGTGGTAGCTCAATGGCTCTGTATTGAATTCTGTGCCATTGATCCAGACTTAACCAGCATCATACATAAGCTTGCGTGTCAAGTCATAATTTTTGGAAGGTATCTGGTTGCAGTCATTTTACAAGCAGAAAGAACCTAAGGTGATTCTCTCAGTCTCATCCTTACAGTTTTAACAGCCTATGAAATCATATTGTACTTCCATAATCACATACAAAAATTAGTTTGGTGTGTGCTTAATGATTCACGGAGTAGCGAAATAAATGGAAAAATAAGGCTCTGACAGATTGATTAGATTCTGATGTATAGATACCTAATTATTTTGAAAATTTGTAAGTGCTCTATCTTTGTTTATCATTACTATTAATATTTTGGATAGTCTTATGAGAGCTTAGATTTTGATGCTTTAATCCTCAGTTGATTTTTAATCATTTTATTTAGAAGGGGTTTAGCTTCATAAGAACTGCTGCAAAAGTGATCTTTAGTTAAACCTGTGAAGTGTGAAAATCATCTGTCAAAGCAGATGTACAACATGCCTACTGTTAATATCTCTATGGCCTTTAATCCTTTTTTTCCGGTTTGTGTGGGCACTGAGAGTTAATTCAAGTTTCAATCAAATCTAGACAAATAGGATTTTTTCCTGCTCTACAGTCAGGTAGTCAGAGAATCAGTGATTTTTTCACACTATTCGCAAACTCATTAGACCTTTGTTCAGACTGGCTGAGGCACAGCAAGGATGTAGAACATGTGCTTTTGTAGTCCAGGATATTTTTCAAAGGCTGAAGATTAAGGATTTATGGGCAAAATATTTTCCATTTTACTTGAAAATGCAATCTATGTAATTTGCAATTGCAAATTTTTGATATGCAGTATAGAATGAAAATGTTGAAGCTGGATCTTTTCCACAAATGAATTACCTTAATGCCCTTCATTTCATAATATTAAAATATTGTTAACCACTTAAACTCAAAGTATTGAAAATTTTTACACTGCATTACTGCTATTTTGGTATATGTTTTCTAATGAACATCTATCGGTCTGCAAAGAAAGAAATTTAGTCTGTGACATCATTTCATGATGGCATACTGCGTGAAAGATACTGAGCAAAGCAATTATATATAAAATTACCAGTGAATTCAGATCTTGGATAATGAAAATATAGATGGGGCTAATACCATTGCAATACTGACTATTTGTATTTGATGTTAGTGGGGAGTTAACTGGGTACTATGAAGCACATAGAAAATGGACTGTCACTTCCCCAAAGACCTTGTTATCTTTTCATCATTTAAGATGACAGGTTAAGTCAAAATGGAACTGGGCAAGTGCCAGCAAGGGTAAGGTAAATCTGTTATAAGCATTAAAGTCAAGTAATTTTATTATTTTATTTTCAGGGGGGTAATTTTATCTACCCCCCTGAAAATATTATTACAGCCTGGCCAGTTGGAGTTAGTTAGTACAATGATAAGTAAATGCATTTTTGACAATTATAATTTGCAAAGATTTGGGCTGGTTAACTCTTCTCACACACAAGTAACTTCAAGTGCAAATAACCTTACCAGAGCCAGGGGATGAAATACCCTACACAGGTCAATAGCGGAGCTACTGTGATTACTGTAAGGTCAAAGTACTTCACAATCTAACTGTCAGTGTAAATAAACTAATCTCCAGATTCACTGTCAAATCTACAGCCTGGCCTCAGGTGTTTTGTCTGAAACATACCTGGTGCAGAATCCTTAGCTAAAATTATATAACCCTTTATTTTGTAATTTTCTTGCATCAATCTTCTTCCATCTGTGCACATTCTAGCTTCTTGCAAAAACTATCTCCACAGACAATGACTGTTTTTTTTCTTGGCCTACCAGAACTCTATGGAGCGTCTCCATGGATCATTACTTTGTCACACTCATTAGAACTTGAGATGAAACCTATTGAGGTGACTTAACATCATCTCAGAACACCAGGTGCTTTGGCATTTCACATGTCATATGGGTCAAGACATAATAGCATTTCTAATTATCAGCCACAGAATGAGACACAAAAATGGTGAAAGGGGGAGGGAAATCCCTGTAGGGAGAACTCGAGGTTATCACTCCATTTCTGACAGAATTGAAAAACTAACTCACCAACGTGAAAGACTGAGCTTCTCCTATAGTAATGGTCTCTAATGGAAAGGCACTGAAAGTTTTTCTGCCTTTGTCCTGGATTTCTAATCTCTCATGTATTCTTTTCTTTCTTTCTTTGTCACAAGGCGGGTACATTACCTTCTATTCTGTGAATTCTAGCTCTAAATTTGAGTGTGTATTTCTGGCATGGTGACTTCAAAAATACATTTAATTTAACATACATATGTGAGTGTGTGCTTGCATCTAGTACACACATGCAGTAATACAAATGACTGATACAAACATGTATTTGTGGTTTAGGTAACTATATCATAGAAAGAAGGAAAGAGCTTTCCAATACCGTAATGACAGTCAACCATCTGCTCAAAGGACACAATTTCCTGGCCAATAACAGGGAAACTATTCACCTGCTAATGGATTTTAAAGTTTGTAGGACTGAAGGGATTTCAAGGGTCTTCCATAAGCTTGTTGACTCTAGAAACTCACCAAAGCAGGCCCAAATGTGGACTCTAATAATTATCCATACTGCAGTGTTCAGAGATATAAGAGGAGGTAATTTATCCTCCGCCTTTGCAAAGCACTGAGACACCTGCAATGGAGTTTAATAACTGTGTATCACAGTTACTGCACTGAAAGCCGTAGTCTGTGTGGGAAGTGGTGCTAATGGAGTTAGCAGAGACGAAATGCATCTCACTTACTACAGAAAAAAGTGCAATATTAGGTCTTTTCACAGTAGCATCTTATTTTGCAAAACCACCAAATCTAAGTGGACTAAGTGTTTTGGAAAGAAACTTGAGCAATAAATATCCAGTTCTGAACATGTAAAAGCACTTGATGCATTGCAATATATTTTATATATATGCAGACTTTAAATTATTTTGACATGTATTTTGCATATCTCTAGCCAAATTCTCTGTTTTGTATTGCACTTGGAATTGGGCAAAATTCTTCCAACTTCAGGGAGATATGCATTAATAAGAACTGAGTAATAAAGGTGAAGGTCTTGGGGCCTGTTCTCCATGCAACTAACCATTTCACTTCTCAAATGTATTTCTAAGCCTGGCATTTTGGGCTAAATGCCTGTGGAGTACAAGAAAGATAACAGGTCCTGCCGTGGCTGACCTGCTGTTTTGCTTGCTTGCCTGTGTGTATTCCTGGAAAAGTCTCCTATTCCTGCCCTTTAGTCACCAGCAGCATATGGGAATGCTGGAGGCAGTAAACTCTTTTTTTAAGTATCTGATGTTCTTTGAAAGTTCCTGCAGTGAATCGTTCTGACAAAGTTACATTTTTTACAGTGAGTACCTCTACAGTAAGTTCTATTTTCCTTCTCCTAGAAGGAAGATCATCCTAATTAACAATTCTCAGAAATGTATCATGATCTACTGAAATCCTGAATTTATTCAGATCAATGGCAAAAATCCTGTTGACTTGAAAGGGAGTACATTTTAAATGTAAGATTATCACAGAACAGCGTAGGATACAGAAAGAAAAAGGGAGTATGTCTCAACAGTTGTTTCCTTCTAATATTCTATCTGTATTTTATCCATAAAAGCTATATAAGATGGGAATAATAAGAACATCTAAAGTATGTTGAACAAAATCCTCATGCTGCAATATCCCTGCATGCTGTGACTTAACTTCTGTAGGCAAACAGTTTTCATGTTTCTTTTCCTGTAATTGGCTAATTGCCTCCCCCCCCCCCCCCCCCCCCCCCTTCAATTTCCTGGTACTAACACTTGCCAGATACCAAGTTTCTTGAAACATGCTTAAAAATTTCAGTTTTGTGGCACATCTTTAATCAGTAGCCAGGAAACTTTTATGCAGTCAGAAGTAGATGTTAAAGATTATGTAAAGAGTTTGTTCATATCAGATTACTTCAGCAAACAATGCTAAGTAGGAGACTGAACGACGTTCATAATTTCAGGCTTCGTTGCTGGTGAATAGTTCTATAGTTCTGCTAGACTTGTTACGATACAAGTGAAATTGGTCTTTTTTGGCAAAGTGATACATGCTTAAGGAATTATTGAAATTATTATTTTTTTTAAACTTCTGGGAGCTGTAAATGGCAGCCCAAATAGCATTTTCTTAGAAGCAAATGGAGTAAATAAACAAGTATAACCTAGTTAATATAAGCACTACCCTGATACAAATAGTAAGCATCAGGTGACTATGTCCCATTGCGATGCACAGACATACAGGAATAGACAATTTCTGCCCTGGTGAGAGTTTGTAATATGAGTAAGGCTAGAGAGGAAAGGGAATAATATGTTCATTTTATAAACAGAGAAATGAGGTGTAGAGAAATTAAAAGATTACTTTTTCAAATGTCCCTAGGGCCAGGCTGTAAAATTTATGTACTTACTGAAAAAGTTGGACAGTTAGCACTTTTGAAAATTTCACTAGGCAGTTAAATGCCTAACTTCCATTGCAATAAGACCTGAATTTCTAAGTGACCTATAAAAAGGATCTAATCCTGCATCTGTAGGTCTAGGTTAAGTTGAGCCTTTCAGATATTTAGGCCAATATTTCACTGAACATCTGGACAATAATGAGTGGAACAAAATCAAAGTATTAAAAAAATTAAGAAGACTAGCTTTCATCTAAAGTCATTTGCACACTGCCTTTCATGTTCTTAAGCTACGCTTTAAAATTGAGGCACAGTCTCCTAATTTATTTAGAAGTTTTTGAAAGATTGTGTTAGTAGTTAGTGGCCAGACAGAAGTGCATTAGCAAAGTTTTGTGTCAGATCTCCTGAATTCCAGGAGATCCTTCATCCTAAACAGAAAAACTTTGTATTATTGAGAATCCAATGCATTTTACATACATTCTGAAGTTCCAGTATTAGATATTACAGTTGTGCATCAAAGATAAAGACAGATAGCAGCTAGCATGCAAATGGTGTTTCCAAAGAGAATAAAGCTCTTTTGAAGGCAGTAGAAACTGTCAAAGTTAAATTAAAAATTAAAAATCCATTCTGTGGGCTGCAGAGATGCTAGGCTGCCTGACAGCCACAGAGCTAGGAAGTTTAAAAAATCTCTCAAATGCAATAGTAGGTTATTTGTACTCGCTGGGCTTCCCCCTCTACCCCAATCAACTTTTATGCTACAGTGAAATATAGTCACTGTACCTAATGAACTGTTTATCTTGGTCATAAGGAAAAAACCCTTCTTTTTTAAACATCTCAAGTTACCAAGTATTCAGCTTGCTTATGCCTTATCATGTAATGTATTGGTGTAAAAATTAAAGAGTTTCTCAATTTTTTAACGATTCACGATTTATTATATATGTTACTGTACTGATGCATGCTAGTCACTCAAAATGAAGACTGATAGGGCCTTCAACATGAAAAACCACTGGCTACAGTCACAAACAGTGTTTCAATAAATTATTACATGCATCAAATTTTGGTCTCAGTATCTGGAAGTGGGGTAAAGTGGAGTAGTTTATGTTGTTTTGGTTTGTTGGTTTTGGTTTTTTTTAAAAAAGCACTGAAGTACCATAGAAAAATACTAAGGATGTTAAGGACAATGGATAATACCTGCCTTTCTCCAAGTCAGTCCACCCTTCCTCCACATTTATGCCCCCACTGTGCAGTAACTGACAGTTCTGAGTGTCTTTGTTGGGATTTTTTCCTGTTTTACTGACCTCCCCTGTCAAAAAGAAACAGTATAGTAATAAAGGACAATACTTTAGTTGTCATGAGCAATTTACCACCACATACCTTACAGAACTTTGGAAGTCAGATGTTTATTGCTTGCTGCTGCTTGTATTACTTCTCAGTTTGCCTGAATAAGAGATTATGACACAAATCTATCTGTAATTAAGCAAAACCTTCAAGCTATACATTGCTTGAATTTAAAAAGAAGCAATGCCTTTATCACTGTCATGTATTGCGTCAAAATCTGTTTGGGAACAGCTCTGAATTGTAAAGTGGGTTTTAAAATCAGGATCAGAGTTTTGAAGTTTATTTTTAAGTAATGTGAGGTTATTTTCATAGGGTACCATCACAATTCATATTACAGAGAATGGAATCAAGCTGTATAAAAGCAATAGTCTACTGTTGTCCTACAGTAGGGTGACAGGCCTTAAAAGACAGGCAAACCCAGCATTTTACAGTTATTGAGTTTTTTCATACTGCTTCACATGATATTCAGGAGAAATGAGCTACAGTGTGATACAGATGTGACAGAAAAATCTTACATGTAGAGCAAAAAATTTTGGTACGTTATTGCATGTAGGCTTTAATATTTCTGGATTTATGTGTACTGGTAAGACAGTGTGTTGACAGAAGAGATGTTCCTAATGTACTTGCATGGTCCTCCTCATTGCAGCACCCAGAATTTTAATCAGTGAAATCATTTCAGTGGGAGTTAAATGTCTAACCAGGAATCAAAGCCTCTGTACGCGAGCGGGTACTTCTTTTTCATTGCACCAGGAAGTAGTACAGTCTCTTGAGAGAGTCTCTTGAGACCTGGTTTCTAGGCAAAAGGAGTTCAGACAGAAATTGGAGCTTCTGGTTGCTTATTGAACTCTGTCCGTTCTGTGTTCTCTCCCCTTGAATAAGCAACATGAGCTGCATCTCTCACTTGTGTGCCTTAGCAGTGGCTGCAGTCAGCTTTGCCTAACATGATTTTCAACCAGGACACTGCTAGAGGAGTTGAACAAATACACTGGACCTCATGAAACGATCAGATTTATCTGTCACTGTGGTACACACTCCTTGAAACTTGCTAGCTCATTCTGTAACAAAGTGATTCCCATGTTGACTGAAAAAAGGCTAAAAATCTTTTAAATTATGTATTCTTTATTGCTTTTTATTAATTATTATTGAAAAAGTTATGTATTTCATAGTAAGAGCTACTCACCCTATGGTAAAATGTCTTTAATTTCCATATATAAGCTTTCTGTTGAAAGGTTTTAGAGTCCTAAGAGCAGCCTCTGCTGATGCATAAGGAAATTGTTCCTTTATTTTTCCAGTAGAGGTAACAGTTTTCATTGCATATCCATAAGAAGTTTGCAAGAACTGTCAGCTGATGTTTGTATGGCCCTTGGAAAAATACACAAGACTTCATGGATTATAAATTTATTGTGCTCAGCATTAATACTACTGGATATCACAAACAATATAGCTAAAACCATAATGGTCTCCGGGACCAACAGTAGTCTCGTGGTACTCTACAAAAATTTCTGAAGCTTCTTCTTAAAATGTCCCTGTCGTCGTGTTCCGTCCCCCGTCCCCCCCCCCCCCCCAAATTTGGACGCTGGTCTGTAACTTGCACCGTGTCTCGTTTTCCTGAGGGCAATGTCTTTTGGTCAAAGAGCACCAGGCCCGCGGCCTGCCGGGCTGCGGGAGCGTAGCGGGATGGTCCAGAGCCGGTGGGTGCCCTGTGTCACATCGGGGTGCGGTGCCCAGTTTTGCCCCCCCCCGCCGCCCCAATACGAGGAAGACCCCGACAAGCCGGAGCGAACCAGGCAGCGGAGGTCAGCGGGGTTCGGCGGGCGGGCGGCCGCGGGGCAGCGGGTGTCGGCTGCAGCCCCAGAGGTCCGGGCCGGACCCAGGGCCGGGCTTTTCCGCGCCACAGGCACCGGCTGCCCGGGGAGGCCGCGCAGCTCCGGCCCTGGCGCCTCCGGGCCCCCGGCCGCACGGCGGGCCGAGGCCGCTTCAGGATGTCCCGGAGACCTGCCGGGCTGCCCTCGGGGCCGCATCACCCGCCTCCGCCCGGCGCTGCCCGCGGCCGGTCCCGGTCCCGATCCCCCCCGCCCGCCTTCAGCCCCCGGCACCGCGCGGCGTCAGCGCCGGCCGCAGCCAATCAGCGCGCGCGGCGCGAGCCGGCCGCCCCGCCCCCACGCGCCCGCCCTGCCGATAAAAGCCGCGGGCCGGGGGCCGGCGCGCGAGCGGCGCGGGAAGTGCGAGGGGACGGCCCCGGGCGGGACGGGACGGGGCGGCGGGACCGGCCCCTCTCAGCGCGGCGGCGGCTCCGTCCCCGCCCCGGCGTCCCCCTCGCCCCAGCCGTCGCCCCGCTCGCCGCCAGCCGGGATGTTGCCCGTGGTCGCCGGGCTCCTGCTCGCCGTAGCCGCGGGCGGTCGGGGGGCGGCGGCGGGGGACCAGGAGAGCCCGCCGGGGAGCCGCTTCGTCTGCACCTCGCTGCCGCTGGACGCCGCCGGCGCGGGCTGCCCGCTGCCCCCGGTGCCCATGCAGGGCGGCGCGCTGGCCCCCGAGGAGGAGCTGAAAGCCACGGTGCTGCAGCTGCGGGAGACCGTCCTGCAGCAGAAGGAGACCATCGGGAGCCAGCGGGAGGCCATCCGGGAGCTCACCGGCAAGCTGAGCCGCTGCGAGGGCGCCGACGGCAGGTCCGCCACGGGGACGTGGAAAAAGGAGCTGGGCAAGGGCAAGGACACTATGGGCGACCTGCCGCGGGACCCGGCGCAGGTCATCGACCAGCTGAGCCGCACCATGCAGACCCTGAAGGACCGGCTGGAGAGCCTGGAGGTAGGGCCGGGGCGTGGGGTGGGCCAGGCTCCCTACCCGCCCTCCTGGAAACTTGGAACGACTTAACGTGTAACGGGGGCTTTGGACACAACTTAGTCTTTACGGAGATAAATCCAACCCGAGCCCTGGGAGTGAGTTGCTTGGTTGGCTTGTCTTGTTCTCGTGATTATTTATCTGTTTGCTTTTATGCTAAAAAACCCTGATGAGCTTCTCTGAATGTATTCTCCCACTGCGTGGGGGAAGATAGTGGTTTTCCTGCTTGTCGCCAGCTTAGTCTCCGTATTAATATGTTTAAATCTCTCTAGGAATGTGACTTCATGGGGTTTGAGGTATAAAGCTGACGTCTTGGGCAGTAAGTCCTTGGCATATGGTGCTGAAATGTGGTAACGATGAGATTGTGTTGGGCAGTTTGTGAAGCTAAGATGATGTATTTAGAGCTGACGTAGAATAAACCGAACCTGATTCTCTATGCCTGCGAGTAAAAAGGGGATTTGGTCCGAGCCCACTGATAAGTGATTTCCATGAGCCTTTGGACAGTGCCCATGGTTGAGTGGCACTCATGGAAATATTTTTATAGAGCGTATTCCCACAGGAATCATGCTGGATGTTGTTTTGTTTTCCACACCCTGAGAGCTACATGCACGTCCTCCTGCTGTCCTCTGGTCAGTGATGATGTGAGGATGGCGAGTAGCTCCTTAAAGGTTATTCTGTGAGGTCTAAACACTCTGGACTATTTTTCAAGTACAGTTTGGAATGATCTAGTAGTGTAACATCCTTCTATTACTGTTGCCGTCTTTTTGAATAATTTTCTTAGGATTGTAGAAAAGAAACTCCATTAGGATATTATAGTAGGTGGAACTGTTGGGGTTTTAGTATCCTTAAAGATACTATATTTGAGAGAGTGGGGGCCTTTTTTTTTCTTCCAGTTTAAATAAAAATACTTTCATTGGCTGATACTTACAGTTGAGCTAAAGAACATCTACTTCCTTATCTACAAATCAAAACTGAGGAAACTTTTGTTTGGTAAATTTGCTTTTGGACTAGCTTAATTTTCTATTTAAAAAGAGATAATAGTTTTTCTATTTACTTACACTGGCAATGTCATTTGTAGTAAGTAAAGCAAAAATTGACTAATGTGCAACATGTACCCATACTAATGGAAGGGCATCAGACCTGGCTCCCTACATTTATTGTATTCAACTTAAATGTATGAAGATTCCTTCATACAAAACACTGAAGCCTCTAACAAAAGCACCCTTTTGTTTCAGGACATGTTTAGCTACAGTGTTGATAGAAGCACTGGACATGACAAGCACTAAAAACAAATGCCTCTTTTGTACTTGCTGGAGAACTCGGTGATCTTGCATTCTACTATTTGAATCTGGAGCAATCCACATTTCACGGATTGTGTTGTAGAAATGACAGGTTTTTTCTTTTCATTTTCCCTAAAGCACCAACTCCGAGCCAACGTCTCGTATGCAGCACTGCCTAGTGACCTTCGAGAGATGCTTCAACGGAGGCTTGGAGACCTGGAACGCCAACTCCTGAGCAAAGTGGCTGAGCTTGAGGATGAAAAGTCTTTGCTTCATAACGAGACGTCGGCCCATCGGCAGAAGACAGAGACTGCCTTGAATGCATTGCTAGAAAGAGTGTCTGAATTAGAAAAAGGTAATCTGCACAGAATCTAAATGCTACCCTACGCTGATTAATTTTGTTTGTCTTCCTTCTAGTGCAGTAGTCTAAATGTGTGTCCAGAGGGAAAGACAGTTAAGGTACTGGGCTAAATAATAGGTGACAGTGCCAATACTTGGATTCCCTTTTTCCTTTTGTCACAGCCTTCCTGCTTGACAGGCTTCTGCATGGCTCTGTCTTGCTGTCTCTTAATTTGGCATATGTGGGTGGTTAGGATGAAGCTCTTGGAGTTTGTGGGATGGAAAGATCTATAAGGAGGCAAACAGAATTAGGAACAAGTATGACATTGGTGTCAGGTAAATGCCTAGATAATGTCAGGTATGCATCTGAGAAGAGCTGCCTTTCTTTGGACTGAAAATCATATGGGCTAAATTTAATGAGCACAGCTGCCTCTGGTGTAATGAATGGTATTTTATACCAAAACCATTTCCTGCTGCTTTGGAAGTATTGCTGGTGGTCTTTCCTTTGGTTCTGGTTATAACTTTGGGTAAGTGCAGATACTTGAATTGTGTCCTGTCCCAAGTGTATAGCCTTCAGAGTTTACAGTGTATTAGACATGGTGCCACTGGGGGACACTCTCTTTATCCTAGTCATTTATTCAGATACTTAGATTAATTATTAGAGATCTCTCTGCTTGAGTAGAGTCTGTTTATTTGAATTTCAAATGCCCATGGAAGTGAGCTAAAGAACAGAACTATTTATTGACTATGTACACCTACAGAGTGAACTGTGTAGGGCTAGAGTAGCAGTGAATATCACTGCCCAGTCTTTAAATGATTTTCCAAGGTGAATAGGCTCTCTGCTTAAAAGCAGTTTAATGGACATGCTTTCAAAATGGTGCAAACATACGCATCTCATGAATTTTAAAATACAGGCTAATGGATCCATTTGTGTAATATTTTATTTTTTTCATTTACAAAGTGTGAAGGAAGAGTAAAGGGAAGAAGAAAGAAGAGATCTTCTGCTGGCTCTGTCCTTTAGTATTTCATGAGAGCCAAGATAAAGCCTAAACTGCAACTAAAGTTCTGGAGCATTAGTGGCCTGTTAATGTCTTCTGTGGCAAATATTGCTAGTCCTTGTCTCTGAAAGATGTGACTCATATCAGCAAGCCATCAGAAAGAAAAGGGGAATGGTGGGAGAAGAATGTGTAATTTACTTAGGTTAAAAATAGCCCGTTCCCACCTTTTTTGTGTGTGTGGGGAGAGAGGACTGTCTTAAGTCTCCAGGAAAGTGAAGAATTTGGGCCAGGAACCAAGACACAGATGCTCTTTTAGTTGTGTAATTTGTTCTCTATTACAGTGCAGCTTAACTGTTCTATGCCTTTGGTTACTCTTGTCACATCAAAGTGAGGGTAATAATGATCTGAGGACTTGGTGATTTTGTAGATTAAATACAGACAATACTTGAAGTGATCTGACCTCTTTTGAAAATAGTATTTCTATTGTGCTTTTATTTTAAATGCCATATTGTTTAGCATCTTCCTGACAGCTACCTAGAGTGTCATAAGCTCCTTGTTTTCCTGAGACTAAATGAATGGAGGAAAAAAAACTTTATAATGTGACACTATGAACTTTGGATTTTTTTTTTCTCTGTAGTTGTTACAGCTGTCCTTAGTTACCAATGGGGCAGAAGGGTTTGAAGTTTGTACAACTGTTGTGATTGCCAAAGTCTTCTGCTAATTCCTTCACTCGTTGTCTCTATTGACAGCAGTAGATGATGCATTAAAAAGCAGGACTGGGTAGAGGAATGACTCTGCAACTAATAGTGCCTGGATCTTAATGTGATACCTGCTTTGGAGATGTGAACAGGTCACTTGCTATGTCTACATCTATTTTCTCTGTCTCTAAAAGAGAATAATGGTATTTCTTGTCCCTTTTGTCTAAAAAGAGTTCAGATTCTTTAGGAAAAGGATTATTTTATCTGTGTATGTGCCCATTGCCCAGGGCAAGAGGTTCTTGTTATCATTTGTTGTGGATGATTTCAAGTCATAACAACAAACTGAAAAATATAAAAAAGATTTTTTTTTGTTGTTCTTTTCCAGCATGTTACTGCTTCCTTAAGCACCTTCACAGGGTGAATAATGCTCTTAATGGAGTATGTTTCTTTTTTTTGTATGTGAGATTGGTTGTGCTAGACTGGTAGAGGTTGCTCAACATTAGCCTTAAGACCCTGGGGTTTTTTTGCTTAGAATTTAGAATATTTCAGGTTTTGGTCTGTAAGTTCCTCAAGATAGATGCAAAGCATCACACAAGCATTTTCTTCTTCCACCCCCTCGTTTTGTGAAAAATGCAGTCAAAACACTTTGCTTCTGAGAATGGGAACTGAGGGAATGCCAATGGTTTAAAAATTACATATGAGAATTGTGGCAACCTTTTGTGACAGCAGCTCTTCATTTGGATTGGAGTGTGAATTTTGGCAGGGGGATTGAATTTGTTTGAGGAATGTGAGTAACGGAAATGAGTGGGACTCAGAACAGGTTGCTAAAAGGTTGAGGGTGACACTACTACAGAACTGTGGGGTTTCATTTTGTGGCACAGTGTGGGATCTCTCTTCTTAATATTTAGTTCTAGAAAATTACTTGTAAGCAGATATCAGAAGTATACACAAACTATGTAATACAGAGTATTGCAACTTTAGAAACTTTTGGTCTTAATAGTTCTCAATTTCATAAACATCTCTGGAGTATCTCACTGGTTTTATCACATGTTTTAGAAAAAGCTAAATAATTTCTGCTTTTATATCAAACCAAATGTCTAATGTTTTCATAGTTCATAACTCTATATTGCATTTTTCTTCAGGTCACTTTGAGCTTCAGCTTCATGTTTTTGTTCAGATCTCCTCCTGATTTGTCTGTGGGACAGAAACCAGTTCTACTGAATTTAACTCTGCTTTCTGGAATATGTCATAATTTTCTTATTTCAGAGTGGCCACACAAAATGAGCATCAACCTGTTTCTCAGCCTGGTATCTGTAAAATGGAGATGCTGGAGATAGCTCTGTGCGTAGCAGTAGTAGGAAAAAAATACTGGTTTTAAAGCACTGTGCTTTAATAATGAACATGCCAGAGAATCCATGTTTAGCAACAGTAAATATCTTTTAAAACAGTTTGAATTGTTTGAAATACTCAGGCCTCCAGCCATGAACTAAGCAATGAAGAAAGAAAATACTTATCAGCCTCTCATTAGTTGTCTGGTATCTAGTCTTTTGCTCTAAATGAGCAGAAAAAATAAACTAAGTAATTAGCACGATGTGTATACGATCTAGTTGTATTTTTCTGTGCTGCAAAATCAACATTCAGCAATACCACTTCAATATTTTTTGGTGTGTACTTCTCTAAAGTGATTAAAATTCCAGAGATTCTCAGTATCAATTATATTGTTTCTTAACCTGAATTGCAAATCGGTTGTTTTGTTTAATGTTAAGGGTTTTTCTTCCTCAATGTAATTCTAGGTAACAGTGCATTTAAGTCACCTGACGAATTCAAAGTCTCTCTTCCTCTTCGCACAAACTACTTATATGGGAAGATCAAGAAGACTCTGCCAGAGCTGTATGCTTTTACTGTATGCTTGTGGTTGAGATCAAGTGCTTCTCCTGGAATTGGTACTCCGTTCTCATATGCTGTTCCTGGGCAGGCTAATGAAATTGTCCTCATAGAATGGGGGAATAATCCAATAGAACTGCTAATTAATGATAAGGTGAGAATCCACTAACTTGTTTTTATTGTCTACGTAATCAAGATAAGGCCTGAACTCTTGTTACCTCTGTAGTAAGTCTTCCATTCTCTCTGAGAGAAGCCAGCTCTGGCCCTTTGAGATGTTGGTGTCTACTGGTCTGTTGTCCATCTGTTTGTTGCAAGTTCATAAAAGTACTCAAAACAAAGTCAAATGGTACATGTATTTTTGTGTTGAAACAAAGCAGCATGACACCTAGATGTGCACACACTTATGCATGTCCTTGGAATTTACAAGGAGATCTTGGCTTCTTGCTGTTTTATGAAACAGAAGCAGTATTTGAAGCCATGCTATTGCAAAACCTGTGAGATCTAAGCCAGTTGCAGTGTTTCTATCTTTCTAATCCTAGAAGTTCAGATGGGTTAAAATTAATTTTGCAGAAAACGGAGAGCAAAAGGCATGTAATTGAGGCTGGTTTTGTTGTGCATAGTGACTGAACATCAGTTTAAATACCATTTTTTCAGACTTCAGATACAAACAGTAACAATTGTGTCAGTACTTCATACCCACTGATGGTTTCTGACAAGCTTCAGAATGAACCTTGAGGAAAACAAAACCCATTGAAACCTGGCATTAAAATAGATTATAAATGCTTCCTTTCTCCTCACCTTCAGCTAGGTTTCCTAGTAACTCACTGCTCTCTGAGGAATTTGGTGTTTACAGATCTACAACACAACTTGGGTGGTTCAATCATGTGGCTAGTTAAGGACTTTTAACAGTCCTATCATGCTCCCAAATCAATAAAAGTGGGAAGCTGATTATTTTTAATGTTTTGTGAAAGAGAAGGAAACTTGAGTCTGCTTATCTTTAGCAATAACTTTTTCTCTTCAATATTATGTCAGTACTATTAATATTCTATAAGGCTTTTCTTTCTCCCACATCACAGCTGCTCCATAGCCCACTGCATTTGTGTCTTTATGTTGACTTGAGTAAGTTTACAGATCAAATTCCTAAAGGAGCATAATTCTTCCTTTTTTGGAGCCCTATGTAAAAGTTTTCCACAAGTTTTACTAGAAGCATCAGATCCATTTGTCAGAGTTGTTACTGCAAATGGTGCCCAGATTTTAAGAGAAACTTAACATGAGCCCTGGATGGAAAGTTAGGACTAAATGCTGAGACTTAAACAACAAATGCCACAGATCAGTATGCAGGATCAGTGCACTGATAGCAGCTTAGACTCTGGTACTTGTGTCACTTGATTCTAGATGAAGCAAAGGCTCACATAGAGGATAAAAAGCATGACTGTATTCCTGAATACAGGAGAGCTGGGACAAAGTAGAAAAATGTAGACTAATTTCTGCTGCTGAAATTTTTGCTTCTGGGGACGGTGTAAATACTGTCCCTTTTAAACTGTTGTACTTGAACTGGTAGACTTGGGTTTGCAATGTGCGTTATTCTTTTTTTTTTTTTTGTAGGTTGCCCAGCTCCCTCTCTTCATCAGTGACGGAAAATGGCATCACATCTGTATAACATGGACAACCAGAGATGGAATGTGGGAGGCTTTTCAGGATGGAGAGAAGCTTGGCACTGGGGAGAATCTTGCTCCTTGGCACCCAATTAAACCTGGAGGTGTCTTGATCCTGGGTCAGGAACAGGTGAGTGAATGACAGTGTGTTCCAGGGTTTTTTAAAAAAAAAAAAAATCTAAATGCCCCAAACAAATAACAGCTGTAAGAAAATTTCTTTGTTAAATGCTTGGTCCTGTTGCATACACAGTATCAGAAAGACTAAAACAAAGCAACAAATACTTAATGCAATCACACATTTGTATATTTTGTTTCATTTATTAAATATTCAGAATATTCATGTTGCAGCTATTCCTATTCCCACTCTTAATGCTACAGTGTGCTTTGTCAGTGATGTGAATAATGCCTTAAATTAAAGCCTTTGAGCTAGATTGCTGGTAACTAGCCATGTGGCCACTGGAGTTACAGAAAAGGACAGAATTGGCCAGTGCTGTTGTATGAGCTGTCAAAAAGGAGCTTGCTGAAAGCAAACTGACTATAATTGCTTTGATTCATTCTAATTAGTTTTTTTTACCTGAAGCCAAGTTCACTGTCTCCCTTAACAGTGTACTGGGTTTCTCTGTTCCTTTCCTCTTTATCCCAAGAGGTGCAAGATGTTAGTCCTTGAGCCCCAGAACAGACCAAGGAGTGTGGTGTCTGGGGGTGAGGGAACCAACAACTGTGGGCACTGGAATGCTTGTGGGTATATCAGGGTCTCTTATAATTTGGCCCGCTATGGAGAACTACCTCCAGACTCAATTCTGCAGCTTTTCAGGTATGCAACATATTTTTAGAATAGTGGAGTCTGTCATTCATTCGGAGTTGGATGTCTGCTTTAAAGATGAGTCTGAAGTCAAAGGGACAAACTCTGAATCAGACATTTGGTTTCTCATTAAAGATGTAGGTAAATAACTCTCCTACTGCAAATGCTATAATAATAAAGTTTGAATACTGGTACTTCCAACAGAAGGCATTCATGAGATTAAGGATAAGTCCTTTCTGAATATTGAAAAAAAAAAACCAAAAAACCCAAACACAAAAACCCCAAAGGATTTTGAATCTTGCTCTTCTAGTTGACATCTCATTAAGCTATTGCCTATGAATTGTGTGGCTTATCGTCACATTTTTTTCTCTACCTGCTCTTTGTATGGTTATACTAAAAAAAAAAAAAAATTTGTAATGAGGAAATAGCCTTTCTCCAGGATTCCCAGGTTCACAATGGGGCAATTAAAAATTAGTTTTGTCCCGACACTGATTTGAGCAGATACTTTATCTGTCACATAAATGACAGAATGGTGAATTTAGAATCCTAATACGCTCTGCATAGCAGATGCTCCAGCTCACTGTTAAGTGACTGGAAGGTTTTCTGTAACTCTTTCACGCCATTTGCCTGTACTGTGCCTGGTTCTATCCTGTGCTATCAGTGTCATGTTAGTGTGCCCGCACAAAATGTGTGATTGCTGTCCTTGAGTAATGGACGGAGAAAGCAAATACTTCTAGGCTTATGCTATAGTGGTTTGAGTTAGTCATTTGGTACAACCAGAAGAAGCCTGTGTATTTGGATCTGAAGATCACATCTTACAGGCCCTGCAGGTTATTGGTCAAAGACTGCAGTACAGTATAATCTATAGCCATAAAGCTTTTGGAGTAATCTTACACATCTCTGTGGTTCTTGCTGAAGATGTCCTGTGCCAGGCTTGCAAAACGGCTCCTAAAGTAGCCTCAGTATGTAAAGCTGCCTTCCTGCTCTAGTGCTTGGGGCAGGGTTAGTTATGTATGGCCTTTGTGATGGTACACAGTCACTGCTGTTTGCTTTGAATTGTTTTGACACATTTCAGATTGGGGCTTTTAACTGTTACACAGAACATCTTGCTCAAGGTAGCCCTTCTAGAAACGTGAAGTTGTTTGTCTCTGACCTAGCTCTGTACCTCCTTCTATCAGTGTGGCTGGGGGGGAGGGTCTTCAAGTTTGAAGAAAAAAATGCTGCAATAACCTTCCCATCTAATCCTAACTCTTGTGTGCCTAAAGGACACAGTAGGAGGAAGATTTGATGCAACTCAAGCCTTCGTTGGGGAGATGAGCCAGTTCAATATATGGGACAGGGTCTTAAAAGCTGAAGACATCATGAATATTGCTAACTGCTCTACCAACATGCCTGGCAACATCATACCCTGGGTTGATAACAACGTTGATGTGTTTGGAGGTGCTACTAAATGGCCTGTGGAGACATGTGAAGAGCGTCTGCTAGATTTATAGCTGCAATCACTTCCCATTCAAGTGCCCCCTTTAGTAGGACAATATTCTGTGCAATCTAAAGCACTTACTTTTCTCTCTGCCCTTCCCCAATCTTAACTCCTTAAAAGAATAAAAAAAAAATTAGTAAACTGCCTTGGTGCAAAGATAGCTGCTAGTTTGGGGCATTGAGCCTGACAATGAAAAGAAGCACTTCTTGGCTAGAGCAGCCCTTGCTTTCTTATGGCCTGATCCAAAAATATGCTTTGGCCTACAGCAGCCTGTTGGTTAGGCCCGAGTTCAGTACATCAGCACTTCTGGCAGGGAGGGGGAACAGCTGTGCACATGTTAACTATAGGTCTCCTTTTGATCATGTGCAGTGCTGACAAAGCACTAAGATTAACAGGCTAAATGTGAATCTTTCCTTCCAGTCTATCATCTCCCCTTTGAATTGAAGCCATTCTTTTTTAACCCTTTTAAAAGAAATCTGTTAATCCTTACACTACAGTGGTTATGGTGCAACAATGGGTAGAACAGAACAGCCACTGTCTGAGTGCAAGGGTCTTGCTTTTTAATTTGCAATTAGAAAGCCTTATTTTATTGTAAGGAGGCAATGTATTTGAGCCATGCTATTGTAGTTCAATTTGAAGAAAGGGGATTGTGTAATAAGCATAGCTCCACTGAAATAGAGATGTTCCAGGTAAGGTTCTGTCCTAAAGCCTGTCTTTTGCTAGCCAGGATCCCAGCGTAGGTGGATGGATGAAAGACTGTATTTGTATTTTCTGTAGGCTGAATGTACTGAATTCGTAGTGACCTGGCTTGTAAACTTTTCTCTATTGTTTCTCTTGCTTTAGTCAATGTCTTTTTTTTTTTAAATATACAAGCTGTGATTAAGTGAATTTCCATTTTGTTTTGCTTTGAAAGGCCTTTTTATGAGCAAGTGCCAAAGTTCAGTTTCTGCTTGCTGAGAATAGCTATATATTTTTCCAGCATAAGTCTTCTGCACTGTTTTCTATGTTATAATGGTCCTATGTAATATGAAAATGTGCTGGTTTTTTCAATTCTTGTTGACTGTCTCTTCTGTAAGCACTGGGCTGACTACTATATTTTTTTATTATTTTCTCTTGATATTTTGCACACAATGTTGCAATGTTTCCTTGGCATTGATGTGACTACTTGGTTCGTGGCTCGCAGATAGCAAATGCACTGTACTGGGAAAGAGTTAATACTTTTGTTATTTAAAAGAAAAAGGATTTAAAGAGGGGGGAGGGGGAATTTATAAAGCTAAATATCATATTTTATTTTTCATATGTTTGAATTGTAAGAATAATATGGTGACAGTCCCATTTGTAGGATAAAGTTACACATTTCCATTAATATGTAGTATGCTGTTCTTAAAAGAAAATTCTTATAATGAACTTTTAATTAAAATGCACTGTAAAATGAGTCTTTTAATTCCTTTATAGTTGCACAAGACACTGAATCTTGTTTTTCATGGCTGCTAGGAGTTCAGCTACTGTCTCTCTAGACTGAGAGAAGTACAGTCCTGTAAGAAGTTATCTTTATTCCCTAATGTCTTAAATCACAATCTTCTACCATGAGGGGCTTTGGTCTGTGTGTAACCTTAACTGGGAAGAGGGTCCCTGCATTTGGATGTGGTGGAGTGTCTGAAGATCTCCTTGGTGCTGGTCTATGGCAGGGCCTGGGGTATGGCTGTTTAATGGGAGTGGGATGGGACACAGAACATATGTTCATAGTTATTTTTTTCACTTGTGAGAAACTGAAAGCTTATGAGCCCTTCTGGGTGAAAGTAGTAGTAGGTGATTTAAGTATCCCAAACCAGGGTGAAAAGAACTGTTCAGCAATGGAAGAACCAGTTGAAATGTGATAGCAGAGGCACTACACCTCTGCAAGTTGAAAAGTGCAGCATCCATGGAGTCTGACAGTAAACCATGTGCTCTGCTTGGTGAACTAACAAGTTGATAGTGCTCTCTGTAATAAAACAGCCAGCTGGGACAGAAGTGTTTATCCAGCTCTGACATCCTCCTCTGGCCAGGAAGAGTTTGATGTTTCTGTGAAACAGCACACAATGTGATATCAGATGTTCCTATTCTGATGTGTCTTAAAGCAGACACTGCCCCTCTGACCCACAACAGTACTTTCCCTATTCCAGGGAAAAAAATCCCCCACAAACCAAAAAGCCCTCACTATCCAAGAATCTGTGTCCTAAGAGCGGAGAAGTGCAAAATTCTCACCTCATGTGGGCTGGAGACCAACAGAGGTATCAGCCCTCCAGTCAATTCACTCTATCAGCTTTTTTCAAAATGAACTGAAGGAACTGAAGTCTAGGTGTCTGTGCTGCACTCTGCTCTTTCAGGAAATAGTTTTTGCATATTTCACTCTGTTCTTAACAGGTGCAAGGGTGAAGCTGTCTCAGACCCATTCCCCAATGCCTGGGAGCCATCTATCATTTTAAACACTAAGTATTTGGCTTCATTTATTTGTTCATTTACACTTTGGCCATGTTGATCTTTTATTTAGAGTTATTTAAACACGGTGTCAATCTTAGGTCTGTCTTTAGCACTGACTTTAACAATAAACACCAGAGTAAGAATCCCCACCTACATGGGGAGGTGTTTGTGGGTGCGGGCTGTAATCCCTTTGTTTTGTGCACAGTGGGGACACCTGGTCTGGAGCTGTGAGGCTGGTCTGCTGCGTGGTTGGCTGCTTTTTTCTTTGGGTGCTGCTCAGGCTCTGTGAGGGGGAAGTGTGGCAGAAGTTCTTTTCACTGTGGAAATCAATACTAAAAGTTGTTTTTTTTCTAAGGTATGTCAAGGTGCTCAGATGAGAGGGTGTTTGGGGACGTTCATCCTGTTGTAACCTGACCTAGAGCTGGGGTGAATCTTTTCTTCTAAACAACTTAGTTCTCTGTTTCTGGGTTTGTTTTTTGCTGATTACATAACCAAGATGCTAGGGATTTGGGGGGAGGGGTTTGGGTGGGTTTTTTTAGACACCAAATCTTTAGTAAAAGCCAAAGGTAAGGAATACATATTCTGTTGAAAAGGTGGTGGTTTTATTCTTTACTCTCTCTCTCTCTCTATATATATATATACTTCTTTCTTTCATGCAATAGTACCTTTTCCATTAAAAAGAAAAGATGTGTATTGATTTTTGTACCTTTATCTTGTGATGAAAAGCTACGGCTGTTATTCTCCTGCTCCACATTCTGGGAGTCACATGTTTTATGTGCATATATAAGCAGATGGCAAAACAGGAGTAAATATTACCATATTCCAGCATCTATACTGTTTATGGAGCGTGGAAGTGACAAGACAACCTTCAGTTCCCAAACTGCTCTGAATACACAGAAGTAATAACTTATGGAAAGCTGACTGACAGCTACAGCACTTGGAACATGCAGTAATGCAGATTTCTAGAAAATCTGTCTGTTTAAAAACAGACAGAGCTAGGACTCCTAAAAGCGGTATCAGTGATCCTAACAAGTCAGCCAGCCTCCTGGGAGCTGTGAACTGGCTAGGTCCCCAGATGACTTCTTGGGTGTGAGGACTGTTCAGTCAGCTTCTGTGTTGCACTGTTCTGTTTGTATATATTTAATGCATTTAATGGCTGTTGAGCAACAAGGGATCTAGCATTTGGTATGTTTAAATCCAGATTATATTTCTTCAAGGTCAAGGTTTTTTTACTAACTTGCTGGCCATTAGAAACTTTAGATCATATCATATGTTTGGTATTTGCTTGAAGGCTTTAGCTACACCCTCACTGTTTTAACTAGAGCTGGGAGTTGCCGAGGGGAGGATCACTTCTGTGCCTCTGGGATCCCGTCGTCAGAGGGAGACTGACTCTGTCTTGCAGGTGACTTTCTGCTGGGTGGTGTTTGCTTGTTGAACTGTTTAGGTCTCATAAATGCAAGAAAGACCACAGAAATTCTTTTTAGTAAAGCTCTATCCTCATTTTTATACACACTTCCTCTGTGTTTGAATACGTGAGACTGCCAAGGAGAAGCTGATTCTGTTTTGCTCCAGAGAGCTGGTTTCCCTCAGGACTTTCTTGAAGGTGAAAGGC
Organism: Athene noctua; assembly: GCF_965140245.1. NCBI lineage: Eukaryota > Metazoa > Chordata > Aves > Strigiformes > Strigidae > Athene > Athene noctua. The sequence continues at coordinate 10,808,200 of NC_134051.1, read as the reverse complement.
AGGCCAGTAGCAAAGCTGATGCTTTGTATTTGGTGTTTAAAGCTGTCTCTTTTTCAATCAAGATAACTGTTGTTCTAAAAAACCCCTTATTTCTTCTCTGCTACCTTTTTCTGTGTATGAGGATTCTTCATCCAGCTGATTTCAGTTACTCAGGTTGGGAGGAAAGATCTGCTGTATCATACTTGTGGGGACCCAAATCTTGCTAGGAGTGCCAATACATGAGCAGATGGCCTGGCTGAAGCTTTTACCACAGATGATGTCCTCTTGATGCCACTGTAGGAATATGAGGCTGAGCACAGCAAGGACCCTGCTGATGGAGAGGGTCAGGTACCATCAAACTCACTGCAGAAATGAAATGAAAGGTCTCTTGGTAGCCAGGGAATCTGGGAGTTTTGCAGATATCTTTCACCAAAATCTGGGGGTGCCTTTGTGTGTGTGTGCACAGAGAAAAAGCTGGACCTTGATAATGTTCATGGTTTAGCTGTGAAGCTTAAATAATGCATGAGTTTCACAGAGCTAAAAATCTCCTGGAAAGAATGGAATTAATTGCACCCCTGGCTATAGCTGTTTCTAAAAGGCTGCACTTAGAAAAGTATAAATTTGCACAAGGAGTTCAAAGGTCTGTTTCTTTCTCTAAAGGAGGGCTGGGCTGATTTTTTTGGCAAAGCTTCAAATACAGAAGCTCCCTGATGGCTTGATGCCACTGAGAGAAGTAGTTTTATTTATTAAAGATGCTTTGGCGTTTCACCTGAGGTGGTTCCCAGCACGTGTCTGTCCAAGCAGTTTTGCTCCTGGCTGTGCTGTTCCCGGGTGCTCCCGCCATGTGAAGGATGCCGAGCAGTCTCCTCTGCGGTACCCACTTGTTCCCGTGCTACCGGTCAGCTTGTACTGTATCACAGGGAGCAGAGCTTACTTCACAAAGGGCTGTCTCGAGCGCCTGTGGCACGTTGTGTGCTTTTCTTCTGTGCTAAAAGATGTCTGCAAGAGTTTTGCCCTGGTTTTTAGATCACGAAGCTGTTCCCATGAGCAGTTCTGGAGTGCTCATTAAGAATAAGGATTCAGAAAGTGAACTGAATGACTATTTCTTAGGAGGGTTTAGGTGGTTTTTAAGGTACTAGATGCTTTTTTACATTATATCTTTCAAAACACTTAAACCAGCTTAGGAGTAACTTAAGATCCCTATGCTACTGCAACAGAGTTGGTCACCTAGGCTTATCTCCACAACAGAAGATTGCTCTCCTAACCTCACCAGACAAAATCCGACCTATTTTAAAGGGCAACCTTATGTGTTAAAAAGAGTATGCTAAAACCGCCTGGTGGTTTATAACTTCCCCCTTTTTTAGAAATTATAATTGGTGTTCACTGATGATACACAGTAGGAAGCCTGCCATGCCATCATGCTGTGATCCCAGCCATAGCTATTTTTTTTCTGCAACAGCAAGCAATTTGTTTTCCTCCTGTTTCAGAGGGCAGAGAGCAGGCAGTTACCTCCTCTCTGGTGCAGAACTGGAAAGAGATTGTCCTCCTTCTATCTCTGCAACTGCAAAAGGATCTGGGAGAAATTATCTGCCCTGTCTCTTAATTTCATGTGAGAATTCCCTGCAGGAGATATTTGTGTCTGACAAAACAGGACAGACCTAGATTTGCTTTCCAGGGATGGTATAGCTCACAGGAATGTGCTGTGTTTTAGTCTAAGGTTTCTCTTTTTTTTCCTTTCTTTATGGCAAATTATAAATGGCTGATAAACACCTATAATAAAATACAGATGTGCCTTGGCAAATCATCCTTTTTTCCATTAAAGAAAGCTCTTTCTTACTGTGTGGAGAGTATATATCCTCCTAAGAGATCAAATTATTTATTGCAGTGCATTAATTAGCTTTTTCAAAGCTTCTAAGGTCTTGGAGCTACTTTCAGCTCCAGGGATAATTGCAGTAGGTAAATACCTCTCTGCATCAAGTATTATTTAATGTAACGGAAAAACAACTGTCAGTGTGTGCTTTGGTCTTCTGGCCTGTTGGGGGCTCTTCTTAAGTGGAAAACTAGCACCTGCAATGCTTTTACAAGGAAGTGATCAGAACTTGCTAGTTGGGTAACTATGTTGGCCACAGATACCCAGACAATTGAGGTGGTTTCCAGAGCTGGTTCGGTCTGCGCTGTCATCTTAGCTCTGAGGCTGTACTAGCACTTTTGCTCCCCCATTGTTACTTTCATTTGGGTCTCAGTAAACAGCAGATCTAATCACTCTCATGCTCATCAGCAGCTCCAGTACTTTTTCCAGTGGCTGTTCTGCTTTTTACCAAGATCCATGCTCAGTGTGTTCCACCTCTTGAATTTTAGTGTGTCTGTTCACAAGTATTTGGCATTGTTCAAATATGCTGCTATGGTTACTCAGCCACCACTGACTGCATAGGTCAGCTTGGAAGAGCTTTAAACAAAGTATTTGGGACAAAATGCAGCTCTCGCTTGTTAATTTAAGACCTAGCACATCAGTTTGTTCAAATTACATAGCAGATAATGTCTTTCTTTTTTCCCTGCACTTGGGATTTGGAAAAAACATAAGAAAAATACTGCCTTGACGTGAGTCCAAGCAACAACAGTGGCTATTGCTGAAAATAGATACCAGCCTATTTGTTCTGGGAATTGCCTGAAGGCCGGCGGGGCTTTGTGCGCACAAGTGGATGTAGGATGTACAAAACAGAGCAGCCTGTTGAAGAGTACAGGCTTCCTCAGCTGCGTCAGTGCAAATGAAGCACGGCTCCGCTGATGGGGACGGGGCTGAATGCAGATCTCCACCACAGCCTGACACCTGCACAAACTTCAAGGGCCAAATTTTACAACCTTTGGGAAGTGGGAGGGGCTGATATATGATTCTTAAACATCACGTTGCTGTCTGATGGTTTAGGGGTAAGGTGCTAGCTTCTCGTTTCTGGAGACCGAGGCTGGGATTTTCAAGTGATGAAGATACAGCATGCTGCAAGGATGACCTGTTGAGGGCAGTAGTCATGATTTTAATCTTCTAAACCTGATCAAATCTGTGAGCTGAATTAGCACTGGTGGTGTTTAGGTCCCAGAAATTTAGTGAGATCTGTTTTGTACTGCACCATGGGCAGAATTTGTATAAGGATCACTGTAAAATGACTTTGCAGACATGTGTAGTTATGCCCGCACTAGGCTATGCCCTTTAATGTCTTTCTGGTTACTTTACCCTGGAGAAATGAATATGACTGAATTTCCTCTTCTGATTACACCGAAGGCAAAATTTCCCTAGGCTTGAATGGGAGAAGAATAAGAAACTTTGAGACAAGTCTGAGCATGCTGGTATAAATGGTAAAAATGAAACAAAAAAATCTGGTGTGACTTTGAAGCTATTTTTAAAAGCACGAGCTGGAGTGGGTTACTCTGAATCACTGGAGTTTATGTGCTTATTTTATTTTTTTAATTTTCACTCAGTAATTTTGAGGACACAGTGAGAAGATAAGTCTTTAGAGATGGGTTATATGTGTTAAAAGGGGGAATGCATTAGCATTTGCCAAGCACAATAAATATGACTGCTAGATGAGCAGGTCCCTTTTCTGATATGGCAAAGCTATCATATATAAGAACTTATATCAAACCATTTCAGAAGATAAGGTCATTGATTTATTGTTTTCATTAAAATATTAACTTTGCTTCCTTCCTTGATTGTTTCTGTGGGAAACTTCATGATGCTTGTCACAGTAAATCTTGGGGCAGCCTCTTTGGTGGGTGGGTTGTGTTGAAGATTTCTTTGTTTCCCCCCTGCACCAGCCCTTGGAGGCAAGTTCCCTGCAGCTGAGGGTGGGGACTAAAAGTAAAAATAATCCACCTTTATTGTAATAAGTAATAGAATCCTACTAACATCTCTTGGATTGCATTCTGGTTTTCCATTCAGTACTTGAATTCAAAGGCTGGTCATTCCTATCCTTGTTTTTCAGTTGAAGGATGTAAATTTCTATGGCATTTATTGAGCTGAGAAGGGCAGTTCTCTGTGTTGTTATTTTTCCCTGTTCATTGTAGCAGACTTTTTGCACTTGAAGGAGGACAGAGAGGAGGGTGAAATAGCATAAACCACTTAAGGGGAGAAGTGGAAGGAAAATGTGGCCATTGCAATATGTGTGGTGAGGGGAAACTTGTCTTTGAATTCAGCAGTAGAAGTTAGAAATAATGTCTGTTGTGATCACTGTAGATACAGAAAGAACCATCTTGCCCTCAGACTTTGCCTAAAGTCAAGTTTGTGTTTCAGGAGACTGGACTACATCAACTGGCTTCAGACATGCTCATTTTCATCCCACTGTCCTGTGGGGTGTGTATGAAATCCCTTTTCATTACCAGAAATACAGTAATTTCTTTTTCCACATGCAGCCAGAAGTACTCTAGAGCAGCTGAATTAAATGCCAAGGTGAAAACAGGTTGCTGTAGAAACCCGTGTCAGATTTGCAAATGGTTCTCGTGTGCTTCTGAGGCTATGTTAGCAATAAAGACTCTTCAGCTATTACTACTTTTTTAGTGGTATAGAGAAATGATTATTCATTACTAAAGACCAGCTGGAACTAGCAGAAGGTGTATGCTACAGTTTAGAAAGTTAGGAAACTGTATGATGGGCTGATCAGGAATCTACTAAAGCTTTGGGAACCATCCATCAGCTTTAATGGACTTTGGATCTAGCGCCCCTATTCACTGGAGTCTGTGCAATATGCAACATAATGTATCCCAGGTTTTTTTAACTTCCAGTAAGGGCTTGTTGATGTGGGGGAAAAAACTCTCTGGAAACTGTTCTATAGCACTGCCTTCTCCTTTCCCTCCTAAGCATAAAAGGCTGTTGGTGACAATTGTATATACGTTGTGCCTCTCAAAGAGCTGACAGACACAACTTGATTCTGAAACCTTGCTATGGCGCTTCCTCAGCATCCCTTTGATACCTTTGCATCTTCTTGGTTTAACAATGCTGTTATAATAGTGCATGGCACAAATCTAGTTACATGAGCTTTTTGTTATTTGACTGTGTTCTGAGCAGCATTTCAGACATTATTAAAACATTTCTGTATGCTTTTTTGGCTTTGGAAAATATAAATTCAAACCAAAAGCCCATAAATCTTTGCTTAAACAAATTATACCTCTAAGAACAGTCTACATGGATATTGTGTAACAAGGAGGGTGAATTCCAGATAGGACTTTGCAAATCCAGCTGAAGCAGAAAATCAAGACTGGTGGGAGATTTTTAGAGCACTTTGCTTTCTTCCTAGAAGAATCACTGTAGTATGTTGCACTATCAATGCTGAAATGACAACTGCAAATCGATTTAATTAAGAGCTACGCTAAAGGCATATTGTATTTTCTAATGCATACTTTAGCTCTGAAGATGTAAATGTTCCTGGCTCACTGAAGCTGTGTTGGCTTCACTGACTGAAACTTGCCTGTTGACAGTCTTGTCAGCTGAAAGCATTAGAAGAGAATGAAATTGCATTCTGGGCCTTGTCCCAGATGGGAATTGCTGTATTATTTTAAAGCCTCAAAAAGGATGGAAGTGTAACAGAACAACATGACCACAGTAAGATTTATTAGTGCTGCTTTCATCTTGGCTTTGGGCCATCCCCTGTCTGCAGAACTCCCATTGATGTCCCATCTGGATTTATGTAGAAATTGATGGTAGGGTAAAGCTCTCTGATCCTATCAGTTCACATTTACATCAGTTTCTGTTCTGGTTGTGCTATAAAGGGCTGGAAGCACCACTTGTTAAACTCTAATTAGCAGGCAAGCAGAGGAGAATGCAAGGTCAATTTGGCACTCATGGAATTTAAATTATTTTCTGAATTGGAAGGGTGGGAGAAAGAAATCAAAGCCCATGCCTCTGAGTTCAGCTGTGTTTCTGAAACATCTCCTTAAGTGATAAAAAATACTTGAATAGAGCCATTAAGCTCTGGTTTGCTCTATATTTTGCTGTCACAAATTTTGCAGACGTTGTACTTTAATGCATACAATTTGGGTTTGATGTCTGTCTTCCTCTAAAACACATTGAGGATGGGTAAAGGGAAACTTCATTGCGATTCTTGATTGCTTCCATTAGAGCAAGTGGGTGAAGTTTCCAAATCTCAGTGTAACATCTCCTTTGGATTTGAATGTTCAAAGGTTTTGTGCCTCTAAAAGACCTCAATACTTCCTCCTGGTACAAAAATGATGATAGTAGTGCCCATTTCTGCTTCTTCCTTCCCTTCCTATTTGAGCTAGATGTGTCATTACAGTCTTTAACCACAGCAGGTGGTAAGAACTTAAACTAGGAGGAAGCTACATGCAGACTAAAAGCAGGAAGGAGGAATTCAGTAAGAGTCCTTGAGCAGGACATGCTCAGGACATGGACATGCAGTCCACCTGAAACTGAGATTTTTGGCACAGGTCACAAAAGTCAGCTTCCAGACTGGAAGGATGTGTGTTTTGGGCATCCCGCAGAGAGCTGTATCCAGTATGTTTGCTGGCTGCTTTGCTCAGTCGTCCTTTAGAGGGTGCCCCCTCTCTGCCCTCTGACTAGGGACAGGAGAAACAGGCTCATAAAGCTAAAGTGAGTTCTTACTAGCTTTAATCAGATGCTCCACCAAAAAAACCTGGCATTCAGATAGTGTACTGCTACGTTCAGCTTCAAGCTGAATTAGTTTGCATTATTGCCCATTATTTTCCGGCTTACACAAACTGTTTGTGTGTATCCTGGGTCACTGATGCAAACAGACTATTATTATGGGTCTGAATCAACATTGCGGTACAGTTGTTGGCAGTCCTGGTCTCCTTGTGCATACCAATTTATCCTCTAGATGAAGCCATAGTGAGTAAAGGCTCATTCTCCAGTAAAGGTGATTGAATGCAACTGCAGCTGGTTGATTAAACTGAACGAAGAGAAACACTCATGTGTCACTCAGCATGCTCTGCTACATAAAACAAGGGGATTAGATATGGTGAATTTCTAGTAATGAAAGCAGGCAATCAGGTTTGTCTTAAAATCAGCTTAAAAGGGCTTTCTAGATTCCAGAGAGAACTAAAATAACTTGACCTACCTTGGTCCTGTGATCTTTAAATGCTGCTTAACATCTGCTCATCAGCACTTGGCAATAATATTTATTTATTATGAAATTTTTAATAGCAGACACTGTCTTGTGTTGAAATTAATAATGCAGAGGGGTGCACTATGGAGGAAAAAATGTCATTACACAAGGGTTAAAAACGAAATTGAAGTATTTGACTTCACTTTAAAAAAAAAGCTTTAGAAAAAAGCTGCAGCTTCAGAAATCTTAGCAAGGTGACCAGCCTGGTCCAAGTGTGGCCCGGTGGCCTGGGGCACGGTGAGGCATCCTTTTAGTCCCCTGCAGGTAGTTAGCATTAGAAGTAGTTCTTCTAAAGGGTTCTAAGTTAATAACGTAGTCATTGTAGAAACTGTCCTTAATGAGTGGAAAGGAGATGTGCTGCAGATGTCTTTAAGATTTGAACTGTTAGTTGGAAACAACTTTTCTTTTCCTGAGATTGGCAATTCTGAGTGTGTTCTTAACTTTGGCAACGCGGAAGGCACCTAACATTAGGTGGGCTGGATTTGAGCCATTATAGGCAGAGGAAGGAGTTTGAAGGGCTACGTTCCTTATTGCACACTGTGTACTCTTGAAAACTGTAGCACAGGAATATAAGAACTCCTTATTCCCAACAGTTACCAAAGAAAAGTAAATTGCAATTCTCAACTTGAAACATGTACCAAGTAATGAGTTCTGTGGACCCTTACACATCCCAGTTATTTCTCTACTGAGCCTGTAATCTGCTCTGTAAAATGGATTCCCTAGAAAGTGGTCTGAAGATGTCAGCAGGCACTGAATCCACGTTTCCCTTTGCAGTGTGTTCCAGTCAGTTCTCTCAGGATTAAGACAGAATGCTTTTTTTTCCTGATTTGATTTTGTCTGATTTCAGATTTCACTAGTTGGTCCTTGTCATGCTTATCTCCTAGATATCTTTCTTCATTTCAAGTAAACCTGCCTGTTGCATAAACAACTTGGAGCAATTTGGGGTATTTCTTGCAGCCCTTAACACTTTTGTGTTTTTTTTCTCTGCTACCATGAGTCTTTCAGCATCGGGTCTGAAGCAGGAATTGGTTATTGCCAATACCCTGTAGAGAAGTCAAATATTATCTCTGCTCCCTGATGCTGTTCTTGGATTCATATATTCAGGGATGATATTAAATAGCTTTGCCACTGGGAATGCCTAACAAATTGCTTGTTCTTTATGTTGTCCAAATCCTTTATTCAGTTTGCTTTCGAGGATGTAGTTTCTCATACTGAATGCCTGCTATTCCTAGACATATAGCTTTGTGTCTTGGCTCTATTGAAGCCTATTTTGTTGGAAACAGCCCAATCTATTAAGCCATCCTTGCCACTCTATTGGCCTCTTTCCATCCTTATTTACTACTGTGATGTCCTTTGTGTTGTCTGTAAGTTCATTGCTAGTAGAATATATATTTATTTCATTATCATAAATGACAGTGGTGAGTATGCCAGGTCTGGTATGAATCCATGGGGAACATAGTCATTTGCTGATACTTCCCTGTAGACATTGACTTCTGGAAATCTGTCATTTCCCCGACTCTTAATTCATTTAACATGGACTTTAATTGAAACTACAAAGTGGTACAATAAATACCTTAAAATTGAAATCCCAGTAGTCTTCAGCAGCCTAATGTATGTGTGTGGTCTTTCCTCCCAGCTCTTTCCCTAGAGCTGATCAATACCTGTTCACTCTTAGTTTCTCTCTTTTATTTGTTTCCCCACTTTATTTAGGGGTTGGATCTCTTAGACTGTTCAATAAAGCATATACAATTTCCCTATAAATAGGTAGTTCTTGACATTCTGCATCAAGCTCAGAGTTTAGCATTGAATTCCTCTTTAATATGTCTCTGAACCTCATTTTTTTTAAACTCTTGTGTTATACATGTTACCTTTGTATTTCATGGGAGTTGAAATAGAAGGATTATGTTGCATCTCTAGTAAATAGCCCCAGCCTAATTCAGGCACTTTATCATGTCCTTAACTGTAGAGCTGGGCTGGAGGCTGGTATTTTGTTAGGATAAATGCATAATTTCCAAGGTGTGGTTTTTTGTGGCTTTTATGTTTTTCTTTACGAATTGCAACAGTATGAGGGTGAGAAGAAAGTAAATCAGGTCGGGTGATTTTTTTTTTTTTTTTTTCCTAGAAGACCCAACCTGGATTTTTGCTCTGCAAAGCAATGCAAGTTCTATTTAGAGTAATTACTCTGCAGAATGTCTCCATCAAGGAGAACTGGTGGTTTTCTGCTGCATTTCCTATGCGCACAATGTATACTATCAGGTTGTTATCCCTTATTCCAGAGGCAGTTGTGTTAAAGTGCTATTGTGTGTATTTGTTTGAAAAATAAAAATTCAAGGGTCAATAATACTAGTGTTGACTGCTAAATATGGTATGTTTTTCTTACATGTGCATTTATTTGTGAAGTCTCAGATTTTCTACAAATCTTGTTTATGGCATAGGGAAGGTGACTGACCTGTATTCTCTGTGCCGGTGTAAATCTGGGAGGACTCTGGTGTCCAAGCTAAGGCCCTTTTCCTCAGTCTACAGGCAGTTGTTGCCTCCTGCCTGCCTGCCAGGCCTAGCAGAACCAGGACTAGCCACCCATCTTGGGGAACACAGAAGCACGTTCAGGGAGGGACGTGTTGCTCTATGAGGTGAAAGCTACTGTCTGTTCTTTGGCCCTCTATCAAGTATATGCATCCCTGGGTTATACAAGAAGATACTTGACAAACACTTAACAGCTGTGCTATCTTCATTTATACGTTCGGAGAAGTATTATTTTGTCCTCCTTGTTAAAAGTGAATGTTTCTTTCATTGCTTTATCTCTGTGCACACCATGTCTTGTTGTTACATTTAAGTTGCTATAAACTCTAAATCAATAACACCGCTAAGAAGAAAAAAGGGGTCTAGTAGCAATAAGTACAATTGCAGAGTTAATCAGATCATCTTTATTCGAGTTGTAGACTCTGTTTCCCAAGGATGTTCTAGTTCTACAAAATCAATATGGGCACAATGAAGTAGGTTTATTTTCTGGGTATCAGCAGTACAAGTGTGGGGGCTGGATGCTTGGAGGGAACCAAGGGATTTTGCTGCCTCTGAACGCAGTAGCTGTGGAGAAGGAATGGTTGCTGCCATGGAATCAAATAAGAGAAAGTAGTGTATATTTCGGGCACTTAAATGTCTGCGGGTGTACAGATCCAAGAATTTCTCCCTTCTTATTCCATCCCCACCAACTCCACAAACAAAGTATGTCTAAAATAACACTGCATTTTAAATATAGCGTTTTGAGTTGATAACTACTTTACAGTATAAAACCCACCTGATTTTAGAAACAGATTCTTCAGAAGAGATGGATGATATTTTTCTTAACTCCTCTTTCCATCATAATTTATAAATGCAGTCCTTACTGCTGATCTCTGTGCTAGTTTTATGCTACACAGCTATAAAGACTTCAGTGGAGTTGCAGCTGGCTAGGCTGGGGAGATTACAGTGAGATTTAATCTTTCCTAAATCAGGCTTTGCACAACTTTTTCCAAGTACAGGTGAACCCTGTTCTCCCCAACCACTATCTCACAAATAGCTATTGAAGCCACAGAAATGATGGGCCTCCTTGTTGTTTCATTACTGTTAAATATGGTCTCTGTTGTGCTGTGGAATAACCAGTGCCCGGCTCTGCTGTATCTTGATTGTTACTCAGTGATCCTTTAAGCTGAACCAAGCTGTGTGTTCAACAGATTAGTGTACTGCTTTCTCTTTGCCCTTTACGTTAAGCAATAGATCATGTAACTCTGCCTTAAATATTTAGCAGCTTGTGTTTGCTAATAAAGACTTTTATTTTTTTTAAAGAGAAATAATGTTTCACGCTGACACCCAGGCTAATAATCGAGTGCAGTTTGCTGAAAATGTATTTCACCATGGCTCAGTGCTGCTTATCCTATTTGGAAAAGATGTAGCTGTAGCACAGACTCAAATGGTGAGAACTGGGAGTGTGGTCAGAGCCAGTGAGCTGTTGGACACATGTAGATGTTGTCCTAGGAGTGCTGCAGAGTGAGAGGGACTTAATGCATCCTCAAATGGAAGATGACCAAAGCTTTCCAAGAGCAGGCTTAATTCAGATGGAGCAGTTGTGCTTTTTCTAGTTAAGCACCTGGCTGAGCTGGCTTGTTAGCAGCTCCTGTTCATGAAGGGCTGACCTATGTTATGTATTCTCAGCTAGGCGGCTGTACAGCCTGTTTGTGTACTGGGAAGCTCAAAGACATCTCTGCAGTGAGAACTAAGCTTCCTTTTAGTTGGTTTAGGTCCTAAAATTGCTTCTTGGTTTCATCAAGACATGATTTGAGTGACACGTTAACTTATGTTATTCTGAAAACCCATACTGTCTTTGGCTATCAAACTGTTTTTTAAATATAATTAATTTCTTAATGATAGTTTTAAACTTTGCTACAGTCCAAGAAAGCATTCATGTGCTGTTCTCACCAGCTGGTCTGTGTGGATTTGATACTTTACTTGAACATCCCCAGACCTGATTTTCCTCCAGTTAAGCTCCCTTATATTGAAATGACTTGTAGCAGCAATTGGCTGTGCTGTGTCTGTACACAAACTGGCTCTCTGTTCACAGAAGAGAAGTATCAGAAAGAGCATGGTTAAGAAATGCAGTGTTCATAACTATGCATCTTTTACACAAAGCCTGAAAAGTTTAGAGTGTTTATGGGCTAAAAAGCATTTTAATGAGATCCATACTCCTTTGAAATTGGCTTAAACAAATTGACTTTTCCCAACAAAATAGGAATTTGTGTATGAGAGATGGTCTATTTGCGTTAAGACTTAGGGCTCAGTGAATTTCAGTTCAGGTCTTTACACTTCTCTACTTAATTTGAACTCTGCCTAAAATTTATTTAGAAGGTTGCTTTTCTTGACGTGACTACCATGGTCTGCACTGACATGAGAGGTGGGAGGTGACTCCAGATCTTGATGAGCTCTTCTCAGTGGCAGTTCTCGCTTTCAACCACATTGTTGTTTATAATTTTATAAATTGCTATTTTAAATTTATTTACAACCTCCTTCTACTATTTCTATAAAATATGCTACAACAAACACAAATCCAAATAATCAGCTCTTGCACATTCCCAAAATATGATCTGAAAAGAAGTGCTATGAAAAGTGAGACACAATTTAAAATATGACTGTATAACTATATAAACAAAAATAGTATTTTATAGTATATAACCCTTACAAACATATATTGTGTGTGTGTATATATATACATATATACATGCATATGTACTTTGATCATCCATTTGACACTTTGACACTAGCTGACCAAACTTGAGATTTTGGTCAAAGAAAGCATGATATTGTAAGTTCTACTAAAGAGGTGAAAAACTACTGTGATTAAAATTAACTTTCTGAAGCTGTAAACAACTGCTGCTGTTACATCAAGGCTTGAGCACACAAATAAAGTATGCATCTCTTTAGTTTCAGTAAGGTTAAGCTGTAATGACTTAACCCTATTATTGCATAAAATTATCATAAATTTTTCAAAATATTAAGGTTCCTCCTCAGCACAAGAGAGGCTACGTATATTTAGATAATAATATAGGCAGGATAGAATATAAAATTGGAAGATGAACCAGGCTGTAAATGCCAAAGAAATTGCTGGTCAATTGTGGTCATTACCTTGGACATTGGTGCCATTGGAGGAAGGATAAACTGACTACTTTGGACTTACAGTATGTTGTGGTGTGTTGTGGCTTTTTTTTTTTAATTTGTTTCTCACAATTTTTTTTTTCAGGGAAAATTTATGTGTATGTAAACATTCTCTGTGTGTATACTTGTATGAACACATTTTATACATATATACATGTAAGTACACACACAAAATTGTGTACATGGAAGTATGCACACACTTCCCCACGTGTGGGAAGAGGGAGCGACTGAAACTGAGATTCAATATCTACTTTAAATTACTCTGGCAGTGCAAACCCACCCACAGAGCTATGGCTAAACTCCACAGGAATGTTTCCAAGTAACCACAGGAACTCTGTCCTTTAGTGTGGTGGGTTATCTGATACTGGCACGTGCTTTGTGTCTGTGCATGTGTAAATACTTCATGTATACAGCATAAAATCTTTCACCTTATTTCAGATATACAGCTGGAGCTGTACTGATTGTGTAGAGGTGTCTGTGCTCTACAGTCACTTGATCAGCACTATAATATGTAGAATGAATAATGTATATTCCTGAAGAAAAAGCACTGACTGGTATAAGAATCAAATTGAATCTTGGGAACAAGGGGGTGGGTGAATCCTTGGCTGGATCGTATTTTTTCTGAAGCTCTTTGAGGGAGTCAAGTGGCTGGAACAGAACTAGAAAGGTGCCCTAATGTACTTTAGAGCAATATTTAATATGGATCTTACCCCAGTCACTTCAAGCACACAGACATGTAGAGGGAAAGGAGGGTTAATCTTGTGTGGCATAAATTAGTAAAAGCTGTGAAAAAGAACTTTTCAAAGACTTGCTTGCTAAATAAATTACTGGTCATGTTTTATTTAAAATGCTCGAGCTGCCAGCAGAGAACATAGCAAACAAGCACACTTTCAATTAAAGTAACAGCTAGGATTTTCCTTCTGGCACTCCCGTGACTTCTTGCACTTGTTCAGCTTTTCACATCCCAAAAAACTGAGCAAATCACATGTACATGCATGGTTCACGTGTGCACGTGGCATCATACGATCAAATGGTTTATCTCCTTTTCTTGCAAAAGTCCTTTTGGTAACATACGTAGGACATCCAGCTAACCCCAAATGCATTTGCTTAGATCCTATGAGATGGATGCTAGCCTGGGTCTGCATTAGCAATATTGAACTTTGCCTAATGCTGTGCATTACCTAAAATCCAGTGTGGAGCTGTTTGCTGTGCCCTGGGCCTTGGGCTGTTCCCTGTGTCTGCCCACGTGCTGCAGGAGTTGAGGGTGGGTTGGTGCCAAGCTGCAGAGCGGCAGGGGGTGGGTATGAAGGATTTACATTTCTAACAGAACAGATGTTTGCTTACTTTTCTCCCAAACATCTGCTCACATGCTCTATTTTGGGAAGTTGTGAACGCTGCTTTAAGGGCGAGACTGAGGTTACAGGAGGTGATCAGCCTTATGCCAGGAGATGCCATCATGGGATTTCCGGCTCTTGTTGGTTTAAGACTGACAGAGGAAATGTGTGAAGATGTTTTCTACCTCAGGGGTGCTTGAACTTCCCGGGAAAAGTTGTCCATTGCAGGACAGCCTATAGCACCCTCTGTCACCCTGGTGACACAAACCGTTTCTTTAGGTGATGGCCAGGCTTCATATTCAGAGATGGTTGTCTTGTTTTGTGTTTTTTTTTTTTTTCCTCAACTACTCTCATGTGACATATCCAAACAGCTCACTGCCACTGATGCTAGGAAGCATCCATGCTATTTTCAGTAGTTTATATAGATTAGCTGTCTGATGCTTTTACCTTGAGCATAGCATTGATTAGCTCATGTCCCAGCTTCTCTCTGAAAATCAAATAAAAGGGCTTGTTGAAATGTATGGAAAGCAAGGAATGGTGTACAGGAATTTCTTAGGAGCTGGATGGAGAATCTAATTGTAGCTAGATGATGGGTTCCTTTGTGTCTAAGATGCTTCATTTTCAAAATATCTCTCAAGGGATGGACAAGAGTCTGACAAGCTCTCCTCGGCTAAAGGAGCAGTCTTTTAAAAGTTTGTAAGACTTCATTTGGGACAGATAAAGAAAACCTGAGTGAGAAAAAGATAAATATTTGGGGCAAAGTGTGCATTGTCCTGAACATTTGATAGGACGCTGACAGCTTCTTTTCCTAGAATTGGGTGAATCATTTAGCATTGAATGCCATTGAAAGGAAAGCTACCAGTCTGGGAGCACATTGAGATGAACAGTTGCTATGCTTATGCCTTTCTTGGGATGAAAAACAACAGATTACCGCGAAGCAGAAAGTTCTGGATATATCCTTCCAGTGTCTATTAGGGGTGCAGGAGGTGTCTTTCCAGCATGGTCCGTATTCCTGTGCAGTAGGCACACTTACGTCCTTGGAAGACCAAATTTGACCCTCAGAATGGTGATCAGAACAGAGATGGTATCTATAAGACTAGCAAAACCAGAGATATAGTAGTGCCCATTTTAATTGCACATGTTGAACCAGATCAGAGGTACCTAACCTAGAATTACATCTGGATTTTCCTCCTAGACTGATCATGTTCTGTTGATGAGCTATGTAGAGCAGATCTTCTGAACTTAATTCTTCCTTGTCCCACTGGACATACCTCTGGGAGCTGGGATCCTACTCAGGTTCATCTAATTTATAGGTGAAGTTAAGGGCTCTTCCATAGGACTATATGATGAGGGGAAAAAGTTCTTTGTGACAAATGTCTGTTGTGGATACCTTATGGTGCCCTTTACAGATGTACCAGGGACCACGTTAGCATCAGTTTCCAAGTGGTTTTGTATGTATTTCAGAACCTCAGAATCTGAAGAGCTTCTTGGATAGTCTGAATTATTGCCTGTAGGGTGGGGTGCAACCATCCACTCACACTCACTCATTCAATTAGACAATCAAACCTTTGG
Source organism: Athene noctua (assembly GCF_965140245.1). Taxonomy (NCBI): domain Eukaryota; kingdom Metazoa; phylum Chordata; class Aves; order Strigiformes; family Strigidae; genus Athene; species Athene noctua. The sequence goes on along the minus strand of NC_134051.1, from coordinate 10,792,506 downwards.
TTACTATTTTTGCATCCTGAGCAGAACATTTCGGACTAACCTCTGTAAATTTTTAGCCTGTCAGGTGTCAAGGTAATTCAGAAGAATAATGAAGTGTTAATCTCTTTTTGTTGTGGGAAGAAACCCAGAGAGGCTGTTGTAGCAGGTCTGGGACTTCTGAAGCACAGTAGCACCCAAAGCATATTCTTCTCCCTCCATGCCATGAGACTAGTCCTGAGTTTAGGGAGTTTCAAGGCAGAGAATTACAGTTGCTTTTTTTGCCTTGTGTTGGAAAGTTGTTTTGCTGGGGTCAAACTGAGCCCCTCTCTTGTCTTAGTCATTAAAGAACCCAAGTTAAGTGTATATTGATGGAGATTTTCCTCCTGTAAAACTGAGTCCTTTGACTGGAAACCCTTCTGAGCTTGTTTCCTCAAATTCAGGCCCTATCAGTTGGGCTGTCATTGAAAATTAGGATACTTAATACAGTCACTTAGCCAGTAACACAAGTGAAATGCGTATTCTTCTAAAGCTTTATTATGAACATGAATAAAACATTTTTTGGTATTATTAAAACAGCCTAGACTAAAGCAATGAGAATGATAGCATCCAGAGGTGATCTCCATGCCACGCCTGTCTGCTCAAAAATAGCATTGCAGTAGCGGCAGTGGTGGCAATTGTACCTTTAATGCAGTAAAAGTTGGAGTCCTCTTTGGGAAGGCTGGTCAGATAATTAGATTTACAGAGAGAGATGATATTGCTTTTTGCACAGGATCTAACATATGACAGTTAAACTAATATCCAGTCCAAAGTGCTATATGAGAGAAGCCATATGCACAACAAAGAAATGTGTCCAGCAGCCTGTGGTCCTGGCATGCATCCTTCAGCAATGTCTTTTAGTATGTGTTGAGAAAGCCATTCAAAATTGTTGAACACTTTTGGATTAGATACAATTTTTGTGTTCTCAGCATTAGGTACTCTAAGGAAATCACAAATTTGGTTTAAAATGCAAATATGCACTTATATATATAGCGATTTTTACAGGATTTCTTCCTTCAGATTTTTTAGCATTTGGCTGTTATCTGCGGCTTCTTCCCAGCTAGAAACTAATTTTTCTTTAAAGAAAATTTAAAGGGAGATTTTTATATAACCACGTGTGCTTGGTGAGCTCAAGTCCTGGTTAAGCATTTTGGAATTAATGTTGGTAGTAACTGAATGAACCATACTCAGTACTGAGGATGTCTCATCTACAAAGCTTATAAACAAATACCTAACAGTCCACTAATTAATCCCGATAAATTAGTTTTAATTAGTACCTCATGAGTATTTTCAAGTTTGTTATAGTTTGTGGTCCTGTTTTTATGGGGCACAGCTTATTTTAAATGCTTCCAGAGCCATTCTAAGATCATGCAGTTATCTGCAGGACAACACATTTTTAATTACATTTCAAAAGCTTCAGTTCTTTACTCCCTCCATCCCTTCAGCAGTAAGGAGATTAGGTTCATTGCCAAGTGGCTTGCAGCACCCTCTATCATGGGATGTGACTGCCTGGGTCTTAGCAGTCCACAAAATGATTCACCACAACAGTGTAGTTTCATGGGGGTGCAAGTACGTAATGACCAGCCTTGTGTAGGTAAAGGTGAAAGAGCCTTTTGTAAGGATCTTGCTTAGATGTGTGGACATGCAGGGCAGAGTAAAACACTAGCTCAGGCCACTGACAGCTAATCTGCCTGCCAAAATACTGCACAGGTAAGGAATCTGTGGTCTGAGGTTGAGTTGATTGTTGACTAGCTCCATGTATTTACCAACATCCCATCCAGCTTTGTTTTAGTACATCTAGAAACTTTTCTACTTTTCCAGTATTTGAAGTGTGTGATCATATTGTATGGACAAGATCTGACCCTTTAGTCCAGACAAATATTGGTAAATATTCATGGCAATTTCTATGCATGGTTGCTCGATAATGTGTGTGTCTGTCAGAAACATGCAGATTTACTAAAGAAAGTCTTGATAGTGAACCTACCCCGCTTCCTATTTTAGTCTGATATTCAGACTACTTTTTTACATATTTAAATGCAATTCCATGAAGCATCATTATATCTAGCAACAGTTTTCCTTCTAAGTATTTTTATATTTCAAGGCCATGTGTAGGTAGGAGTGCTTTACCAAAATGGGAATGCTTCTCTACTGTTCCAACCGTGTTCCTGGGAATAGCTGTGTACCTGCAAAGCTGCACACTGAATTCATTGAAGACAATGCACAGATTATTTTTAGTGTACTGGCTTTAGCTGGTGTAGCTGTCCTGGTCAGGGATTCTGGAACTTGCTTACTGAATCAACCTGTATAAGCTGCAGGAGTTGAGATGATTCAAAAAAAGTAAAACCACAAGAAACGAAGTAATAGAATGGTCTGCACTCTGTATTTGCAGGGGAAAGCATGCTGATTAGGGAGTAACTTCAGTTTTAACTAATAAAGACAAATCTTTGTTCTACTAGTATGAAGTACCTCTAGTGTACAGCAATATTGCAGCATACCACTAGCACTAAAATGAACCCCCTTTGGACAGGCAAATGGCAGATATCTCTCAAATACTGCTGTGCACAGACTGGTTAGAGAACAAGAAGAGGAGTGCATTTAAACTTGCTTTCATCTAATGCCGATTTTAATGCTAGTTCTAATGCTGTAGCTGTCAGTCTGACTTCTACAAATGATGGAGGTGGCATATATCACTGCTATGGTTTGGAAGGCATGACGCTTATTTGTGTCACAAAATCCGTCTGACAGGTAACCACATGTTCCAGTTAATCTTAGCTGGAATATAAGTAGATCCTGTATCAAATGTAATGATTCAGTTACTGAGCCTGATGCTAATGTCAGCGACATCTGCTTCAGCCTCTGCGTTCCTTAAAAATGGATTGGGATCAGGCTTATGAGTGAGTTCGTATTAGGGTAACCCCCACTTAAATACTGTAGGTCACACTGATCTCTGATGCCAGTAGAGGTGCACTACGAGAGATTTGTCCCAATGTATTTGTTGTTTGCCCATATCAAAGGACACAGCTGCGAAAGATTGGAATAGGTTTTCTGACGCATGAAGAGACTTATCTATTATTTACTCTGGGAATAGCAGTCTTATTTAATATTAAATTCCAAATTTCCTTTAGGTGTTTACCAAGTGTCCAGAAGATTAGGTGCACTAAATTAGTGAATGTCCCTTTTTCATGAGTCATCTTCTACCTCTCTTAGTTTGTGAATAATGGAGTCAACCCTCTTGCACGCCCTGTCCCCAGTGCCACACTTACCCAGGAGTAGCATAGTCTTCTGGTTTTTTGAACAACCTTTAAGGCATCTTCAAACCTTTGAGCAGATTTTTAAAAGCAGGCCAAGCTTATCAAATTCCAAAGAACTAAATTCACATGGAGGTGGTATATAGCCTAACGTTCTGCTCTGTGGAACAAGGTCTTTTACTGATGTTTTTTTTTAGACAAATGACAAATATGCATGTCAGTCTTCACAAATGTGCTTTATTTAATTATTGACAGTGACAATGAGTCAGGATGTGATTTCATCTGCTTCCATGTACAGGGAGTGTGGGATCTTTGTTCTGTTAATCTAATCCATGTCCTATTTAGTCTGTTTCACACTTCCCTTTAGACTATGGTCTTGGGTCCTGGGCTTAGTCTGTACGTGACCTGAAGGCTCTCAAGCAAAAAGTAAGGATAAGTGTTGATCAGGAGATTGCATGTTTAGGCTTTAGGATGATCTAAATAAGGCACTGAAAACAGGCCACTACCCCAGCTCCTCTCTAGCAGTAACCCAGTTTGCACCATTTTGCTTGAAGACTGTCAGCTGGCAGTTGCATTATAACAATGAATTATCACTGTGACTTGGTTGAAACTGGCTTCCAAAAGCTTGGGATATAAAGGGAGGAAGCCAGATGCAAACCTCTGGTGCCTGGGAATCTCCTGACACCAGACGCTTGTGAGCTGTTTGTCCAATTTTTCTGTAGCTTTCAGGTTCCCTGCCAGACGTGTGACTAACTGTAAAAGTGATGCAACCTATTCTTATCTATAAAATTATGCAAAGATAAGAGATATATATAGCTACGCTACTATAGGCTATGTGTTATGTGTCTAACACCATCTGTCATGTACGTGTGTGGGTTTTGTTTAAGGGAAGATCTTCAAAATCTGAATCATTCTTAACTGAAACCATCTGAAAATGTTAAAAAAAGTTTCAACAATGGACTTTGATTAATGATTTGGTACATTTAGGGAAAAATATAGCTTTGGACCCAAACTTTCAATCACAGACAATGGAATTTGATTGGCATCAACAGTAAGTATTAAAACATATCTTATCAAGCTTCAGAAATGGCTATATAGCTTTAAGGGCTTGGAGAAAGTATCCCCTTGTGCTTTTGCCAAGATCCTGTTACAGATTTCTTTGCTCCCCTTATTCTTAATGATTTCAGTGGGAATTATGATGGATAACTGAAATAAGATCATTCTATTTCCAGTGAAAGCTTTACTACATTGATTTCTTTTTTTTCTGTGCTGCTGTTTGTCAAAAGCAGCCGATGTACAAAATTCCGGTGTCACTGGGAATTCAACCTGTCGCTTCTGTTAAATGTTGACTACTGCTTATAACATGAAAAACTTAAGTACTGTAAAGGGTAATTTTTTACAATAGTGGCTGATAATTAATAGACTCGGTAGAAAACTACACAGCATTAAAATAAAACTCCTGTGTATAACTCTAATGACTCTTATTACTTCTATAGTATAATGCTGTGTTATAGCAATACTTTGTGCTCATATCACTTTTTATTGTGGGATCTGAAGTGTTAAACAATATTATTCACGCTTCATAACAGCCCAGTAAGTGCTATCATACAGGCATATTAGACAGATAAAGTGGAACAAAGACGAGTAGAGATTTGCACAGAGACGTAAAATACTCAGCCTTGCAAAGCACTATCTATATGCATAATCTGAAGCACATGCTTAAATCTAGCTCTGTTCCAGTCACTTAGATATTTTGCCAAGTCTGGACCTATGTAACCAAAATTCCTGGTCAGCTTGATTAAGACAATTTAAGATTTAAGACAATCCTTCCTAAAATTCACTAGAAATCAGTGGGATTTACAAACACGCGTGTTGTTCCTCTCCAGGTTAGCTGTTTTGCTGGGTGAAGGCACTGATCAGTGCACAGATGAGGGTGTGTCTTTGAGGAGAGCTTATGGTGCGCTGAGCAGAGTACCTGGCTACTATCATTGTCGTACTGTCATTTTAGACAGCGGCTTTCATGAGCTTTAAACTCATCTGTTAACAGGGAAAGATCTATTTTTGGACAACCTAGTGCAGGTGTTGCAGTAAGTCTGCCTCTGGAGCTCCAACCTTGCAAACAAAGTAGATATTACCTGTAGGCTGCTGTTAATAAAAGAATTTTTCCATCCGTGTTTACATTGGAAATGCACACTGTAATTTGGTTGACAGGTTTTTGAATGCTATTTATTCGTTTTACTGTGAGAGCTCTAAGTGCACAGCAGCCAAAACAGTAGGGAAGACAGTCATTCAGAAAAGTGTTGTTAATTTATTTACCTACCTTCCTGGAGTGTTGGTTTGCTGGTTTTGTTCTTAAAAAATGCTGGAGATCGATACAAAATAAATAATTCATTGTGCAAGTATCAGATTTTTGGGAATGCTAGCATGACTATCACCAAAATGCATTTAGTTTATGCTTGATTAGACAACTGATTCTGTTCTAACACGGTCATAATTAAAATGTAGTCTTGTGAGGTTTAAGCCATTACAGGTACAGTGCTCCATGTGCAGCATTGCTAATTAGGAGGGGTCTTTAAGCTGGCAGGCTGGGTGCCCCGTTGCGTGAGGTGGTGAAAGGACTCCCACATGAAGGGCTTGGAAGGCTGATGAGAGAGTGGGTGATCACAGTGAGAGTGTTGAAACATTGCAGAGGCAATCGAGGCACCCCCTCCTGTTCTGCTTGGTAACCCTGCAAGGGATGCCTCAGCGTCCCTGTGGGTAGCAGAGCCACTGCTGCACCTGTCCACGTGTCACTTCCCTGCCCTGTTGGGAATTTCTGCCTGCTCAGACCAGGAGGATGGGAGAAGCAGACTGGGAAGCAGCTGAGATGAGCCTCAGGATGGAGCAGTCCGGTGGGGAACCAGGCCAGATCCTCTGCAATGGCTTCAGCAGAGCTGGGTTGTGGACCTCACTGTGAGACCCATCAGTATTATATAAATTGATTGCTGTTAGGAGTAGACCAAAGGAAAGCAATTTCCTACTTGGGCAGAGTCATGGGATAGATGGTGAGGTTCTTCTGTGTGCAAGGGTATTCTTGCTCTGGACCTCAGCTTTCTGTGGGAAGTTGTCAGTAGTATTATTTTTACTAGGAAGGTAAAATGAAGGGTGTGTCCTACAACCCATCCTCACTTCAGAGAGAAGATATGCCCTGGAAATGAAGGTAATGTTGCAAAGCCAGGTCGCTGAGCTCCTTTTCTGGCTGGTAGAAAGGTGAGACCTGCAACCAGAGATGGCTGTGGGTGAAATCCATGTGTCCTCCCCTTACTTTGGCAGTGTCTTGGGGGCTTTGTCACCAAGCCCTGGCAAAAGGGGCCCTCAGTGGATGTGGCTAGGCAATGCGGGGACCAGCGTCCTGTGCTGCATCCTGCAGCTGCTTGGGATGAATATCTCGTCAGCGTGAGGCTGTCACTTCCAAACTCCTGTTTGGTTTTTTGTTTGCTTGTTCTTTGGGTTTTTTTCCCTCTTGCATCTCTCTAATCACTACAGCTACCTGCTGACTGCAATTTGTCTGGGCAGCTCCAAGCCATGGTGAACAATCCTGACAAAGCTTAAATCTTGATCTGAGCAAATCTCTTTTAGGCTTTCTTATTTCAACAAAGCCCTTGTTCAGCTGCATTAATTCCAAGAAGTGCCAGTCCACTGCTCAGTTGATTATCTAGAGGCCTGGTTGCCCTCAGCACGCACAGAATTTTGACATATGCCTAATTCATAATGTAAGAGCAAAGTCTCTTGGGGTGGGGTAAGAAATTCAGGGTGAGAATGAACAAGTCCCTGGTGCTGCCCATGAACAGACTGACCCATAAACCCTGCAGGGTTTCCTCTGTGTTTGCAGTTCAGCTTCACTGAACATCACCCCCTTTTTTGGTGTCTTGTACAGCTGGGAACTGGCTGCTTGCATCTGGCAAGCCCTGATTAGGACAACTGGTCATGGGATGTTTTCCCTTTACTATTGCAGACCAACCTGATCATAGAGCCCATGACAGCACTTAACTATTTTCTCTGTGACTGGCCTCACCCAAATCAGGGCAGTGGTGTTCTCTGAAAAGCCATGCTGAGCTCAGCGGGTTCCTGGAGCAGGAGATGGAGTCTGTCCATGCTGATCTTGGGGAAGGCTGAAGTGAGGTAGGCTTTAGGAAATTAGGCTTCTTTCTCCTTATTCTAGTTGCCGATATTTACTCCTTTGTTTCATGGCCTGAAATACTATTTTCTAAGTGCTGGTGTATTTAATAGGAGGTTTTGCATGCTTACTGTGAGGCTTTTGTGTGTCTATAAGCAAACATCAGATAAAATAACGAGAGGTATATTTGTAATTTGAGTGTATAACCAAAGTGGTTTGGTTTTCTCTCCCAGTGGCTAATCTGCTTCTGCACATCCACTGCTACATCTTATACAATTTGGAAGTCATCTTTTAAAGCAAAGACGCTTTTCTTTGCAGACTGCTTATTGTAGCATGTTATATAATTCTGTTCAACAACACTCTGTTGTGCAAACACCACAAAAAAAGGAGGGGGGAAAGGGGAATAAATAAGCAGACACACCAGCAGAAATTTTCCTTTGCAGGTACCTGAATTGCTCTCGGGAAAGCTGACACATTTGTATTCTGTCACTGCTACCATGACCGAAGAGATCCCCTAGTCCCAGAGCTCCAATTTATAAAATCTTGCTGTATAGTGCTTTGAAGAAAAAGTGTTTCTCACATGAAAAAAACGGTGATCGTGGAAGTGAATTGCTGATGCCACTGTTGGGGCTCTCTGACACCAGTATGTGAGGGGGGACCAGCCTTCCCCAGCTGTGTTGGGAGCCCTCAGGCTTGTCCCGCTGGGCAGTGCAGCTGCAGGCACCGTGGGGGCTGCCTGTGGGGCAGAGGCACAGCCTCTTCCCCTCCTGCCACACCGTGCTCATGCTAACGCAGCTAGGCTTCGGGTGGGTTGTGTTTCTGATTCACACCGGTGTAAGCATGTGAAGAATGGGGGTGAACTTGGAGCAGGGTGAGAGTGCCAGTCAGTCATCGTGACACGGCGGGTGCAGGCTCCAGGCTGTGCAGCTTCAGAGACACTTCCCTGGGGTGTAGTCTTCCTCTCCACAGCTGTGTCCGGCTGAACACAGAAAAAGAGCAGGAGGAAGAAAGGCAGTAGCTGCTTTCTACAGTATAATCCTGCAGCCCCTATAGATGTGTACTTCTACCCAGTCCAGAATTGGCTTGGTGATACTGAACTGGGATTTCTGTAGCTGTGCCCCTGTAGTCTGATGTTATGCATTTGGGCATAAGTACTCCCATTTCTCCCCTGTCCAGCATTAAAGAATCATAGCTTGCTTTAAACTCAAGTTAACCTCCATTCCCCAAGTCATCTTGTGTTTCAGGCTTATTATAAGTTATTTAAACAAGAAGGCAGCTTGAACTGTAATGTGGGCAAATGCCGTTTATGCTAAAGGAATTGATGCCAGTCAGGCATCCTCTAGAATTTCAGAGATATTTACACACATTGCTACTTTTTTTTTTTTTTTTTTTTTTTCCTCTGAAAAGGTGGCATAACTGAGTCAGCATTGTGATATGTCTGGTCCCAGGGACCTCACACGATGTGCTCTGAAAAGAGGACACTCCAGATTCATGTTTTGCCAGTGTTCCTGTGACTTTTTTTAAAGCAATCCCCCCCTCCCAGTTTTTCTTTTAAATAAAATCATCAACTAGTTCCTTTGCACTGTGGAAGTATTTCCCAGACCAGCCACGGAGGATGTGCCACTGCTGTGTGCCACTGTCAGGGCTGAGATTAGAGCTCAGGTGTTCTCATTTCCTGCTCTTACTAATTGCCAGCAGCTCCCTGATGTTGTGTGTATGCTAGGACTCATTCGTGCAGTGATGGATGAACAATAAGAATTCAAGAAGCCTAGCAAAAACTAAGCTATGTCCCTGAACTTTTCGTTGAATAATGGTAAAAAAGAGGTGCTAGATTCAGTGATGTCAGAAAACGTGAAACCAGCCAGCAGCTGCCAGGGAGCCTGAGAATATGCAATCTCCAGTGGGTTGCAGTATAGCTGTCTCTTTTTTTTTGATGGCAAAGAAAGATGAAACACTACAAAGATATTCCCAGAGAGAAAATAGATGTCATACAACATTTAAATAGATCCTTTCAAGAAGGAGAGCTTCAGAAACCTTATAACTAGCTCACAAATGTGAACCTGCTGATTTTTATTTTTTTATTTTTAAAGGTTGGTAGGACAGATATAATAGCATGCTTTAAATACACAGCTCTGTTGTCTTGATAGCTTAATTCTATTGTTCAACTTTTGCCTGAATGTACCAGCTAATAAAGCAATACAGGAAGCGAGTCCATACCTACAAAATGAATGTTTAAAAAAGCTTTGTACTCTACAAAGCAAGACATTTTGAAATAGAGAACTGGTTAAGATGGAAATTTTAAAGACTGCATAGGGATCCATGGCAATAGAGGAAACACAAGTGGCAAAGAAACTTCTTATGTAGTGGAACTGAAATATTGATAACTGGGAGATTGGAGAGGAATACAAGAGGTGAAGAGAAAGCTTAGAAATGGTAATTTCTTTCCCAGGAAGCTATATGTGCTACGTAATGAAGGCAGTTGTCCACTTTTAAATTGGGAATGATTTGAATTTGACCTATTTGTATCAAAAGGCAGATCAGTATCTGTCCATTAATGATCAGAAAAGTATAGTAACTGAAAGCACCCCCTGATCCTGAAACACATGACTATATATTAGGAAACATGGCCCTCTTGAGCCAAGATTTCCAATTATTTTGGCAGAAAACACTAGCTAAATATGTGGAAGGAGGGAGGGGACTGGCTGTAACTTCCCCTTAGTGCTTCCCCTTCTGTCACAGTCCTGTCCTCGCTGCAGACCTGCTGCAGGTCTCTCCTCTTTCATCTCTGTGAGCCCCTGAGGGTGGCTCCGCTGCTTTGATTCTCTTTGCTCTGGCAGTGCCTGATCCTGGCTCAGGGTCCTTACCTACTCTTGCCTATAGTGGGACTCTTTGGGATCTTTGCAGGGAGCTCTGACAACCTCCTGAGCCCTTTAGTTTTTCTGGTGTGTCTGTGTGAACGAGTTGCCCAGTTCCTTGCAGCTCAGCTTCCATTACTGCTGAGCCTGTCCCAGCCTACCTGTGTGCTCCATTTTCACCTTCCTCTCTCAACTGCTGCTTTTGTTCATTCCTCAGTGGCTGCTGACAAATAAACATATATTGAAGGACACCAGTCAAGGGTCTGGAACACATGGCCTGTGAGGAGCGGCTGAGGGAACTGGGGTTGTTTAGTCTGGAGAAGAGGAGGCTGAGGGGAGACCTCATCGCCCTCTACAGCTCCCTGACAGGAGGGTGCAGAGAGCTGGGTTTGAGCCTCTTTAGCCTAGTAGAAAGCGACAGGACAAGAGGGAATGGCCTCAAGTTGTGCCAGGGAAAGTTCAGACTAGATATTAGGAAGCATTTCTTTACAGAAGGGGTTGTTAGGCGTTGGAATGGGCTGCCCAGGGAGGTGGTGGAGTCCCCATCCCTGGAGGTGTTCAAGAGTAGGGTCGATTTGGAGCTTAACGATATGCTGTAGGTGGGAACTGTGCTAGGCAAACGGTTGGACTAGATGATCTCCAGGGTCCTTTCCAACCTAGATGATTCTGTGTGATTCTGTGTGAAAATTGTGCTTAAGCTGGTTCTTGCCAGAAAAGAAAATCTAGCTGGATACCAGCTTGATGTGGAGTAGTTCCACTGGATTTACTGTGGATTTAGAGTGGAACCCTCGTTCAATAGTACATGATGATGAAATTGATTGGAGCTGGCCTATGGACTAGAAAATGCTAATATTTTTAGGCTTCAGTAGTTCCGTGAGTTACAAAGGTGATCTGTCTTTATTTATTTACTGCATTCATCTCCAAAAAAGAAGGGCCACATCTGAACGAGACTGACAACAGCTCTGTGTGTCTTAGACCAGTGGATGCAGGTGGCCATGACAGTACACATGACTCATCTCCAGCGGTGCTGTCAAAGACTGACTTCCTTCAAGTTCATACACAAATATCATCTATATTCCTCTGTCAAAGTGATTTCACAGTATCTGCTGACTGTGATGGAAGCAAGGATTTTGTGAAATTAGAGTTTTTCTGTTGATTGTGAGGAGGAAAAGGAAAGAGGTTTTGATGCCCAAATTATCAGTAATTATGGAAGCTTTTATAGCATTATATAAAATGTTTTCTGTACTCATAATTCAGATTTAAAAGAAACATATAAAACAAAAATTACAAAGGAGATCTTTCCTATGAATTGGTCAGTGAATTCTGTTCCTCTGCCTTTACTGTTTCAGTCACTATATATGAATGTTAAGTAACAGTTCTTTAAAACAGAATACTAATTAATGCAGGATCTTTGTTGGACCCTATTTGACACAGACAACACAAAGCCTTTGTCTGGGGCTCAAGCTGCTTTCTCTTCCTATTTAATGTTTCCTGAGGATGGATTTTTCTTTAAAGCTTGCACTCACTTTGGTGTAGAGTCAGGCCTAGCTAATCCTGTACAAGTGGGGAATAAGAAGGTTGCTGCAGAATTCAGGGGGCTTTAGTTATAAGAGGTGTTTGTATTGGCAGTGTGGGAAGAGGCAGCTCATGGATGACCCACTTGTAGGTGCCTGTGGCCTGTGTCCCTTTTCTGCACAGAGGTCTTAGTTCTCATAAAATACCCAAAAAGGAGATACAGAGAAACACTGGTGCTGAGCTGGTGATCTTAGAGCTGGCTGCAAGCTGGTCTCACACTGGGGAGGACTGTGCTGCTTGGAGGTTCCTCTTCAACCTATCCGTGTGTTGTGGCGTTAGAAAGTACACGACTGGGGAGGAAAGCTGTTGGTATCTTTGCAAATCAACCCTTGGTGCCCAGAAGTTTTTTTTAAAAATCTGCAGTGGCTTTTGGAAGCAAGAAGTGCACTTTTTCTGTGAAAGTAAGCATCACTCTGTTATGGTCAATGGGGAAAATTTATTGTTGATGACCTGCAGGACAGAGAGAGATTGCTTGCTTGATTGCACTGGTCGTACTTAAAATACATCTCTTCTTATTGTAAAGCTGATAAAATTTTGAGAGGTTTCTTGTACTTCCAGCCTCAGCTGAGCAGATTAAACATTACATAATGTGCCTCTCAGGGGCACTACATGATTAATGAATGCTTACAAAGTGCTTTGTTAAATATGACATAGTACTAATGTCTCTCTTGTAAAAGAAAAACTGAGGGGGCGTTAGTAGAAATTGTCTTCCCTGAAAAGGCATTCTCTAAGTTTTTTTTCCTAAAGTAATCTACTGAATGAAGGAAAATAAACTGTGAATGATACACATGATAAAGCAAACCACCAGATTTCTCCTCTTGTGTTGCAAGAGGGACTTATCTGTTCAGCAAATCAGCTATGAAGTCATACAAACTTTAGAAAAGGCAATGTGGAGGCCAGTAATTTAACTGACAACTTTCCTGTGCCACAAGCGTAAACAAGAAATATAACCTGAGGCGAAAAGGAGACTTTCTTGAAATGACTACTGCCGTGATAGCTGAGCTTTGATTTATTTTTATTTTGTATTGACAAATGGATCCAAGTGGAGCTTTGGCTTTCAACGTTTTTTTTCAATAAAAAATATTTTGTATGTAATTATTCTAGGGACTCCATTTTGGAAAAGTGGGAATAGTTAAAGAAAAAATATTCCGAGGTATATTTATGTCTCTGTATGAAGCTGGAATACAAATTATGGGTCTATTTAATTAAAACCCAATATTTATAAAGACCTTACTGGGACTAATTGCATAGGGATAGACTGATGGCTGCTGTAAATCAGCATGGAAATATTGGCTTTCATTTTTGACAGCTGAAGATCTGGCTTTCAGTTTTGATGCCTCTTATTTAAATTCTGGATAACCTATTATTGGTGTTACATGTGCCTTTCTGTACCTTCTCCCAGAGAGAATGCTCTTGGTATCGAGAAGAAAAATCAATAGATTCATGTTTTGTATCTTCATGACACTTTCTTGCAGTGGCTGTCACTGAGAGTAACGAGGGACTGAGATCAGAGGCGGAGGGATGGCAGATTAAGCTTAGTTCTGTTAAGGATTTAAAGAAATGACCCTGTCCATGTGGATTTCAGATCTTGCATACTTCCTCCCAAGGAGATCCTATTACTGCTCTGATTTTTCTAGTTGCTTGGTTTTTCAATTATGTTACAAATTTCGTTTTTTAAAACTTATTTTCTCTTCTTAAAAAGAGAAAAAGACAGAAAGAAGTTGTTGTGTTTCAGAAAGTGAGAGATTTAAAATGCTGGAATTTTTATTTGCTTGGTAATTTTACACTGAGAGGGTAAAATTCCAGCATGATAATGTTTTGCATCTATATTTCACTGAGATGAGTGAGGACGTGAGGCACAGGGTAATGGGGAAGCAAGCCTAGAGGCTGGCATCAGACTGGGCTCTGATCTGTGTTACTCTGTTGCTTCCCTCCTGTAGTCCCATACATGTTCCAAGTCCAACTGGGATAAAAATTTGAACCAAGCTAAATTTTGCCACCAGCCTTTCACAGCACTTCAAACCTGACTTGCTGTACATAGTTTGGACAGAAGATCAAGCTGTTCATTGGTGTCATATATATTGTGTCCTGAAAACTAGGTGAGTGATTTACTACTTTGAGTTTCTTCTTAAGAGAAGAGATGGAGCATTTGCTTATGGTAAGCCTACGCTTAGTGAAGGTTCGTTCCTGAAAAAAATCAAGCTTTCCTTTTACTGGCTGGATGGGAACAGACTGGCCAAGCGCCCCAGTTTTGCAAACAGGAAAGTGCCTGATTGCAATTCGTCTTCAGCTAAGAATTTGCCAGAAGAGTCCAGAATATGCAAACTTGTGTATATAGTCCTTTAGATATTTGAATAAAAGAAATTACATACATGCACATGATCATAGGCCTGGAGAATCCAAGAATTCTTAAATACTTAAAAGGACAAGCAAAACTGGCAGTAATGGCAAAAATCTTCACTGGGCCATGCTTCCATCTATGGTATATGAAGAACTTTTTTGAGTCTGAAGTTGTTTGTAGGTTCCAGACCATAAGATTTCTTTATGGTTTATCTGCTACCAGTTTCTATAGTACTTGCACTCATTTCATATCATATATTATTGTCCCGAATGCTAAGCAGTGGGTATTTTATTGCCTGTATAAACTGTGCTGCTACAATGATTTATTTTGTACCTACATCTTGGAAAAGTAGCAAAACTTTATTTGATTAAAAAAAATCCCCAACAAAACACAAACCCCTTGAAATTATCATATGCAGATTTTGTGACGTATTTTCTGAGGAAAAACAAATTCCATGTTCCTGAATATTTACTTTTTTAAAAGTGTCATATACAAAGCCAGGTAGTTAACTGACATTTGGATTATAATTATGAAATGCTGTGCAGCATAAAAAAATGCAGTATTGTTTCTGGTGTACTGTATCCAGGTCCCTCAAAGACCTTACATGTATGCATGACTGCTGTAAAACCTTATGAACCCGTGTAAGTCTTGTGGGACTGAAACATTAATAACTAAAAATTAGTGATTGTGTTGTTAATGCTTTCAAAATTAAAAAGGGCTTAATATTGCTTTGCTTTAAGGTATTAATGGCCACTGTTATGCAGGGTGTATTTTTTGTTCATTTGCAACGCTGGTTAAAGCTGATGGATATACTAACCTCTTTCATTTACAGTAAATAGAAAGACCAATTAAGTGCTCCTTTGTGTGGTGATAGATGAAACAACAGCAAGTTGGTACCCAAGGCAATGAGCCACACAAAACTAATGAGCAACATGAGCTGAATGGACAGGGGTTTTCCTGCAGATTAATTGCAAACTCTGGTTTGACTGTTTGATGCTATATCCTTCCATATTTTTGAGAAGTAAAAATTAAGGAAAAACACTGCAAAAAGGGGGAGAGGCAGTGCTTAGCCTGGGAGAAAGCCAAGAGCGAGAGCTCCTAGTGGGAATAGCACTTGCTGGAAAGGCAGACTTGGGTTTCTGAACAGAAAACAGATGCTTCTTTTTTTTTTTTTTTTCCTCTTTTTTTTTTTCCTCTTTTTTTTTTTTTTTTTTTTTTTCCCTCTTGTATGTGTATCCCTTTTCTTCTATCTCTTTTTTTTACCAGAGAAGCACTTGATTTGTTTCAGCCTGTTTTCTTCCCATTGGGAAGCAAGTGAGCTACCTGGACCTGCCCACTCCTTGTGCACCCCTTGAGGAGAGAAGGAAGCAACAACACACTGAAACGTGAAATGTTTTTTTTTCTTTGTATTTCCACATGTCACAACCTAGACCAGGCTTCAGTGATAGGCATGTTAGGAAGCAGGAGGGATTGTCAAAAGGGAGGGTGTTTATGGTTGGATTTAAAGTCTTTCAAACAAAACTACTTGTTTAGGTTAGTTACAAGCAACACTGATGGACTGTGAGTGGAGCCGGAGTGCAGCCAGTGGCGTGATTCATGTAGGGCTTGGTAGGCACATTAACAATAAGGTACTATAGCATTTCAGTGTTACTATTTTACTGTTACTGCTGAAAAATAGATGCAAGGATTTCTAGGATGAAGATGCAAAGGGTTCCCCACAGGGGGAAAAGGTCTCAAAGGACTTTTTCTGACATTGATGAGAGCAAGTTGGATGCTTGGGATTTATGGTATCCTCCTGACAGGAAGATAATGCCTTGGGGAGGTGGACTAAAAATTGCCAGCATACTCTTTGTTAAAGAATACTGGAGTGTGTGAGTCATCGGGGATTAAATACAGGAGAACAGTATTCGTTTTCAGACAGCAGCATATCACTGCCCACCAAATAGGTTTAATGTTTACCCTATTGTAAGATTTTCTTCTTTACTCATGGATTTGAGAACATCTTGTTCACTACAACTTAGTCACAGATGTGTCCTGGTACAATGACTACAAAAGTCCACTTGGAAGAGCTGGTGGCTGTATCTATTGATATTCGTGTTGCAACATGATTTTTTTTTTTTTTTTTTGTAGAAGTCATTGTTACAAAGTGTTAAGCACTTATGAGTGTTAGGCTGTTGTATGTTCCTTCAAAAATGTCAGTGGTGGGGAAAATTGTTGATTAGAATTGTGTAATATTTTGCTTTTCCTATAGAGTGGTCTGTCTTCACTGGTATATTAGTTGTATCACTACATGTGGGTGCTCAGTTCAGCTGTGACAGTATAAAGGTATACACAACGCTACTGCAAGTTTTTCCTTCATATTTGTATTATTTCACTTGATTTCTATTTATATGATTTCTCTTCCACTAGTAGTGTAAGGATTCCAAAAACTTTAGGATGAACAAGCCAGAGCTGCCTAAACCTGGGGGTAAAACTCTCAGAGGAATATGTTGCCTTGTGATCCCAGTAACGAAACAGAAAAAGAGCTGCTTTTGTCTGACAACTGGTAAAGATTTTTGCTTAGAATAAGGAAAATGGTATTATACTCAAAGGCACTGCCCCTTTCCTAGGAGGAGGGGATTGTAGACTAGGACAACCTTCTTGGGTATTTCTTTGTACCCTTCTAGTGAATGGAAAGGAAAAGAAACTGCTGCTAAGCAGCTTTACATAGCCCTTGTTTGTTTAAATGCTGAAAGTTAACCTGACCAAAGGTTTCAATCCACCTTCACAACAGGATTTCAGGACAAAGTGATTCAGGATACTGGTGAGATCTAGAAGGAAAAAAAAGAGCAGTGATTCTGCAGTTACTGGCTCTGTTTAAAAAAGCAAATACTATTTCAGGAGAACACTGGATTTCTTCATTTTTAATGGAAACAACATCAGCATGTCTTGCCTCCCTTTCTGTGCTTGTATTTACCTGTATTTTCCATGTGAAGGCATGACACATCTCCATTCCATGAACCCTACAGCCAGCACATGTGTCCCAGTCCTGCAGGCAGCAGGGATGGATCCTCATGCTAGTGTGCAGCCTCTCTGACACAAGCATTGACCTAGGAGGAGATCAAGGCTACAGAATTCATGAAGCCCTGGGCCATGCTGGTTTCCTTTGAGCTCTGCCGTGTAGGGAGATACTACAGAGCAGCAAAGAAAGGGATTTTCATTACCAGGCTACAAGAAGCCTTATGTGCGTCTTCAAGAAAAGCCCTAAAGGCAGGCACTCAATAAGGCAGTCACCTACTGCAGAGATGCTCTTTTGGGTACTCGTTCCACGCGTACATATCAATTCTGAATAACTCCCCCCCCTGTATAATATTTAGGACTGACTTCAGTACGGTGGAGACAAAGTCAAGGCCGTAGGCCAAAAATCCCATCTGGCCACTCGGCCCTTGCTGGGCTGCAGTGAGGAGCTGGCGTGAGGCTGATCCGTGAGGATTTGCAGGCTGGGTGGGAAGTAGAGCAGATCCTGATCTCTGCTTGCGTAGCTGCAGTTTAGCAGCATCGCTCGGTGGTGTAAGTGACTGTGCGGGAGGCCATGGGGCTTCTGGGGTCAACCGGTTTTAATGTGTTTTGGCTGTGCGGTAGCCATCCGAAGCAGAAAGCAGGGGGGGAAGGAATTGTTGCTGAAAAGTTAAATTGTACCTGTGGAAGCCATAAGATTTGAGAGATTTCACAGGTAACAGCCATTGCTCGGTATGTATTTCTGCTTCTGGGGGCTTGAAACAAATTCTTCCATTCTCCACAAAACCTTGATATAGATAGAGGTGCTCCCTGCTCTTACAGCTAAATATTATTACTTCAGCAGAGCACTGAGAGGGGTGAAGAACAAAAGATATTAAATTTGGAGTGAATTTTTGGCGTCCTAGCGTGAACAATGTCTGTCGGACCATGGAAGGTGGCCCTCTGCTCCCAGTGGTACCACCTCACGTGGTCTGAACCTGCCTGGTGTATTATGAAGAGTCTTTTATGAAGCATGAAATTGAGTCAATACGTGAGAATCTCACCTTTCATTTTGCAGGAGAGCAGAGAAGAGAGGAGGTGGGAGAGAAAAGGACGCTTTTAAACCGGCTAAAAATAACAATCAGAAAGTGAATTAAAAAAAAATCCCACAAACTTAATATTTTTAAAACTATGTGACTTTTTAAACCAGCCACATGACTTCAGGGAGGGAGGGCTGACTCATAATATTTGAATACTACAGATTGGCAATACTGAGCCTCTCTGTTTTCCGGACGGGCATAATTACTGTTAGAGAGTGAATCGCCTCCCTCGGATCTTGGAAAGGAGTAGTAGAGCAGAGGAGTAGCTGTGACTCAGACGTGGGGATGTGTGTGAGTCACAGTGACTTGAGTTGGTAATAGCTTGCTTAGGGCAGCACTTCAAATCTCAAAGTCCATCCCCACAGAAAGGTGGATATTTGCAGCAGATACAGATACAACTTTAAAAGCAATACTGTTGGTGGCTCAGAAAAAGAATGGCACTTTGCTGTGTTACAGGTGAATTAGAAATTAAATGGAAATACTTTGATTCCTTCCCCATCACATAGGCTGATTTCAGTATTTAAATGAACTCTAACCCCTAAGTGCTTTGGAACTCCAAGTGTTTGGTAAACACACACCAACATAGTCTAGACAAGGAGGAAAGTTTGAAGAGTAATGATAGTTTGAGGGCTTGAGATTTTTGTTATTTTCATTGCTTTTATAAAGTATTTGTCAGTCATGTTTGCAGAGTGGGAATTCTAATGAGTAATTGGCATTGCTATTGTTTATTGCTTTGATGTGAAATCTACTTTATTTATTTATTTGGAATTCAGCCCAGTGGTGGATTACTGTTTTATCCATGTCCAGTTTAAAATATTTGATTTAAGCTTTCAGCGTGCAAATTAATCTTGATGTATTTGTAAATGGAGAAACTGTGCAGGCTTCTATTTATATGATATTAAAGATAAGGGATAAGAAGCAATGAAAATGGAACCAAATATTTACAGTTGGGAAAAGAGAAACAGCAACATCTAAAATGATATTCTGCATGAACCAAACTAGAGAAGAAAGGCTGCAAGAACATAAAAGTAGTTGTCTTTGCCTGCCTCTAGGAGATATTTATAGACGTAGCAGAATTTAAACTGAAATTCAGTTTGAATAAATTCTAGACATTGGCTTCATGAGAATACAGATAGGAAGCTCTGTAAGCTTTACTGTGTGTTGGAGATGTTTGTATATGAAATGGGCACTGTCCAGTCTGTGATTTCCACCGGGCAGGTGGGAGAGGTGTGGGTGGGAACATGCCAGGGGAGGTGGTGGGTGCTGCTGTGGAGATCCCCCGTGAGCAGCTGCTGCAGGCGATGCACCACTGCACTTGCATTAGGGATGGGCACCACAGCTGGGGTGAAGGGGACATGGCTGCACCTGGGAGACCCTGCCCTGTGCAGGCGGCAGAGAACATTGTGCAGAGGTATCTCTGAGCTGCTGCTTGGAGCATCGGGTGTGCTTATCCCTGAGCTTCCAGACATAAAATAAATTGCTGAGCTTCAAGGACATCTTAGTTGGCTACAAAACTCCTAGATAAGCCTGGCCAACTCCCCAGGTTTTATTTCAGTGAAATTTCACATTTCAGTTTTATGTGTGTGTCTGAAATGAGGTTGAAAGCCACTGACTTGAATGACATTTTGTGGAGGAAATTGCACATCTCTTAATTTGAGTAGTATTGCATGGATGCTTTCGAGAACAGACTGGTGCCCTTGGCTGGCAGGAGCTCAGTAGCCAGGGCTGTGGCACTGTGGCTCCTGCTGCTCCCACTCCCAACACCAACAGCAAAGTGCAGAAAAGAGACTAGGAAGAGGCAGGGCCATCTCCTCAGATGTATTTCCCACTCTTCGATGAGGGGGTTGTTACAATTCCTTGGTGAAATCACTGTCATAATCAATGGAATTATTGGTCTATCCCCAAGATCCGTGATGTTTCAAGACCAGAAGACAGTCGAGGGAATTTAGAGGAGAGCATTTACTGACAAAGGGATTCTGATCTTTTAAAAAGTTTTATTGCTTTAAAAGACATTAGAAAACAAACTGTCATCCAAATACTGTATCATCAGATTGCTTGTTTTAATGGTTGAAAAGAATGAGTTGGGAAGCAAAATTTGTACATTTGGAAAATGAACAGGAGATATTGAGTGCTTTGTTCCTGGGTGATCATATTACAGTCTATATTATTTTTAGGAGAAATGCCAGTTCTGTCTGAGGTGAGATTTCACGGTTACTGTAGTGCAAGTGACACTGAGAGGGGAAAAGGTCTCTGTTTCCTTCTACACCTTTTAATTTAGAGAGATCTAAAAATAAATTTTCTCAAAAAGACTGATGTTTCGGTTGTTTCACTATTGCTCCTCTTCCATTGTCTCTGCACATCTGTCCTTTGTATATTTTAATAGCATAGCATTGTGCTTGTTTCTTCATGCTCTGTTCATGCTGTACTCGGCATAATTAAAATGAGCTATGTAGTTATTGTGGTATTACTTGTACATTGGGGATCTCCTGTGAGTCTAGTTATCTGTAGCCAAATATGCTTGCTCAGAGGCCCTAAGGTAAAATCTTGTCAGCATTAAAATCAAACTACTGTCCTTGTGGAGTTCAGTGGCCCAGCATTTAATTTCACCAGGAGGAAGCTACACTGGCAACTGTTGATCTCATCAGCATTCTGCTTTTCCCTAAATTGGTGATAACTTATGGTCTGTGGGGATCCCTTGATACAAGGAGTCCCCAGCCCTTTGGGATCTTGCCCATCAGTTAAAAAGTCTGATTATTAATACTGACAGCTCTGACTGACCTCACCATGTCAGTAGGAGCTGACAATAGAATAGTGAGTACTGAGTGAATCAGAAAACTGAGTTTCAGGTATTTTCCTCTCTTATTTGAGGTTTTGTTTTGTTTGTTGGCCACCTTTGTCCCAGTGGGCTTCAACTTCCATCACATGGAGTTTTGTAGGAGCTGAATGAAGTCCTGTGTCTGGAGGCAAATTAATCTCAGAGCATGTCACTAACGCTGAAGTACAGTTTGTAACGTCTGCTGGATTGTGCTTAACGAAATTTGTGATGTGTTTAACAGTCCTTTGCCAAAATGTAACTGTATCCAAATAAATGACAGTGCTGCCCTATACTGTAATAACTTTGGTTAAAATCAGTGCAGTAACGGAGCTAGTGCAGGGTCTGGAGGACAGGTCTTACAAGGAGCAGCTGAGGGAACTGGGGGGGTTTAGTCTGGAGAAGAGGAGGCTGAGGGGAGACCTCATCGCCCTCTACAGCTCCCTGGCAGGAGGGTGCAGAGAGCTGGGGTGGGGATGAGTCTCTTGAACCAAGTAACAAGCAGTAGGACAAGAGGGAATGGCCTCAAGTTGCACCAGGGAAGGGTTAGACTGGATATTAGGAAGCATTACTTTACATTAAGGGTTGTTAAGTGTTGGAATGGGCTGCCCAGGGAGATGGTGGAGTCCCCATCTCTGTCAGGTTGACAGCACTGAGGGATCTGGTGTAGTTGGGAACTGTCAGTGTTAGGTTAATGGTTGGACTGGATGATCTTCAAGGTCTTTTCCAACCTAGATGATTCTGTGATTCTGTAAATATGGACTTTACTATTAATTGTTTTTCTCCTATACGCTTTGAAAGTACACTTTTAGTCTTAAAGTGCTTTGCTGATTGATGGCTGTCCTTTACTATGCCTTTTTGAGGGTCACCCTGGTCTGGTTTGACATTCAAGCAGCTTAGATTTTGCTCTGGAGTAAAATCAACTTTTATAGGCAATATTGTTTTAGAGTTTTGCCTTTTATTTGAATTAAGCTAGGCTGCCTTTCCTGAGGTGACTGCCTGATGCATAGTGAAACCACGGAGCCCTTGTAAAGAGGATGAGCCTTGTCAGGCGTATATCTACCAGTGTCAGCTAGAGCAGAGTTAATGACGCTTCAGTTAATACAATTCCTTAATCAGTGCATTCAAAATGCAGTGCTGCTGGACACTGGCTTAGTTCTCTTTTCTGTGTCCCAGTTTACTGTATTGATGTGTTTTCACATCTATAAATATCTGAGCTGTTTCCATGATGCACTACGCTTCAGTTTGCACAGAAAACAAGTCTCTGTTTGACAAAGGAATATCTGCATTATATACACTAGCACAGAGAGTCTCTGGTATTTTCACTGGATATTCGTGACTGAGGAGGGGGTTTGGTGCGATATTTTCTCATCTCATGTGGCGATTCACAGTCTGGGAAAAACAAGTTATGAGGGAAGTTGTGCCTGTGACATCCAGCTTGACTCCAACTTACAGGGTTCATTCCTCACTCCTGCCAGGCTGGGACAGACTTGCTCCTGTTCTGCACTGTCTTCTTTGTGCCCTTTTATTATCATTCTGTGTGGGTGCTTGACTGGAGCAGGCAAGTCAGAAAGTACTCAAAAGGAAAATATATTGACAAAGACCAAGATAAAGTTTTAAGAGCTTGGAGAATTTCTCAATGTTTTTTGCATCAATGCAGCTTCAGCTCTGACAGAAGAGTTGGGGTATTTTTCCTCTTCCTTTGGCATCATGGACATTAAGGAGGTCAGCTGATTGGCTTGCACAAGGGGAGCAATTGCAGTCTCTCAGATGAAATGCTTAGGTGTCATGTAACAGGTCAATAATAATTAGGCTGTTGCTCCTCAGATGAGCCAATTTAGAGACCAGGCTCCCCTGTAGTCCTGTTCCTGATAAGCCCTATCTGGAGACCCAGGAGATAGGGGGTAGAGAAGGTCTGGCAAGGTCTCCTCCTTTCACTCAGCGGATGGTTCATAGCCCCAGCGTTTAGGTAAGGCTAAGTGACTGTGCAGAGGTAAAAAGGAAGCTTTGACGGTGGGCAAGGAAAATCTGTGGTGTGGTGTTTGGGTTTTTTTCCTTACTGCTCTTTTTTTTTTAAATATTGTATCCCAGAGCGGTGGCAAGGTGGGAGAGCACATGTTGCTCCAAGGGCTGCTCTGCCTTTGTCCTCCACCTGCTCAATCTCAGCCTTGAGTCTGTTCTTGGTATGTGGTCTGCTGGTACCATGTGGTCTGTGAAACTCTCACTGTACTGTTGTAGATCTGCAACAACTCAAGCTGAGTTTAGTGGAATTAATCTGGATTTGATCCACGATAGTTGGCAGAATAATTTGATCTAAAATAGCATCATTATTACCACCTATGGCACAGTTTATTGGATGTGGTGCTTAATTTTAAGAGCTTAATATGGAGCTGAGTAGAAAAGGGTTTTCCTGTCCCAAAAGATCATTGTGATTTCAACCCTTCTCCCTCTTCCAATATCCTTCTTTGATTAGACCTCTTCAAGGGCTTTTCTGGGAGCAGTGGGGAGCACTAGAGGGCACTGGAAGAAGGGTGAAACATCGCCAAGCACAAAAATGCAGGTGTGGAGGCTCAGGCACCCTGGTCCAAGTCTGTGCCTTACCCCCTCCAACATTCAAGCCTATTTGTTATTGCAGCATTGGTTGCTCATACTTCACCATCCCACTTGGAATTACTGACTCATCCAGGATGAAATAAATATTTCCTAATGGAGATTTATAAAAACTGCAATCAGTCCTACTGAAAAAACTTAGCAAGTTGACATGTCTAATGGAGGTAAAAAGCCTCATCTGAAACTTTCTGCCATCTGTGGTTTGTTATCCCTACATAAAATGTGTATTAGCTACTTGTTTACTTCTGCTGTTTTGGGATTTATAATGAAAAGTGATGCCAACACTTTGCCCCTTTATAAGTAGATGTTGATTGTCAGCAATAGCAGGTTGATCCAGAATTTCAGGTGCCTTTAGTGCTACTTACAGTTGTAATTTATGACCGACATTTTTCTGTTGGTTATTGCAGGGATGGAGATATAAAATACCAACTTTAAATATTTATGTAGGTAGCATATCTTCGTGAATATTTCTTAGTGGTAAGGAAATGCTGTTTAAAGAGCAATACATTGCAATTCAGTGGGAATGACTATGTGAAAGCTGTCAGTGTTTTGAACAAAATCTGTGGATGCCATAAAGTGCTAGAATTACTCATTCACCAAATCTGTGCTTTGGGAGGGAGCAAAATGTGTTAGCTAATGATACTTCAGTAGTGACAAAGAATTTGTCTAGAAAATTGGCACATCGATTGAGAATATCTGGTTATTGAGATTAAGCGTTTAGGGGTTCAGTGATTCTTCAGCGCATGCATTTAATTCCAGCTAAAGGCATAGAATTTGTGCCTGCAAGCTGAATAAAAAACAGCGACTACTTATCTTGCTATCATATAATGAGGAGATCTGATGATGCTCAACTTTCCTCATTTGCCAAATCTGACAATTACAATTACAAATGTCTTTGCAAAAGATCCCATTTCATTCCTACTGACTGAGAGCTGCCCAGTGGATTTGCATGCATAAATCCATTTTGCATGCAAACACCTCAGATAGAAAAGAAAGTGTTTCTGTAAAAACTTTGGACCTGCAGCATGGCAAGAGTTGCAAGAACTGATTTGTATCTCTGCTGTTTTTTGCCTCGCCATAAAAATAGCTAACAAAAAGAGAGGAATACAGTTTAATAATGTCTTGTGAAAAAGATAAGGACAAAATTAATCTGGAAAATTATCTACCTACTACAGGTTTTATTGACACTTAATTTTTTTAAGACATTGAATTACTACATACTGATTGTGTAATATTAAAGTTTAAGAATATATTAAAATTTAATGAAAATGTCTTAAATAACAAGCTGAAGAGCCAATGCTATCAAAATTTTTTGTGTCTAATGGATCTACAGCTGAAATCTCTGCAAGTCTTTCCGTTGTCTTTAATAGATATCAGAGCAGGCTTTTAAAGGAGCAGGTCTATTTACTAAAGGTCAGACACATTTGTAATGAAAATTCCATTCATCAAGATGCATTTATATTGTGAAAACAGCTTACTGCTTCAGAATGGATTTTTCTTCCTCTCTTGTCCCTCCTGGAAAAAAACAAACACCCCTGAAAAGAAGATGGCAACATTTCTCATGGCACTCAAAGGTCAATTTATAATATAATAGCCCTGAGGGTTTATTCAGCTGGGTGAGGAAGCTGTGCTCTTGCAAAGTGCCAATATACAGAGAGGTATGTAGGCATTAATATCTTTTTGAAATAATCTGTCAAAGGTAGTATTTATGTTTTTGATAGTAAAGTGAACCTGGTGCTGAAGAACATTTTAGAGAAAAGCTTACCGGTGGATTGTCTACTTTGAGGGGTTGAGGAGGTCTGGCCTTGTCTCTCCTGGTGTCTGTAGGATCATATAATTATTTTAGTTTTTCCTCAGAAATGGGTTTGCTTAGTTTTTAGAACTGCCTTTTCTTCCCCCCCTCCAGAAAGAAAATGTTATTGTGGTTTAATTTAAATAAATAAATATTTTTTTAAAAAAAATCAAAGCTCAAAGACAAATGTTAGAGCCTGTCAGAGTTCAAGGAGCATCTGGACAACGCTCTAGTCATCTAGTTTAATTTTAGGTAGTCTTGCGAGGAGCAGAGAGCTGGTCTTCATGATCCTTATGAGTCCCTTCCAACTTGAGATATTCTATGATTCTAACTCCCAGAATACTTCAGCAGAAACCTGAAATCCCTCAAAGGACTTGCAGCTTGGGGGGTGGTTTTTTTTGGTTGTTTTTTTGGTTTATTTTCTTTTTTTTACTGCCCTGCCCCACTCCTTGTGTTCTCTTTGCATGCTCTCTCTCCACCTGATGGAAATGGGATGGACTGTGGGACGCATAATCAGAGGAAGGAACATGGTATTTAGGGTGGAACTAATGAGTTAAACTCAAAGTAGTTAAGCTCGAAGTACAACTACTAAGTACAGTACTGGTATCTCTAAATTTATTTCTGTTAGCCAAAATAATTGTGTGGCCCCAGAGGGTTTTTGGTGGTGGTTTGTATGTAGCTGGCAAAAGAGGAACTCAATTTACACTTACCTCACAGTAAGCCTTTAATAAGAAATGTGAGTTATTTCCTAGCTGTGCTCCTCTCCCCACTCTCCCTGTCCCCTCTGTTCCTACCAGTGGTGCCCAACCCTGCTTTGGCCTTTGCTAACAAAGCATCTCATTTATTATAATGGTTTCAAGCTTTGTATCTGCTACCAGTATTGCCCAGAGATGTGATGCTGTAAGCATTAAAACCAAAGCCTCTCCCAAGAGGATCCTGCCTCTGCCTGGTGTGAGATAGGTGAAGTCTGTACTATTTTTATAAACACTTATTTTGTGTCTGATTCAGAACATGCTTCCGCGCACAAGCAGCTGCCCCTTTTTCTTTCAGGGGCATATCCTGCACACCAGCAGTGAGAGCCGGTGATAAACTAAACAGCAGTTAAAAGCAAACTCCCAGCTTGTGTCCAGGGATGCCCCCTCCCTCCTGCCAGTGGCTTAGCTGCCAGCATCAATATTGCAGGGTCAGGCTCCTGCACAAGTGGATGTATATGCAAGGTGGGGATACACAGCTTTCACAGGCAGGAAGAACCACTTGTCTCCTTCTTCACATAATGTGTGCAGTTCGTGTGCATGCCTGCACGGGAGAGCTAGTTTCTTCTGTAACAAGTTAAATGGTGCTCTAGGATATAGCCAAGCCTGCCGATGCTGTGGGCTGGGGTAGGTGGGGAGCACAGGGAACTTGGCCACTTCAGAGCTCTGAGATAACGTTCCTACCAAAGGCGTTGGTGCTGGCGGTACACTGAAGCTATTTAATGCTGTGCATTTTGAAAGACACTCCTCCCCCTTGTAAAGAGAATATTTGTTATGCATTTTATAGTCTCAGGCATGGCCATCTGCTAATACAGTCAAGTAGACACAATAAAGGAGGCTTATATCTTTTTTGGTTCTGTTTCTTCAGGTTCTATTTTTGATGCAGTAGGAGCCAGCACAGCTGAGCTGAAAGACTCTCAGGAACATGCCATGCATTTTATAGTGGATGCGACTAAAGAAAATTTGCTGAAGGACTAGAATTAAAGGCAGCACATAACAGAGAATTTGAAATTGCTATTGCCCCGCCTTTAGCCAGGGATAGTTTAGAAGCTCTTTTTTATGTAAGAGACTTGAGACACTTTTATTCTGACATTATGTAGTCTGTGCAGTGCAAGTCTGTGTGTATGTGAACTGCACTGAGATATGATGGTAAATACCAGCATGTCTTTTACCAATATAGGCATGAAAAGCTTTTAATTGCAGTCTGGAGGAGGGTCTGTCATGTTCAGTTTGTCTCCTGACACATGGTAGACTCATATCTGCATTAAATAAATAAAGCACACCAGTAATTTTGTGTATAAATAAAACTTCAACTGTCCAGAGGTTCAGTTTCTTTGCCTTTACTACAAGTGTCACTTGTCAAAGTTGGGAGCTCAAGGCTGGAAAGGACTCCTGTGTAAATGAACTGGGTGTGCTGCTTGTGCAAGCAACCACACTGTTTATTCTGCATTTGTCTAAGTTGCTTCAAATCTGAGGTGTTTCTCACTTTCCAGAGAACTCACAGTGGAACTTAGTCCAATTCAGCCCAGCGTGAGACAGGTCAGTGGAAACGTGGCCCCTTCCTGAGCCCAGTGGCAAGTTGTGGTCGCTTGGGCTGAGCAAAGCAATGCAGCCATCCGTGTGCCTCCTCAGCTGCCAGGCCAGGCAGGATGAGGCACTGAGTGGCCGCCAGTGGATTATCTCTCATCTCTCTCTTTGCTGCCTAACGTCCTTGCATTTTTTTTTTTTAATTAATTTTTTATTTTAACCTTCTAACCTGCATGCTAGAAAGCTTCTAGTTGCTTGTTTTCAAGTCTTTTGCAAGATACAATTCAGCTTGAATTTTTGCAATTCTCTTGTGTGTTTCTACACTTCTTGACCTCCTGTAAGACATCATTATCTTTGGTTGATTGTGTTTCCCATTCACTGTGTGCACTAAGCTGTTTCTGAAATGCTTTTTCTTTTTATATATGATTATTTAATAGGGAATTCAGAAGTTCTCTCTTAATCCTAAGAATTTGATAAGAGTTGGGCAAAGAACAAAGTCTAAGGCCTCAAGCTAAACTTTCTAGATTGTCTGGGGAAAAGCTGTGGAGACTGAGCAAAAATTCACCTGCTGAGAGCTATAACTTCAGAGTGCAATTTTCATTCATCCTTGTTTTTGCCCCAAATTGTCACAGTTCAAAATCTTTTGCTACTTTGATGCGTCTCAAATATGCTAGCCCTTTTTACAGGAACTCTTCTAAATTCTTTTGTTGTTAATTGGGGTGGATAACACCACTCAGACAGCTGTTCTTAGGCTGGCAACCTTGCACAGAACATGTCGTTCCTGAGATAAACCTAATCAGTGATGGCAGGTTTGTTTTTTTTTTTTTGTTTTTTTTTTTTCTTTTTTCACCTTTTAACCTGCATGCCCAAAGACTTCTAGTTACTTGTTTCAAAGTCTCTTGCAAGATCTGGTTCAGCTTGACTTTTAGCAGTTCTTCTCCAAAGAGCAAAAGCACATGTAGTAGGATCACGCCCTTCCACTTTGATTGGTGTAAACTGAGGAGCTGTAGGACCGTGACTCTTGGTTCATGGAACTCTGGTGCTATGAATTTCAGCAAGTTAATTATGTATGACCAGCTCTCCCTGCCATGTTTCTAATTAGCTGTGGTTTATGCCAAGTCTTTCCCTGTCTTAATCCTTCCCTGCTACTGTTTTGAGAGTTCCCTGATAACCAAAACAGATGAACTGGTATATCTTGTGATATCTGCCTCGCTGCATGTTTTCTTTTCATTTTCCTGATCCCCTGAACCATGCAGAAGGAAGCAGACTCAACAAGGAATAGCAAAGAAAGATGAGCACAGAAAGTTGTCCTCTATTTTCTGATTCTCTTTCAGAGTTTCTGTGTGTTCAGGACAGGTCCTCATTTACCTCACTTTCCTGCTTTTCTCATTGTTTTCTATCAATTGGCTTGCACGTTTTTCTGAGGTCTACATACATCCACGTAATAGATTAGTGCAATCCTCTGTAGTATTAATTTGCTGTTTTATCCTGTGGTTTTTATGTTTATGTAATTTTTGCTTTCAGTTCATCAAAATGCTCTGCAGTATTCAAATTCTTATTCCACAACAGTTACATGATTAGATAGCAAGTGCTTAATTAGACTTTGGGTAGTTGGCTACGTATCTTGATATCTGTAATATGTGTCTGATCACAATTAATAAAAGGCAATATACCCATGTAATTATATAATCTTCTTTAAATATCCATGACTATGAGCAATATTAATAAGCAGTTAAATAAGAGTATTAGGGTATTACCTCTGTGGGTGGAAGGATCTTCTTGGAATTACACAGAACAATTTGGCATTGCTAACATTAATAGCATAGCAGGTGATTTCTGCAATAAAAATTTTCTGTAATAATTGGTCTATTTGTTCTTTTTAGCTAATGCATTTTACAGCAGGTGAAATAAATACTTGCAATTTATAACATATGTTCAGGAGAAATCTCTG
Organism: Athene noctua; assembly: GCF_965140245.1. Classification (NCBI taxonomy): domain Eukaryota; kingdom Metazoa; phylum Chordata; class Aves; order Strigiformes; family Strigidae; genus Athene; species Athene noctua. Next base: position 10,762,796 of record NC_134051.1, on the reverse strand, counting down.
GTAATAGAAACTGTTCCATTTTTATATGCTCCAGATATTTTTAATATTTCCACGCAAGGTAAGTACATTTGCTGAAGTCACAGCATAAATGAATGATCATGGTGAAACCACAAATAGCAGGAGTGTACTCAGGTGATGCAGTAGTCCCCTCCAATATTAGGACACAATTCCTTCCAATACCACCATGTATAGAAACAGCAGTTGGAAAAGCAAACATACGATTCAGGCATTCGAAGAATGATTCTGTAATGACAGTCTGTGGAGACATCTGGAAATTATTATGCTTTCTTTTTGTTTCCCCTCTGTCCTCTATCTCCCATTTCCTTTGAGGGCATCCCAAAGCATCCTCAGATGCAAACAGTTACTGCTATTCGAGTAGCATCTATGGTTTGGAACGCTTATAAAAATGTATGAGCCTTGCTAGGAGTATTGCTAAATGAAGGGACAATTATTCCAGGTTTTGTTTGTTCTGGTGAGAGATGTGCGAAGGTATGAATGTGAGTGGGCACTGATGGACAAGCACCTTGAATGAAATTTTGCCTGTATCCAAACATAGCCTGCATCCAAACCCATCTGACCTTGTGATTTTCATTTCCTTATTAACTGAGAAAACTCCATCTGATAATTTTATAAGTGTAAGGAGAGGAGCTTTGGAGGGCACATAAGAATGGGGTGTGTTTAAAAGATCTGATCTGAAATTTCATGTGGAATAAGAAAAGTGTCTGTTGCAGAAGGCTCAATTGCTTTATTATTAGGAGCATGTGATTGGAGTAAGTATAGTCTTGGCAGCAGAGCTGTCTGGAAAAACACTGTTTCACTGAAACCAAGGTTCTGGCTTGAAGAGTTCAGACTGCTTTCTATCCTGAAGATATGAGATCGCTCTGCATTCTGTTAAAAGGCATCTCTGAGGAGGGAAACAGACCCCAAATTAGTTTTCACAGATAAGAAGAAAGGATTCATTGTGAAACTGCATGATATATTTGGAGGGTCTATCAAGAGAAGATGGCTTTGCTGAGAGAGTGAGACAGAGATCATCAGGCTGTGGGAGAGATGAGGGGGAAAAAAAGAGCAAAAAGAAAACTGTAAATCACAGGAAAGTGTGTGCTGTGGTGGAAAAAATAGAAGAGAAGAAAGTTGTGCTATGGTTTCTCATGTACCTCTTCACGGTAACTTTTTTTCCTGTGGGATGTGCACAAGGATAAGGGATAGGTCTGTTATTAATTTTCAAAGCCCTGTCTCTGTTCTGCCATGCCTTCTCTTCAGATTTTGGTGCAATAGCATCACTCTTACATGTGGCAGCTACGTTTCTGTATATCTTGTATATGTTTCTGTAAAAGTAAATATTAAGTACACACAGGTAACTTTGTGCCCAGATAAAAAAACCAAACTGAAACATCTTTGTGTCTTTACAGTGACTTTACATTGAAAACTGTGCTGCCATAGTTCATCTTCAAAAGGAAGATGTCGACCAGGTTTTTTTTTGGGGGGGTTTATTTCGTTGGGTTTTTTTAAAATCCCATTTTCCTTTTTGTAAGTAGTGGCTTCAATACTCCAGAGAGCTGGGCTGGGCTCCTGTGTCCCCATCCTGCTCCACTACCTTTGCATGGATCCTCCGGATCTTCTAAAGGAAGAAAATGCACTTTGTGGCATGCTGAGCTCTTCTAGCCAAGGTCTCTGCCTCATCTGCTTGAAACGTTCTCTCTGGCTGTCTGAAGATCACTCTCAGCCTTGAAATCCACTTGGGCATTTTCCTTCTGCTCAGAGCTGTGCATCCTCACATCCTTAGTTTTTGTCTCATTGTTTCAGATCTTCCTGGGGGAGTTCTTAGCCTTTTTCTGTGGATTTTTCTTTCATTTTGTTTTGCATTAATAATACTGGAAAGGGTTGGGGAGTGGGGGGAAGGAAGCTTCAATTCTGCTGGAGTTTTTCCAAATGGGTTCATCATCATTAATCTTCCAGTGTTATTGCCCTCCCTTAAAGCTTCTAGGTTCATTATTGCCACAAAAAAAGAAAAAAAAGAGGAACCCTTTGTTCAGTAACTAGGGAATTTCTGTCTGTCAAAGCAGCAGCTTTTTGCTCCAAATTCCATATCTAATTTTGCAGAAAAATATTGTCAGCAAATTGCTTGAGGTATTGCAGTGAAACACAGGGCTTATGTTACCAGCAAACATTCATGCTATTATGTAAATCTTTGCAGAGCTGTATCACCAGAAAAATAAATAAATGGACTGACCAGAAAATATACCTGAAATCAGATGGGCACAAAGAAGAGTTGGCTAGTGACACCATAAAACAATTAGCTGTTTGCTTAAGTGACGCTTCCATTTCATTAAACACAGAGAATTTAGCTTTATTCATTAATTATTGAAAAATAACTTTGAACAGAAGAATAATGTTTTCCCCATATGTGTAATCTGTGCTTGCAAAGCAAAAAAATCCCAGCGGTTCAAAATGGAAATGTTTATTGGCATGCTTAGTACCTCTCTTCTGCCAATGCGTGGAGTACTTGGTGTTTGACTTCCTACATCTGGACTTGCCAGCTCAGTTTGCTTGGGAACCACCAGCAGTGGTGTATGCCGCAGCACCTCACTGGGTGCAGGTGGCTCTTAAGGTGCCATTCAGAGAGGCTGGTGCAGTAGTACCTGTGGTGGCGTGCAGAGTGAGCCCTGTGCCACCTTACTTGAGGCTTCATTTAGCCAGAGCTGAGGCCCAGGTACTCAAAAGTATCTAGTTTCTAGCTGGAGGTCAATAACTGCAAAAGATTATTTTTGGTTGCACAGAGATAAATATCGCTATTCTGAAGCTTGCGTTTTCTCCAGCTTCTGGAACATAATTCTGTGACCGTATCTGTTCCAAATGTTGCTACATTTATCATAATTGGCATTATATTTAGAAACTGGGTTGTCATGTTCTAGCATTTTGAACTGTTTGTCTTTAAGTGCTTTGGAATATTGCACAGATCCCTGGAAAGACCTGGATCTAGAAAAACGAATAAAAAATCTCCAAACATCCCCTCTGTACCGCTGAAGCTCCAAATAAAATAGTTTCTGAGCTGCACTTGGGTTCTTCTCCAATTATTTCTTACTGGATGGGGCCCAAAGAGCCTAGTGTCCTGAGGACTTCACAAATCCAGTAAAATACTCAGCACAGCCCACATGCTACCAACTGCCTCCCCCAGACATATGGCTATGTTTTTTGCCTATCACTATATAAGGTTAGAGTAGGGCAGAAGCGCTTTCCCCTCCTGCTCAATGGGATAAGTGTGATAGTTTTTCTAAATTAAAACAAAAACAACTTGCACTCAGGAGCATGACTAATGCAATGTAACCCAAGTGACTTACAAGATATGCCAATGGAGTAGTCGCTTCATTGACTTCACTGTGTTGTGCAGTTGCTATGACTTGCATTTCTGGCTCTGTGGTTCAGGCATGTCTAGAAGCTCCCATCAAAGGTCTGATGTCTCAGTGCACATGATGAGACATGACACTGTACGATGGAGACTGGTCATCATGATTCTTACTGAAATTCAATGTGGAGTTTCAGTACCTGTTGCTGTTGCCTGAGATGGAAGTCCCTTGTCTTCTCTAGTAGCAAAATTCTTCCAGTGGTTGCCAGTGCCTCCTCATCTGCCACACTGTGTGGCAGAACCAGAGACATGTCAAGGAGGATGTTTACAGAAAAAGTTTTGCAGTTTTGCATTGTTTTTCTTCTTACAGACATTTCTTTGCTCTAGTCTCGTCTTGAGAAGTCTCATATGTTTCAGAAATGCTCTATATAGAGATTATCACTACTGGCATTTAAATCCTTTTGCTGCTAGGACTTAGAAGGACAATTGCAATAACACTGCCAGACCACTGGCAGAAATATATTATCTCAGGATTCAGCAACTGCTGGCAGGTGGCCTGTAGGAAGGGTTTGAAGAGCAGTAATGGGCCCTCCTTGCCTTGGGAAACGCACCATCTCTGCTGGCTTTTGAACTCAGCTGGAGCTGGGAGTTACTGCCTTGTGCTGGGACAAAATAACGTCGCCAGGCTACATGGAGGCTTTTAATTCACAGAAGATGCATCTCCAGACCCTGCTGAGTTTCTCCCAGTGCACTGCCTCGATTTGAGAAAGAATAAACACTGTGTGCCATGCTGCCTTTGCAAAGCTCCCCACTTCTATGTTGTTTAATCAAACTGTATTGATAGTCTGATGTGTCCAAGCAATGTGCTTGCAAAGGATATCTAGAACATTGGAGACTTATAAATAAATAGAAATTGTAGGAAAATATTGAACCTACCATCAGAGCAAACACTGCTGTTGCTACCCTGAAGAGTGAGTGGCACTGTTCTCTGCAGGTTTCATGTCTTGTCTCTGCTCCTTCAGCAGTATTTCAAATATTTGGTCTTTTGAGCTACTGGACAGGCTTATCCTTGCAAGCTTTTGGAGACAAAATGGTTGAAGATGGACAATGTTATGATTAAGAGGATTTAGAACTGGGTTTGATTTGCATTCTCATTCAGCCATTCTTCCTGTACAAACTACAGAAGGTCACTTGATCTCTCTATGCCTTGATTCACCTTTGTCAAAAACAGATAATGGTCCTTTATCTTGTCTGCATAGATAATAAATGATAAGGACATGGACTTATGTATGTAAATAGCTGGTAAAACATATTTCCCAGTCATGATTAGGAATTCTGGTTGCCACTGTGAACAAAATTTTTGTAAGAAAACATTTTGGGGTTCAGTTCTATTTTTTGCATGCTAGTCACTGAGCATGATAATGTTTCCTAGTCAGTTCTGTCCTACTTGAATCCTGCAAACATTATATTCATTTGGGCCTAGGTGGGAAGGGGAGGAAAAGGAATTTTAAACTTTTAAACTTAATTGGTCATGTATAAGTCTCATAGGTTTTACTCAAAACTCATCATTGGTTTTAACAGATCTGCTTAGCAAGTGTTGGTCTGAAATGCCTCAGGGTAATTAATGCTAATTCTTACATGGCCTTGACAGTTCTGCAAGAATCCCCTCTAAAAGAAATAATCAAGGGATAAGTTATTGTTTTAGCATATATAATGATGCATTCCAGGAATTAGACTGTTAGAAACGAGATAACTAAGTTGAGAGGAATTTCTTATAAGATTAAAGCACTTGCGCATGAAAGTTCCCAGATGTCTTTCTAACTATTGCGGTTTAACCCCAGTCGGCAGCTAAACCCCACGCAGCCACTCGCTCACTCCTCCCTGGTGGGACGGGGAAGAGAGTTGGAAAAGTAACAGAGAAAACTCATGGGTTGAGATAAAGGCAGTTTAATAAGTAAGGCAAAAGCTGCACACAAGGAAAGCAAAACAGGGAATTCATTCACCACTCCCCATCACTCAGCCATCCCCAGGACAGCCGGGCTCCATGACGTGTAACGGTGACTTGGGAAGACAAACGCTGTCACTCCAGACGTCCCCCCCTTCCTCCTCCTTCCCCCAGCTTTACATGCTGAGCGTGATGCCAAATGGTGTGGGATCTCCCCAGTTGGGGTCAGTTGGGGTCAGCTGTCCTGGCTGTGTCCCCTCCCGACTCCTTGTGCACCCCCAGCCCCTCGCTGGTGGGGTGGTGAGAGAAGCAGAAAAGGCCTTGACTGTGTGTTGGCCCTGGTCAGCAGTATGGAAACATCCCTGTGTTATCAGCACTGTTTTCAGCACAAATGCTAGCTACTATGAAGAAAATTAACTCTATCCCAGCCAAACCAGCACACTAATCTTGCAAAAATATAATATGACCAGTAAAGATGGTTGAAAGAAGGTATCTGGTTCCTTTCCCTATCACTGGTAAATATGGACCGAATTAGGAAAGCATTGAAGCATACGCTTAGAAGAATGCTTAAGTGTTTTCATCAGGGCCTATAGTAGTGAATTAGAGCAACTCTTAGCCTTGTTCAAACCACACTGATGTCAGTGGAAAGACTCTCATTAACCTCTGAGGATTTTGCATTAGATCTGTGGGTAAAATTCTAGTTCCTTTGAAGTTAGTGGTGAAGCTTCCATTAACCTGGGACTTCATTTATTTTGCAAAAGGAATGTTCCTGGCATAAAACATATGATCATGTCCTGATAAATATAAAGAAAATTGATGCTATTCATTTAGGAATATCCAGCACTACCAATTAGTAGAAAGTTTGAATACAGAAAAAAGCTAATCTAATTATGTGAAAATCCTTGCTGTGTAATAAAATAGAAATGGTTTCTGCATGTCTTATTATAAGTTAAAGAGATCAGTATTCAGAAACATGTTTGAATTTATTTTAATATGTATTGAAAATACTTTTGCTTTCAAACTGCTTCGTAACCATAATAGTCTTCTTTCACCAGCCATAAAGCTTCGTTTGCCTTACAGTCTTTAGTTGTTTCTATATTCCTAATAATGTTTTGGAGGCAACCTGTTCATATTTTGTAGGGTGTTATAATGAAACCTGGAAGTTCTGTTCATTCCATGCTTCTGAGTCATTTTGTGTGAAAACCTGTGAAAAAGAAAAGGAGTTTGAGACTTTGAGGACAGATAAAATTGGTCTTCAAAAGTTCAGGAAGAGCAATTGCATCAATCTGGAAGGACGAGGTTAGAGCTAGAATTCACAAATACAGACTGAAAGAATCGAGTGCATTTAGCCTAAGGAAGCCACAGTGAAGTAATGAAAAGGCACCCTGAGTTATCGCTTTCCTTCTGAGGTGGAAAAAAAAAAATTAAGTATCAGTATAACAATAAAAATGTATTAAGGGCTATATTTCATAGTGAATAGAAAAACTTTCTAAAATGGGTCTAGATGGTGGCTAAATTATGATCACGTATGCTAAATTATACTATAGGGAAACTGCAGTATAAATATTCCAGTTTTCCTTTAAACTGTATTCAATTAATTTTCTTAATGGTGAAAAAACTATTTTATCTAAGAAGTTCAATGTTAAAAAAAAAACCAACAAAAATAGCCAGCTGTCAGAGATGAGCAGTTTCCACTGTGAAAAGTATATCTAGAGGATGAGGTTTTTCAAAAAGCCTGTAAAGCTTTGATAATCCTAAATACCTAAATTAAAAAAAAAAAATAGAGTTTAATATTCAGGAGGGTTTTTAACCAGTGTTTCCAAAGGAAGCCAGAGGGCAGCCTGCAGAGATCTCTTAAGGGTTTTGAGGGGACTTGCAACAATGCTTCTCCCTTATGGAATGTTTATGGAAGAAGGAGTTGCCGATGCCAGGAGCAGGTCTGCATCCTCCGGAAAGGTAAGCCCACACGGCAACCCGGCTGTCAGCATCGGCCTTCAAGTGAACATATTTTACAAAATGCAAGCAATCACATCAAGTCATGGCATGCTCTGTCTCATTTTTACATCCTCTGTTTCAAATAGGATGATACACTTTGCAGGTAACTCACCAACACTGTATGAAGTATTAATGCAGTTGCTGAACCAGAAGACTCATTCACTGTGTCTTATGAGTCACATACCCCGAGGTCTGGGAGCTGCTGAGTGTCCTGAGATGATACTAAATTTGTCAGGAGTTGAGGGTACTCAACAACCCTGGAGATCGTGTCAGGATGATATCAGATTAATTTATTTCAGAGGATTGACTTCCATGATAGCTTTCTGACTGTCATTGCCAGCTCTGCATTCCCTAATGACTACAGTTAGGAAACCTACATCAAAACAGATGACATCATGTGATATCACATGTTTGAAAACATGTGACTTTGAAACACTGCATGTTTTTTAAAGATGATGAACATTATTTCCTTGTATGAACTGGAGCCTTTTGTAGAGATCTCCCTGTAACTCTTCCCAATGTGTCGAATAAACTCACAAATGAAGACATAAATGCAGGTCTTGAGAGAAGCCAAACAACTAAAATAAGACAGCCAATTAATCTGAAAGTGTATTTACCAGTTAATGAAGTGTTCCTGAGTTCTTGAGTGCTGACAAGGAATCTAGGTTGGGAAGTATTTCTTGCTCCAAGGTATCCATCTGCAACAAAAGCCCTGAATGGCAGCGTCTGCTAAAGAGCTGCTCAGTGCATCCTCCCAGTTCAATTGTATATTGTTCACAGTATGTTTTCTTGGCCGGGCTACAGTAAGTATGTCTAGACTGTATTTCCCAGGGTTGCTTATGAACTGTCAAGTAAAACAACATTAAGAAATGTCAGAGAAAAGGAAATTACATTTACTTCATGTATTTTTTCTTCACAGATCCTTGTTGGCTATTACTCATCTTCACGTCAACTTCTGGTTTCCTGCAGGTTATTTATTTCAGTATTACTCTGAATACTGAACAATGTGTAAATCTCTGGATCCTCCCTTGCTTATTTTCTAGCATTTTGGATTGTCACCTATCTCAACATCTGCTCCAAAAACTGTACAACTAGTTCCCTCAATACTCCTTTGATTATTTTTTTTTTCTGACCAACACATATAAAAACCTCCAACTTAGTCAAGTATTCTTCGATTTCTTCTGATTTTTGTCATAGTTCATACACTAATCTCTCTGAGCCAGCATCAATTTTGTTATCCATCTGATCACAATTAACCTTTTTAGTGAGGGCTGAAGCAGAGGAGGGAGTAAATGCTTTGGTCTGCTCAGCATCATTTATTGAGACATTCTTTCCTGTTCAGTAGCAGACTGACTTTCTTTGACCTTCCTCTTCCTACTAATATAGTCTTGTTTTCTTGTTTCATTTTGTGTCTTGTTAGCTGCACCTTTGTCTTTTTTTTTTTTTTTTTTCCCTTCTCTTTACACACTGCAGCAGTTCTTGGACACACTCTCAGAAATTAGAAGAGTAAATTGTATATTTTCTGATGCCTCTTGAAAGGACTCAAAGTCTTTGCAGAACTCTAGAAATACTCCAGCTGCAGCTTTAGCTGTAGTCTCCTGTAAAATCTTATGCATTAACATTTAGAAGGGATAATAATCAGAGGATCAAGTAGCATTTGATTACTCTTTTGTGGAATAGTTTCTGTAATGGTTGGGGTACCATAACAATAACTAGGCTACTAAAGGATATACCCTTTCCTATATTTCTAAACAGTATTTATAATTCAAGAGAGATGCCTATTATAGCTGAATATGTATTAGGCTTACCTAAAAAAATACCCTAGCTAGACGACCTTCTTTTTTGACAGACTTCACTGATTGGGAGATTTTTGAAAACGTTGATTTGGGGCTTTTTTTGTCCAATTTTAATCCTTTCTTTATTGTTTCATTAGTACTGTGCTTGAAAAAGCTTCTTCAGATGTTGTCTATCCATGATTATTTTGTTTTTATAATAAGCATTGTAAATCCACAAAGCTGCAGTGTTAATACAACAGAAATAATTGATACTGCATATGTATAAACATTAAAAATTCTTTCCCTAAATGTAATGATAGCTTAACTGGGCCTCAGAGAGACACTGAGTATCTTGTGTCACATATGATTGCAGAGGGACTGGTGTGGCACAGTGAACTACACTAGCAGCCAGGCTGCCATTGCTTTACCTTTCTCCTGCCTGAATTAAAAGTGTTGGAAGTTATGAACTGTCAGATTTTCACTACTGACAACAGCCATGTGCTATCAACAGTTCTGGCCTTTCCCCCTGTTGACATCATCTGGATTATTTGGATATCGTCAACTGCAGAACCAGGCACTGTATAACAGTGAATTAACAGAAAGCCTCTATATCCCCACAGGCTGATATAAATTAGTAAAGGTAGTACTATTTTTGTGTTGAGCTGCCTGTGATAAGAAGAGGGGGTTTTGTTGGTGTGTTTTTTGTTGGTTTGTTTTTGTTTTGTTTTTTTTTTTTAATGATCGTTTTTTTAAAGCTGAGTGCACCATTTATATGGCCATTAAAAGTGGTATTAGGAGTCAGTGCCAAAATCGTATTGAAACTCATCTGATACTCCTTTGAGTATGATGAAAATCTCTGCCTTCTAAACAGACATATTGATGAGCTTATAATGAAATTATATTTACCTGCTTCTGATTCAGGTTTTGAAGACTTTACTCACTTCTCCCTGCCCAGCCAGGGACTCCAAACACCTGAACATATCCAGTGTTTATTTGCTACTATAGGTTTGTCCTTTAGATGGAAAGTTTTAGTACAGTTATTGGTATATAAAATGCTAGTGTTTATTTAAATGCAGCTTCCTTCGGCAGTGTGCTTTCAGCTACTCTGTGGTGCTCTAACACTACATATTTTCATATCTAAATCTTCTGTGGGTTTTTTAAATGTAAAGGTGTTACTTGCAGATGGAACTGATGTGAAGTTTAGACTTGCTTTATTATCGTTACACAAGAACCAAAAATAACTTTTTTTTTTTCCTGTGTGTCGTTAGTCTTTGTAAATACTGAAGACTAAATTGTGCTGTTTAAACAGGAAGGTTGACTAACCAATTTAAATTATCTATATTTTCATCGGTCTAAGGTATGAGGTATGTGACTGTAATTGCTGCTGAAACTTGGGGCTTGGCTACAGGAGCGCTGTGGTGTGGAGTGGTGTTCAGTGTGCAGCTGTAGATGTGCCTGTTGTGGGTGCTGGATCTGGGCTGTTGCACCTCGTCCACCAAGGACTCTGTTTACAGAAGGTCTCCTTCCATGGCGCTGTGTGTGCAAGCACGTGGCTGAGTAATAAATGTCGATCAGCGTCTGCTAGCCCTGTGGCTGTATGACCCTCCCCACAGCCTCCTGGGACACTAAGATGAGAAACAGCAACTAAGGGGAAGGTTTTGGAAAAGCACTGTAAGACCTACAAGTATCCACGTGGTTAAAAATGCTAAACTGCAATATAGGGTTGTCTGGAAAGAATTGCTTTTGGAAGGAGCTGGTGGTATTTGCTGAGAATGTGGGTATGTGGCATTATTGCCTACCACACTCTTTGCAAGCCCCTGTGCAGGACCGTGGGGAGGGCTTCTCTCCAGCACCTGCACAGTTTGGGCTGGGGTATTTGACCCCTGCCAAAACAAAGAAAAGAAAAAAAAAAAGAAAAAAAGAAAAAAAGGGTCTCGGATTGAATCCAGCAGAAATAATCACCTCCATGAAAATAAGAGCCCTCAGGTACTCCTTTGACTGCTGTTGAAAGGATGATGGCTTTGGGTAATAAAAACCGTGGCACTCTTTCCCCCCTCCTGTTACCACCCCACTGCTGACATTTAATGCGTAGAACAGGCCTGTGCTGCAGTGAAATATCGCTCCTGTCATTTAGGCAAGTGACACGACCGGCGCTGGGGGGACAGCGGGCTGTGAAAGCACCAGGCAGGGAGAGTCATCCTTCCCAACTGATGAAAGCAAAGTTAAAAGGGGATGCATAATTATGGAAGGAGGCTTCTCAGAGACCAGAGGTGGAAAGAGTGTCAAAGAAAGTGCTCATGTTGAAAGGCGCACAGACTGATGTGCGCAGCCCTATGTGATACAGCAGCTCTTTTATGGCCCTCGCGCGCCCCTCCACTTGGTTAGAGTTTCTGTAGCTGGAACCAGGCCCCTCTCCACTCATCAAACATTGTGTGCTGATTTTAATAGGCAAGATGAAACAGAAGACAGCTCAGTATGGGTTTAGATTGAGTCATGGTTATTGAATTTGTCCAAGGTACAAAGGTGCTGTTTGCAGCAAAATGAAATAAGTGATAAAAAAAATCCACAAAGAACAAAGGGACTGGAGAGTAATATTTGTCACACTCTCAACAGTCTTCTGCTGTTTCTGAAAGATTTATATGAGAGAAAAAAAGTGTAAGAAACATACTGCAAACTTGCAACAGTGAGGTGCCTGAAAATGAAAAAACTTTAATGAAAGTGAGCATTGTTTTTACTCAACTTTACAAAAGCTTAGGGGAGGGACAGGTATGTGGAACTGAAAAAAACTCCACAAGTAACGAAGATGAAAAAAGGAAAGATGGTGGGGAATGAAGGAACCTTCACAGCCTCCATGTGGAAACCCATGTGCTTTTTCTGTTTACCTGGACGCACTGCCTGGTTCAGTCATTGTGAGAGTGTCTGTGTAATGTTGCGTTGGGAGTTGTATCTCCAGGCACGAGGTTCTTACCCATCTGCTTGTGTACGCCTCTGAACCTTGTCTACTTTTTGACTTGCAAAGAAACATGTTTGTGTAAGTACTTCAGCATCTGTCTGTCTTTTTTAGCTCTTAAGGATAGGAATAGTTTTCTTTGTCTGTCATAGGCATCTGTGGTGATGAATAAGTGATAGGTGATTAGCTGCTATAATAAGGGGAGATTAGTAGGTAGGTGCTTCCACGGTAAGATTGTTGTGATTGGTTGAGGACATAGGCACAGCAGGACTTGTAGGTAGAAATGTCTTGTAGGAAGTGCTCTGTGAAGTATAGTTATGAGTACTCCAGTCTTCTGTGCACAGTCTGCCCTTAATTTGTCCCTTATATAGGTTATTTAATCTTTTATGAAGCATTTACATAAAAAGAAAATTACAATATTGAAAGAATTGGGACAGAAATCAAATGAGAGGTACTTATGGATGAACACTTTGCCCTCTCTTCTTTAAATGGGTATCTAATCAACCTCTGCTAACCTCTTTCTTTCAATTTCTCAGCTGTGATTATTTTTCCAGAAGAAAGCAGCCATAGGTAGAAGACTTGTGGGCAGGTGTGTGACTTTGCTTTGTGCCTGTAGGGGAGTAGCATCTCTAGAGTGACCCAGCAGGCTGCTGTCCTCCGTATGTGCCAGCCACTGTCAATTATGCAGTATCAGCTTTTGTTTCAGCTGCTGTCTGGAATTGGTAGAAATTAATAAGCCTTATCAGGAAGGAGAAGTAGAAGGAAAAGCCAGCTGGACTGAGATAAACTTTTTTCTCCCTCTTTAGTGAGTCTTCCACGTGAAGCGACGCCATCCCTCATTAACGCACAGACTGCTGGAGTGCCGTGTTGCTCCCCAACTCTGTTGCCAAAGCTACAAAATCAGATGCTCTGGCTGTGAATGAAAGAGAATGGTCTCCACTTTGCTCATAATTTAGAATGGGTTTGGTTACACGGTCCAGGCACCACAGCTGAATCCTGATCTGATCAGCTCTTACTGACTCCTCTGTTTTCATTTATTTCTTTTTATTTTTTTTCCCCCCACTCAAAAAGTCCCACCAGCAGATGAGGTCATCAGGGATGTGTTTACTCCTTGTCCCAAGGCTCTGTAAATGCTCTTCCCTTATCCGCCAGTGCTGTAACCCTGTGTAGAAAGCCACCAGATTCATAAGGCACAATTTATCCTTAGTGAAGCCATCTGGATGGAGACTCACACTTTTGAGTTGATGCTCCACTACAAATCTGTATTTCAGTGCTTCCCTCTGGGGGCTGCTGAGACTTTCTGGTTCAGCACAGCCCTCCAACACTTGTGCCTAGACATGTTTACACCAAAGCAGTTTCAGAGTGTTTTCTGTTGTTTATTGCAAGTTGTGTATATTTATTTTCAGAGCAAAGGTTTGATATTCAGATTTAACATCTAATTTTTTACTGGTATAAATTAGAAGTTAACCACTCATTTACAAAATAATTGTCTGTATCTTGGAGCATATTGGAGTAATAGGAGAATCAAACTAGTCCTGTTATAGCACCATTTTGTCAGTAAATCGGCTATAACTGTGTTTCTGTCTGGCCTATTATTTTTATTCCAATATTACAGATCTAAAATTTTCTGTTCTTACTCCAGGGAAGCAGATGACAATTCTACTATACCATAACTTCTAGTTAAGTCTTTTCTTTCTATTGCTCACTGGTTAAATGTGGTTAGTGAGACATTTGCTGCGTGTGTTTCTCCAGCTGTCATTGCTTAATGCAAATCAAGGCTTGAAAAATGAAGGAAATTTAGTTCTGCTGTTTTGCTTAATTTTTGGTTTTGTGTCCTAACCCTTGTAAGAACAGCAAAGTTGGGTCACATTTTCTTTCTGTGTCGTACCATCACTGTACCACTGTGGTGGCCAGGAAGTGCCTGGTTTTCCCATCTTCATTGTCCTCACAGTGTTAGTAGAGGAGGTGAATATAAAATAACTTCAGAAGCTTTTTTGGTAAAATTGGTCAGCTACCAGTATTGTTTTTCCTGCAAAATGCAGGATCTAGGTTACTAAAATTGTTTGCAAATAGTTTTTGTCAGATAAAAAAGAGGGGAAAAGTCTAAATGTTTTCTTTTGATATTTCAAAATGCTGGTTTTGTTTCCTTCTGTGTAAACAAGCAATTAGAGGTGCAAGGAGTTAGCTGTAAAAGAAATGTCTCCAATGAAATGTGTGTGAGAACTGTGGAACAGCTGAAATAAATATAAATTTCTGTAACTGAAGACTAAACATCTGTTTCTTTATCTTGGGTTTGCTCTGGGTAGTTTTTATGGGAGTATTATAAAGGGAATATGTCCATTATCCTTCAGAGATTTAATTTGCCTTGATTGTCCCAACTATACTTGCATAATTAGTTCTTAGGATGAATGAAGTTCCTAAACAACTTGAGTATGAACAACTGCAGTCTCCACTGGGTCTTTCCAAGAAGTACTTGAGGTTATTTTGTGTGTAAGAGTAGAGTGTTTAAAAAAAAATAAATTCCCTCCACTCTCTCAGCTGGAGTAGATTCCTAAGTTAATGGCTCTATACAGAGTCTTGTGCTTTTCTTATTTCCCAATAATTAATTTTTCCAAGTTTAAGTCAGATTTCATTCTGTGTCTTGGATGATGAGAATCTACAAATACACTTACTAAAACGTCCTAAAAATCCTCAGTGTAAACGAGATATATCTTTGAACTTCAAACTATGACCTAAAATTCCTGTTTGCTGGAAATCGTAATTTTTTACTTGCATTTAGTTACTTTTTTCACATAGGGAAAATAAGCCTGTACAACAAGGCTGATGACCTCTCTTCAGCATAAGGATGCCTGGAAATTTGGCTGCTGTGCTGGGGTCTGAATTTTGTCTTCCCCTTCCCATTTGAAGATGTGCTATGTGTTATCCACCCATAAACTCTCTGAGAGACAGTTCTTTTTCTTTTACCTATTAACAGTGTCTTTCTAGCAGAAATTTCTTGCAAAATTAAGATTTCATTATTCTTGCAAAATGTAATGCGATACATTAGTTTGTGTAATAGGAAGTATTATCACACTGTAAATAATTGAAGAAACCATAAACTACAGTTGACAATCTAAATGAAGCAAGTACATTTTCTGATGCTTTTTTCTGTGAGATTCCTTGCTGAATTTTGCAAATTAGCAAGTAATTTGTAATGGTGGTTATCCTGAACATTATGTGAATTAGTGAGGGTCCATGGTAATTAGATTTTTTAAAAAAAAAACCAATTAGCAAGTGAGAATGATCTCATCATTTACTTAGAATTACTCAGGGGAAAAAAAAAAGTGCATATTTTTATTTGTACTGTGTATTTTTTTTTACATTTTAATGCTTTCATTTCCTCCTAATAAAAGAACTTGCACCAGAGCAAGGAGAAAAGGAATGGTGAAATCCAAGGTTATATTCTTTACTGATAGATATGTAGGCTCCTTCTATTCTCAAAGGTTTCTGGATCAGACCCAGCACGATATATGTAGTGTTCTACAGGGCAGGGAATGAGTTGTGCTTTCTGCAGATGCAGTCTGCTGCCTTCACCATGAGATCATTCTTCTTCTGCATGTCTTTGCACACGTCACACTAGATTTTTAATTTCCATGTTAACAGAAGTGGAAATTATTTTTAAATTTCTTTTTAGTAGTAACTGAGTTGTGATAGAAACAAAAGTTCATTAAATTTCAACCCTGTCCAAGGACATCTCTAGTTCTGTTCTATTTTTCTGTTAAGAGTCTTATCATAAGAGCAAAACCTTGTTTTCCTTCGCTATCTCCTCATAATGTCAAAGGGAAAAGAGATTTGGCTGCTGCATATTCATGAATTACTACAGGAGATTGGATGAAGTACTTGGCAGAGGTTCATGTAACAGCTGAGATGTTGACTTCTTGGCTAGTGCAAGAATAATATGGACACTACACCAGTTTGCACAGCAGGTCTGCAGTCATCAGCACTGAGAATAAGTATTTTCTATCACTTCAGGACAGAGGGGTCAGTCATTTCCTTCTGTCATATTGCTGTGCACTAGAATGCTAGGTGATAATTGGAATCTCTGGGTGCTGAAGGACTGGTGATCTTTTACGTGAAAGATGTGACCTGTGTTAGAGGTAGAGTGTAGCGCAGCTTTTCATGTAGCAATGCATCTGTTTGTGGAAGGCCAAGCTTGATGGTTCCTGTTACTCATTTACAAGCTCCTCTGTGGATGCATGTCTCTGCTGTGTTGCAGCATAAGGCTTTTTTTTTTTTTTTTTTTTCAGATCTTATTTCCTGAGATCTATAATGAGATGAAGTCCTAGGGATTTTATGTGCATTATCCAGCTGCAGAAGTTTTCTCCTTTAAGCAAGGTATTCTCTTCCTCTTCCTATTGCCATGGTTTTCTATTTATCCTCTGCAAAATAGATGTTTTGCTGTTGAATTGTAGTTGTGCGGTCTAGGTGTGTCCTCCTTTCTCCATTGCTTTTACCTAGTTCTTCTCTTGGATTTTCTACCATCTTGAATAAATCAGTGGAAGAGTTCAGAACAGAGATGCTTTGTAACTTACAAGCAGTTTAGTTTAGTGATGGGTCCACACTTAGAAAAACTCAACTGATAACCAAAACAAAGGGAATGTTGCTTGAATAGACATCAGTGGGAGCGGAGAGACCCTGGCTGTTTGCTGGAAGGACAGAGCTGCCCCTGACCAGGAGCTCTGCAGCTGAGAAGCCCAGCTGCTGAAAGCAATTTAGGCAGTTTGACTGACCTGCTAATTCTGACTATAAAAATCCAGAAACAAATGATAGAACGCTGTGGTGGATCTGTTATTCCCCAGTCAGACTGTCTGTAAGAACAAGCATTAATTGACAACAGAGAAAATCACAGGAGGGTGCGTAAAATTGTAAAATTGGGCAGCTGCATGTAAAAAAAAATTAACCCAGGCTAGAGCAAATCAAACCATGACCACTGCATCATTTAACATGTTTAATTACAAGCTGACTTACTGACATGCTTTCTTTGCTTGAGATTGCTTTGATAGTGAGACTTAAACAACTGTCTGAATCTGAACATCTTGTATGTTTTTAATGGTTTTTTTTGTATTTTTTTTTTCTCCTTTCTTTTTACTGCTTAACTTTCCTGTGGGTAATACACATGATATTTTTCTTTTTCCAGTATTCTTTGAAACACTTATCAAGAGTTCAAAGCAGTTTTGGTGGTGGAAAAGAAGTTTGCTGAGTACATTGGTCATTGTAACAGCTGTAAGCCTTGCTGAGGTTTGGGAGGGAAGAACAGTGGGCTTGAAAATAGCTAATTGTATGGCATATATATATATATATTATCTGGCAGAAAAATTCTAGTAGTTTTCTGCTCTGATATACGCTTATGAATAGATACATCTTCTAGTTAACGAGCTCCAGACCACTTCTTGCTCTGTGTTTAGGTAACATCTGGCTTAAATAAGAGCAGAAAATGAAAGGAACAAATTAGCCATAAAGTAATATTTGTGTCCTCCCATTTTCCTAAATAGAAGTTTTTTCCAGCTTTAGTAGGAAATTGAGCAGAAAGTATTTAAAACACTTCTTTCTGAAACCTGAGTTTTTAAAATCTAAGCAATACATGAACATTTTAAAGACAGGGAAAGTGTTTCAGTTCTGTTTCTGAGCTCCAAATTACTCCTTTGATTGTTCTGATTCTTAGAAGGAAAAAAACCACACCTCAGTAACATCAGTAGGATGTGTGTGTCCCCTGGTACCACTAAGCAAACCGAGAGATTTCACATTACATTAATTTGCATGGTTTGCAAATATTTCTGGAGTAGCCTGTTGATTAGATTTCCCATTACTGAGTAACTGGTTCATTGCAGGGCCCTTAAGAAATGTATTACTGAAAATAATACCTTAAATTAGTTGTTTATGCAGATGAAGGAAACTGTTGACAGAACATGGACACACTCTAAATATTAACTGGTGATATATGGGTAGGAATTTGTGTATGAGAACAAGACTTCCCCATGCTTACTGCTTTTAAGAAGAGATTTATGCTTCTCATGTCACACTGATAATAGTGGCAGTCTCTTCCTTCTCAGCAGGAATAGCTATCAAAGATGAAAGTGTCTTTGTAGGCTGGCGTGAACTGATTTCTATGCATGATAATATTTTAATTAGGCAATTCATTGTGGTGGTAACTAGCTTTTCAATTAACCATTTTTAAAAAGCTTTCTCACTTTCTCTAATTATGTTACTTTAATTTCTTAGTGAAGAAATAAATCTCAACAGACAGGAATTCATTCACCTGAATTTTTGGGTGCTAAAAAATCTGCAGAAAATCCAGAAGGCAATATGAAGTGAATGAAATATTAATGGCCACTCTGTTTCTTATGCAAGTTATTTGTTATTAGGAAAATAGGTGATGCACAATGTGATGTACAGAATTTCTTGCTCTTTAGAAGTGTGAAATATAAAGCATTTCTTATAACTGAAGATACTGTGATGTCTATTGCTTAGATCACCATAAAGTAACTTGCCAGTTCAGACCTTGAAGAACCAGATTAATTCCTGATCAGTGGAATCAAACATAATATGAAAGCAGTCAAAAAGTTTACCTGAAGATCATTTAATCATGTTTTTATTAACATTTCATAGAAGTTATGTAGGGGTTAATAAGTTACTGAAATGCTACAGGTATTACTACATGACACATGCATTCAAGTGCTTGGAGCATCTATAGATGTAGAGAACTGCAGGCGAATGAAACTGCTTAGTTATATATAAACTTCTTTATATATGAACTGTAGCTGAATGAAACTGTTTTAGTTTATATATAAACTATAGGTGAATGAAACTGCTTAGACTCTGTAGTGACTATTTCATCACAAACCTATGAAACACTTAGATGTTTTATACACTATTTAAATCGAATCTTAACTGCCTCTTTTCCCGTTCTAGTTCCATTAAAGTATTTCTATTGTTTCTGCTTTCAGATATATGTAGCAGCTTAATTACTGTTTTGAAACCAAGGAACGTTTCAGAGGAGATGAAATTAAAAACAAGTATTCTTATCCCAGTAGTTAGTGACTCTTTTAATATTGAAGAAACTGCCCACTGATGAGAAAAATCTCATCAAGCAGATTCATAAGCAGTTGACTATGGTTCAGCTATTCTTCACAAAAGAAAAAAAACTCTGGAGATACTCAGATAATTATTAGTTCATGGTCGTCCAAAGAGCCAGGGTCTAACTCACAGTGGCCATAACTAGAATTTAATTAATTCCTTCATCTTGTGATTGTTCTGAAAGATATGAGATATAGCTGGTCTTTTTTTATAGGTTGTAATGGGGAGAGTGGAAAACGCGAGGACCTGATAACACGATACTCAAACTAGAGCTTGTTGGAAATGTTTTAGTGGAACAGTTTTTCCTCTAAAAAATATAGCTTGAGGGGTGGCGAATGGAGATTAAATATTAATTAGAACATCTTGATATTTGACCAAGAAGTCTAATAGGGAAAAACTAGAATAAATATTAATCAGTTTTTTATTTTCTTGATTTCATGTATTTTAGCCCAATTTATATTTTAAATAATATAATATAACATTTGAACCTTTAACAGTAGTAGTTATTTTATAACGTTTTGACACTTTTCTAGTTGGTAACAAATTATTTTATCAGAATTCTCATTCGTCAGGTAAATAAAAATTTTGACTTTATGTTCCAATTCAAAATAAAAACAGATTTTGAAATGGCAGCTTTTCCTGTGGAAAGAAAATCTGCCTTTCTAAACAGATGTACATGTGTCTTAATATAGTTTCATTATCACAAAGATTTTCACTGCAGTTGACACTAATTGGAGGGGACAGGTGGTGGTGGCAGTGGGGAGGAAATCTCTCCAGGATTGTGTAAAATTGATAACAGGACACGCAGAACTAGAGCTGGTTGAAACATGCGTAAATATCAGTTATGTAAGAAATTGATTAGCTAAGATTAAAAAAAAATAAAATAGATGAAACTGCAATATAACGTAAACTAACAGGAATAATAAAGATACTTTCTTTTCTGTGTCTTCACGAAGAATCCCTAGAAGTGTAACTCTAAACCCCTAAACACCTCCCAACTAAGGAAACTTAACACAGAGCAAAACATGGAGAGCATTTGTGGCGGGGAGGCACTGGAGGAGCTTCATTACCTTGTTGATTATGGATATGTATGTTCATGGTTGCAGAGAATTGACTGCATCTTTTCCCATCTTGGAAGACAAATCTTTGGGTAGCATTAGAATAAATTCAGAGTTCAAGATTGAAATAAATGCAGTTGGTCAGCATTCTCAGTAGATTTCCAAGAGTACAAAGTCCTGTGCTCAGCGAAGGTGAAAGCTCAAATATGGACACTCTGCTAGGTAAGAGAATACATACTGTAACATACATTAACACAAGAAGGAGTTTGAGATATGTCTCTAGCACATGTACTGTGGTAAAGTCTGTATACCATAGCTGAAGTAAAGATATTTTTCCCAATAAGATACAGGCTGTGAGAAAATAGTGGAAGAATACATTTAAGAAGCCTGGATCGATTCCATTTACTTTGAGGATCCACTGATTTTGCCAAAGAAGAACATGAACTACTGAGTTCTCAGACATGTAAACCAATGGACCGATTCAACAGAAACAAAGTAGACACTGATAAAAAGCCATGGTAATTAACTTTCAAAAGTTAAGATTTGTTACCAGAAATCAGATCATATTATCACTGACTTTTAATACTCATAAAACAAGATGTAGTTGTAAATTTTCACATTACTGAGATTTTTTTCATATCATAAATATTTGTCTCTAGAGACCTTAAAAACAAAACAGATAAGAGAAGTATGTAAAGGCATATGAGGAATAGAAAAGTGCAGTGGCTTAGAAGCCACAAATAGAGAATGGTTTTTTGATGCCCATGGCTTGAAAAACAGCTGCTTTCCAAACATAAAACTCAGCTTTCCTTCCCATAATCACCGCCTTTCCTCCAGGCACTTCCTCAGAGTGAATCAGCTTGAGGATTAATAATTTTGTACAATGCTTTTGACAAAGTGTGTAATGCCAGATTGTATGAGCTTGAGCAACACTGAGAAAGAGATTTTACAGAAGAGCAATATAGCACCTTGAAACATCAGTGTTATCTACAGAAATACTTCAGACCCTTTGATAAACAGCCCTGGAAACACAAGTGATGTCTCTGCCTAAAATGCTGGAGAGGAAGGCAAAGAGAAGGGAAAAAACCAGTTTCCAGCCGGAAGTTCTCAGCATTCCGGGTTTCTCCCAGTTTCAGTGATGCTGCTGAGATTGGACCTAGTGTGCCTGTGGTTTCCAGCAAGAATAGTGAAGTTGTATAGTCAGCTGCTGGTGGTGATCTGGAATAATTTGGGTTTGCTAGGGCCAGTTTCCAGTTGTGATGCATGTAGGTGGAGCAGATACAGCAATTTAAAAGACTCTGAGCTTACTTCTTGTCTCTTTTGGGATGAGACATGGTTAAACCCCACAGGGAAAGTGGTCTGTAGGAGCCTGGCTGTGGTGGGAAGAGACTTGACATTCTGTCAGGGACCCCTGCCAAAAAAGGCTGCCCTGCAGTGAGCCTATGGTCAGAGCCCTTGATTTATTTGACTTCTGTTTCTCAGCTGGATCAGGACAAGGACTCAGGTGTAGGTTAGGCAGGACGGACCCTGGTGCAGTCGCATACTGCAGTTATTTATCACCGCTGTATATAACCTGCAGTGCTGAAACAACGTTATTGCTGACTTATCTAGGGATTGCATTGTTATAACGCTTCCTTTTTCCATACTGCAAATGAGAACTTGATAGGAAAAAGAGAATCGTGCAATAAGCTTTCCAAAGCAGAACTGACATGCTGCTGTTCCTGCAGGGGTACATCTCCCAGCAGCAGCTTCTGATTGCATATGGAAGAGACGATGATCTATCAGTGACTCACTGAATGCTTTTCACTTTATCATAGCAGATGATCAAAAAAACCCACACCACATTTCCATGGCCTTATAAATGCGATAGGAGCCTGTGATTAAAAATAAGGAGCTTAGCATGTGAAGGGTATGAGCACGGCAGCAGGAGCAGCAGGTTAGCTGTTATTGCTGTTATTGAAATGGAGCACAGGGGTGACCACACTTTACAAGAGCTTTATTGCTTCACTCTAGTAAAAATGAATCACATTTCTCTCTCTCAGCTCTTCATTTTTCCCCTCAAAAGACTGATAGGAAAAAAAGATGATAAAAAGCTCCAATGTGAAAAAAAGTTCAACTTTACACGTCAATGCTGTGTACAGATAGATGATTCACCAGAATCCATCTCTGTGTTTTTAAGTAGGCTTTTTGTTTGAACTGTAAACATGTCAGACTTTGTAGAGATTCCAAGTTTGGGCCTATGCTAATACTTGCTTTTATCAGGTAAAATGTTACGTGACGGCATAGAAGAGACTCCTGTTGAAAGTGCTCCCCTTAGCTAGTTTGATGGGAAAATAAAGAGAAACCTATGTGAAGTCTCCGTTTTTGTGCTCTGAGATTATTTTCTGAGCGGGTTTATACTGGGCACTTAAATGGCATCTAGAAGGAATTTTCAATATTGGATGCCATCCTTTGCAGTATCGGAAGGGGTGAACCATCCACTTTTCCAACTCTGAATCAATGATCATCCAGTCTCTGTTAAGCAGCTTTTAACTTTTGTTGGTGTTACAGTCTTGTGAGTTAGGGGCAGCAGAAGGCTCAGACCATACACCATTCAACAGGCTCAAGGCTTTGCGCCAGGTAGTGCAGGGACTGAAAGCCGTTGTTTAGGAAACTATAGCATAAAAGTGCTTGCAGATGTACAAAGGACAGGGCACCAGCCTGCAAGCAACAAAGACAAATTGTGTTTATAGTCCTGTAATGTGTGAATGTAAACTACATATCTCATTGTTCCTACTTGCAACAAAATTGTACCAGTCAATGTTCAGTCTGCAGCAGCACAGCTTGCCAAAGCTAAACTGCTCTGTCTGTGATAGGAACACTTTGCTTTCTGCACTGCCTGGCATCTGACAGTCCTGAAGCATTTTGCAGTACCAATGTTAATTAAGCTTTACAACAGCTTTGTGAGGTAGGTAAATACTGTTAACAGAGATTTCAGCTGAGGCACAGGGCGCTCTCTCCTCTGGAAGGGTAGCAGGGTGTGAGAGCAGGCCTGTTGGGTGGGTAGCCCAGTGTCTGGGGTCAGATTTGCGCTCGGGAAAGCCAGTCTTCAATTGCTGTGGGACCTTTTGTGCTAGCAAATTGGGACCTACACCACAGCTGGGACCTTTGCTATTATTACAGCAGGAAAACTACCTATGGCAGTAGGAATTCTCCATAGCCAGGAATAGCATGGTGGTCTGTCTGCCACGGAATTATTTTGGATTTCCCCTGAGATGAGACTAGAATCCAGCTTTTGATATTCATAACAGCTCCTCTTGTTCCCACTTAACATGAGGCAATGCCATGTGGTATGGGCTTGCTCTCCGGAAAGCTTGCCGAGCCGCAGCCGTGTGCCCTCTGCTCTGGTGTGAGCCTTCATTTCATTCACACATTCGCCAGTCGTTACCAGTCCGAGTGCAGCCTGTCAGCCCTTCATGTTCTCCCTTCAGTGCTCTTCCCTAGCAGGAGTTAAAAATGCTCCTGGCTCATAGCTGAAACCCTTAACTGTCATGTGTCCTTGTCCAGAGCCTTTCCTCCTAAGGGTGGATGCTCTGTCCAACAGCCCACATCCAAGCTGCAATCTAACGTCCAAGAGTTATGCTGGGTCTTACTTAGACCCATCTAAATCTTATGGGTAAATGCTGCAGAATCTCCTTGCAAAAGGGTGGGAGGGAGGAGGAGGTCGACAAAGTGCCCAGTGCCCTATTAGCAAATGCCTAAAACCTGGCCCGCTGTGTTGCTTTGTGAGACACTGTATGCTGCAAAACTGATTAAATAAAAATGTAACGTGTTGGGGCCAGAAATTGCCCAGTTCAATGTGAACATTGTGTAAACACTCTCCAACTGACTAAATTTTAGCAGATCCAAAAGTTGCCAGAAGCATTTTAATGCTTTCCCTTTCTGCTAAACCTAAAATGGCAACTCTAGCTACATTACTGTCTCCCTGGGACTCATTAGCATGGCGCCGTCGTACTTTCTGCTAGCGGTAGGCAGCCACAGGGGAAAGTGTCACACGTGCAGCTAGTGGCAACCTTCATGCAGGAGCAAAACTATGAAGCAAAACTGCAGCAGAGGGGAAGGATCATGCTTAATGATATGCAAATCAATGTAGCATCTCACAAAGATTTGATTTGCGTTTTGAGGCAGCTGCTAAAAATGTTGTTTTAACCCCTCTTGGGAGAGTAAATATATCCAGTAGACACAGACTAGATAGAGGGTGATTACATTTTCTAATAACTTTAATTTTACAAGGTAGAACATTTGAAAGCTGCCGTGTCTTTCATCCTTGGACTGAGTTTGTTGGGAAGATGTCCACGTAAGGGTAATTGTATCAGTGTTAATATGGAAGAACCCTGCCAACTCATGCAAAAAATTGCACTAAGAAATGCCCTGCAGATTTGTCAGGACGTGAGAAAGTTTTGCTATACATAATGAAAAGTGAAATACGATTTTCAATGCACAAAGGACACGCTTTCTCCTTGCTTTTTATTGTTTCATCACAGGCAGCCCAATACTCAGTGGTGCTGCCTGGGCTCAATCATTACGCCATCGGGCTGCGTATCCTCTTCGCTGAATCAAGTGCTTACGTGCTAACTGAGAAACTCAGTCAAGCCTCGTTGTTTTTCCATTTGTAAGGGCAAATGATTGGGGTCCTTTTCCTTCCTGTAACCAATTCCACACGTTGTTAAGCCTGTGTAACTCAGGTGGCTTTTTATTGCCTGTGTCTCACAGAAAGCAGCGCTAGACTTACTGCAGTTACTTCAAAGTGACACAGCTGTGAGGAAGAGCAATATTATGGCCTGGTGCTGGTGAGAAGCAGAGAGGTTGCTTCAGGAGGCAGAGACCTACATGAAGGCTGAGGCCCCAGTGCCAGGAAATGAATAAATGAGGAGTATACTGCTGCGTGAGCACTTGGGAAAGAATTGATTGTGTCCTGCTCTGCTATGTTATTGTTCAGGAAATAGCAAACTGGTATTTCTGTGGCTTGGATCCCTTTTGAGTTGTTTTCCTGTATTCAAATCATGTGCCTTCAGCTGCTTTCTCAGATTGAGTTTGACAGAGATACACAAATGAACTCATGGCTCATCATCTAAAGAACATATGTAATTTTCCTCCCTTTAGTTTTTGGTTTGAGCATTTGCGATAGCGATGCCTCTGTAATGGGCCAGGATTCCTGGCTTGGCAAACACAAATCCAAAAGGCAATCTTGGGCTCAGGGAGTTTCTAGGATTTATTTTAGAGACACATTTCTGATTGCAAATACAAAGTTATTAATGGACTTCATTGTACTTTGGTACTCTTAACAAAATCTTCTTAACTGTTAAAATGAGGCCCTGTTGAATCAGAAAAGGGCTGCCCAAAGGCGTTGCTGTACTCAGGCAATCTTTATGGCAGTAGACCAGCAGCCCATTTCATTTTAGCCCTGCAGGGCACATCTCCTTCTTCTCCACTGACCCATGGCTGGAGGGAGCAGTTGTGCAGAGCGGTGTGCCCAGCTGCAGGGTTTGTACTGCTCTCTGATTGACACCCGGTGCCTTCAGCACCTCTCCATCACGTGAGGGAGGGAGATTGTATCACCCTGAGACCATCTACTGCTTCTCCAGTGTTTGCTCAAACATTTAATCATTCTCATGTCTTCCAGGGCACTGTTTTGAATTTGCCTAGTCTCATCTAGATTAAGGAACCTTTTATTAACAACTATTCCACTTCTGCCTTTCCCTCTGAGGTCTCCATACACTGGAAATCAGGCAGCTTTTGGTCTCTGTTTTGAGCTCTCCATCTTACAAAACCAGGCATGTTCTCTGATCTTCTAAGAAATTCTGTGGTTTTACATCTTTACTGTTTTTCAACACTATTTAAAAAAATTAGGGTACCAGGGCATTATAGAATATTTCACTGTCAGTCTCACAAGTGTTGCAAATGGAAGTAAATTTACCTCCCTATTTGTTACTTGTTTATACATCTAAGGATCATTTTCTAGGTTATAGTCCCTTATTCTGAAGCTGTGCCTAAGTATAATTCTTGTTCCTAGATATATAACCACAAATTTAGCTTTAAATGAACCTGGTGAAAATGAATAGATTTCCCTGAGATATCAAGGTTTATTAAAAATTTAAAAGATCTCATCTAACTCTGTTCTTCTGTGCAGGCTCTCCTTAACAGCCTTAAAATGTTTATCCCTAGATCTTTAACATCGCCTTAATTACTCAAGGATTGGAAGACATTTAATTTTCCTACTGCCCTTTTCATATATGGAATAGAAATATGTATTAAACAATTTTACCTCTTCTGCATTATTATTGAAAACTTTGCAGGTGGTGTAGCTGCTGCGTGGCTGAGGTTCTTTTACCCTTGTCCTCAGCCAGGCCTGCCATGGCTTTTTCTCTGTCCTTTTTAGCTTTCCTAATAAATATTTCATCTTTTCTAACTTAGTTTACAAAATTTATTTCCTACTTTTCAGTCATTTTATATTGGCTTTTTGTTCCTAATTATCTCCTTCACTTTGCACCAAATGAGAATGTGCTTTTAGCCAAACTTGTTCTTTTTTTTTTTTTTTTTAATTGTAGTATTGTGGCTCTTGGTCATCTCATGAATTTTTCCCCAAGAACTCCCAATTCTCATCCAGTCTACTTTTTCTTTTCAGTCAGTTTTTGGGCATTTTATGTTCTTGAGTTTTTGGGCAACAGTCCTGTTGAAGGTTCAGGTATAAAATTACATATGTCCCATTTATTCTTCTCCTTTCTGTTCCGTCCTCATGTTTTATCTTTTTTTAAATTACGTTTTGCACAGTATGATAATAAACTGCAATATCTGGATCAGCAACAGTGTTACCAATATGTTTATATAGCACTTTGAATATCATGTCCTATATCTTTGTGGTCCAGAGTTTCTGCAGAGACTGTTTTCTGTTCTATCCTTTTCTCAATTAATACAGTGAAGTTGAACTCTTAAGCAATTTGTTCTCAGTTTGTGGCTTCCATTTCAACACTGAAGAAGTACCCATGTTCTTTAGGCTGTATCTGTGGGGTTTCTTCTATATACATTAATTGGCGTAATAAAGGCTCTTCCTTCTACAATCCTTGCTTGCATCCTTAGATTTCTACAACTACACTGTTGGAAAATAGGATTTGGTTATAATCTTTTTTAAGAGACTAAACTAGATCTCCTGAAAGTAGGAATATACTTCTGCAATGGTGATTTTATATGTGGAAGAGACTATTACAGGGATAAAACTTCTTGTTTGGGGTGCTGAGTTATGAGAGCTGTTGCTGTGACTTGCTGAGAGCTGGCATAAACTCAGTGTATGCTCCTAGATCCGCATCCAAAGCCACTGCTGCACCAATTGCTATGAAATAATCTGCTCCTGCTGTGGCAGCAATTTTGGGTAGCATTGGGCAGCTCAAGCTGCCAGAATGACCTTGTTCTTATTGCATGGGTGTCCAGTGAGCTATGCAGCAATCTGTAAAGCTAAAAATTCACTGTTTTGCAAGAACATGACAGGTTGAGTTTGCATTCCTAATCAGTCCCTTACTGAGTCACTTTGCCTTGTCACGGCTCTGAATCACTGACACTTAATTGATGGAAACATTTTTTTTAATGCAACAGATGTCAAGCCTTGCACAGGGACCTGGTGAGTGATCCTGGACTTCAGGTGACTGACTGGGAAGGTTCTTTAAGTCTAACTGATTTACACAGAGACAAACTTATTTCCTCCATATTGCACCTGGCCGTGCACCATAAAGGATGCTTTAGTGGCTGGGTGTGGTCAGATTGAATACCATGATCATAATTTTTTGCATCAGACCCCAGAAGTATTCTCTTGAGCATCTTCTCTGGGATTTGAGAAGGCACCATGATTTTTTTTGTGGCAGAGGATATCTAGTAGCTCCCAAGATGTGAGCGAGGTCATGGTGCTGTGTTGCCTGAGGTATAAATCGACCCACAGGGGATCCAGAAACACAGTTTGTATCGGTAAGGCTGACAACAGCCAGCGCAGGCTTACAGAGCATTCATGATGTGGGTTTCAAAGCCTGGGAGAGCTTTTACTTCCAAATAAATTTTCTTGGAACCCCAGACTTGGTGAGTGTCCCTGATTAAGGTCTGCTGCCATTTTGCTTCTCTTCCCCTCCTTTCCTACCGTACAGCCATAGCAGGAAAGACAGAATCCGGCCCTACTTGTCTGTGCTGATACTGTCTTCTACTTGGCATTTGTGCAATATGTCTCCCTGCTTTCTTCCTTCTCTCAAAACGCACGTCCCTAGATATCTAAACATGTTCTACCAAGAGTGCTCAGTGAGCATGGAGCAGATTGACTGCGAGCCCTTCTGATACTGAATTCAGCTGACAATCAGCTCCTAATGCCAGCAGCTATTCCTGTTTTGTATCCTCTTCCTTCAGTCTGATGTCGACAAGGTCAAGTTTAGAAACTTCTAACAAATGTTACTTTCTCATTAACAGACAGCCTATTGGGTGGCAACTCCTGTTTTGTATATGCCAGTTGCCATTTTAATCAGCTCTGTCTTCCGTAAGCTTCCGATTTGAATAGCTGGTAATTCTAGAGTGGTGACTGGCATAAGAGCCAGCAGGTCTCACTGCACATGTTGTTTAGCTCTTCATATTTTTTACAGCAATTAGTATTTGAATCCCATTTTCCAAGTGACTCTATTCTCTGCTCTTTGAGGGGGAAGGGATGAGGTAGCAGGTCAGGGGATATCAGGGGGGGATGGATGGATGGATGGATGGATGGATGGATGGATGGATGGAGAGCACCATGAACAAGTTGCAGCTGGTCCACAGAGCTGTGCTGTTAAAGGGAAACTTCTTCCATGTGGAGGAGTCCTAGTTCAAGATCCTGTAATTCCAGTTTTCCTATACCATGCCTTCAGCATCCTCCACTAATCCTCCGCTGGCTAAGGGTCATTGAAGTTTGCCAGGGACTCTAATTCAACTGAGTATCTTAAAATTGTGTATCCTGCACAGTAAGGAAAATGAACTCCCTGGTGTATTGGTTTTGGATAATAGGCTGAAGTAAAAGCCCTGCTTTATCGTGACTTGAATGTTGGCTCTTCTCATCTAATTATCACTGTAATCTCTAACCTAGTGCTGCAGGCATAGATTCAGATACTCACTCATAGCAATTATAGAAGTGAATGAATCAAATATATATAAAAAAGATATATAAATATGGTGATTTAAAATTTTATTTTGAAGACATATATGGAGACTTACAGTTTGAATCAAATCCCTTTTGAATCATCGGGAATCTTTCCACTAGCTGTTGGTAGCATTTGGTTTGGCTTCTTAATTATTTGTCTTAATTACTGAAAGTTGTACAGACTACGTCTTCCTGTGAATGTTCAGGGCTGTCAAGTCCTGGTGGATGCTCTGTGTGAATGGTGGTACTGCAAGTTAATGTCTGTTAGTGATGCAGTAAGGTGTGTGAGGTTGTTTTTTCAGTCTTGCTGAGGGGCAGAGTCAGGGCTGTTTAAGGATAAATGAGGGTGGAATGATTTTCCACGGATCGGAAAGAGGATCTCCAGAAGAGCATTCTTGTCCGGTGTGCGTTGGGATTGATACCCAGCATCAGCTGCAATGAAATGACCTCTTGCTAATGTTAATCACACGTACCTCTTACTTTTCATATTAGGTAATGAACACAGTTATATACTGGAAAGCCTGCTCTCCCTTTTTCTGCTGTGACAGCATTAGATTGCTGTGATTTATACACTTCATATAGGTAGTAATATGATTATTCAGTTAATCTATTATTCATTTCACTCATGATCTATTCTTTTTGCATTCTTATTCTGTGAGTCAATTCCTCTCTCTGCTATTTTAATAGAGCAGCATTTTAAATTGTGAGAACACCGCATTAAACATGTATAAGATTTAATCTAATTTAAAATGCTTTCTTCTAGCAGGATATGCCTAATAAGCATAAAAACAATAATGTTCAAAATGCTGTGGCATATTAACATGACACATTGTGAAGGATGCATTTTTCAAATAAAGCTAAGCACTAATTAATGAATATGTAAAAAAACTTTCTTAGCCCTTATCCTGAAGTTGTATGATTGACATGGAAAAAGATCTTTTGACAGAACAGTATTGCATACAAGCTGCCTTGTTTACAAATACTATTTCTTGCTGTCTAATGTGGTATCTTTAAAGCAACATGAAATCAGTGATATCTCACAGTATTAATGTTATATAGACACTGAAGAGCTTGTGAATAATTAATCTGCACTT